>NC_083732.1:18064469-18367500 GCF_028564815.1 Eubalaena glacialis | reverse complement strand
GAGGCAGGCCATTATGTATGCTTACAGCTATGGACAGCGTTTAGTGATTATAGTGACAAAAGCAGCGAAAAGCAAAGGTTAAAGTAAAAGAAACAGATCCAACATGGAGTCAGATCTTGCTCTTCCCTGTTAACAGTTATTCAATACACTGTATGTGATTCACTACAAAATAAAAACTTTCTCTAATACTCCTCAGATTTGAATTCAGCAGTCCCCGTACTGTTTCCATTTTTGAATGGATGCCCAAATGTGTTTGTGTATAAATTTTACATATTTGAAAAATATAGGTGTTGTCCTAGAGAAAATGTCCGTGCTTCTAAAAGTATAGAATTGGATCAGCCCAGGTGACCCACATATGAGTAGTAGGAAGAGAATAATTATCTGGTAAGATGGAATGGAATGGAACCTTGCCAAGACCTCCAGCTCTGGGCCCCCTGCTCGTTCCTGCCTCATATCTTGGCTGTTTGGCCCTCCCCCTCCTGCCTTGAGGAGCACCTGCTCCCTCTCACTCCCACTTGACAAATTCTTCCTTTCATGTGCACATTGCCTATTTCTTTACACCCCCCTTGAAGCACAGACAATGCTGTGCACTTAGGAAGTATTCAGAAGATACCTGACTGAATGAATGATTGATAACTCTGGGCAGATTTCAGTTATTCTTTCTCCATGTAATGCAAGCTGAGAGGTTCCCTTTCTGACCCTGGATTAGTTTAGGCTCACCTATTTTAAACAGGTCCTGTTTAAATTCCTCCACACCACCAACTGGAATCTAAGTAGACCTCGCTGTATATTTTAGATTGTCCTTTTGTGCTTAATCTCATGCAGTAATTATGCCCTGTTTAACTTTTAATTCAACAATGCTCGGTGGCAACAAGACTGAAATACATCTGCTCCCAGATCTGAATATTGTAAGAGTGTTTGTTTTACTGCTAAGCCTGATCCTGCCCACCAGAGAGAGTACATCTTCGCAATTAATTTGTGCCAGTAAGTGGATTCCTTTTTCACTTGGACTTTGACATTGAACCCATCTTTTTAGACTCTAAAAATAGCCAGTGAACTTTGATCTGGCTGACACCGTCAGACACAAGGCCTCAGCTTCTCATCCATCCATCCATCCATCCATCCATCCATCCATCCATCCATATTTATTGAACATGCACTATATTCTGGGTTTTGTGTTGGGACTACAGAGATAAATACAACACACCTCTTGACCTTCAGTAGCTCATGACCTGTTGGGTACAAAGATGTGTAGTCTTGAGTATCATCAATGTGATAAAAATCTATAATGGGCTGATTCACTTTGTTGTAAAGCAGAAGCTAGCACACCATTGTAAAGCAATTATACTTCAATAAAGATGTTTAAAAAAAAAAATCTATAATGGGTATATGGGCAAAGCATTCTGGAGTACAAAAAGCGGAACAACTCATTCTTGGGGAATTTGGGGAGTGTTTTAGGGAGGAAATGACAGTTTAGCTGAATCTTAAATAATGAGTAGTGGTTTTTCATGGGAAGGCAGGCAGGAAGGGCCCTCTAGGCAGAGAGACTAGCCCAATCAAAGCCATGGAGCACCCGCTGGGCCTCTCTCTGGGGGCTGGAGATGAGGGGACTCTTCCATCCCTGCCCCGACTTGTGGCCGCCCCAGAGCCCCTTGGGAACATTTCCCACACCCTTCCCAGGTCAAGGGAGATCTGGTCAGAGACTTCGGAGTTTGCCGTGGCTGGAGTGAGCCTCCGGAGCATGTTGGCGTCTGACCCTGACTGGTGGTCCTGGTTCCTGGACCCTCCACCTCAGCCTCACAGCCTGAGAGAGAAATAGTTTGACCAGAGACCAAAGCCCTCAAGTTCTCCAAATCACTGTGGCCTCTCCTTTGCAAACAATTCCTGGAGGAAACATCCCCACCATTAGATGGCAGTGAGTCCCTGCCCCAGCCTGAACAGAGCAGGCAGTGGGCTTCCTGACCTGCACCTCTGTACGAAGAGATGGGATTCAGGTGGCCCCTCTGCCTGCAGCAAGGCATGTGTTTGGTGGGTTTGCACATGGGAGAATTCCAGTATCACGCTTCAAGCACTGAATAGGATGACCTGGCTAAGTACTTCCATCTCTGCTCAAGGCTGAATCCTATCTTGAGGCCTGAGCTGACTTGGAAGAACTGCCAAAACCACTCGTCTTCTCCTCCCCACCAAAGTAGTCTGCCTGCTTCACAGCCACCCACCCACCCACCCACCAGCCCCAACAAGGACAGACCTGTACGTCTCCAGCTCTCATCACGCGTCATGAGAGGCCAGTCTCACTGCTGGCCTTATTGTAAAGTCATCGAAGCAATCTTCTGTGGGCATGAGTATACATCTACAGGCCATCCATCCAGAACAGGGGTCCCAACCCCCGGGCTGCCGACCGGTACTGGTCCGTGGCCTGTTAGAAACCGGGCCGCACAGCAGGAGGTGAGTGGCGGGCGACCAAAGCTTCATCTGCTGTTCCCCATCGCTCCCCATCGCTCCCACTACCACCTGAACCGTCCTCCCTATTGCTCGCGGTACAGCTTGAACCAACCCGCGCCCCCCCCCAGCCCCGGTCCGTGGAAAAATTGTCTTCCACGAAACCGGTCCCTGATGCCAAAAAGGTTGGGGACCGCTGCTCTAGAGCATCTACAGCCCAGTAAGCTGAGATGATATTGAATTGCCTTTGAAAGAATGTCCCCATTCGTCTTTACCTGGCCTCTTACTCTTAGCCTTCTCTCTTTAAAAATGGTTAAATGGCAAATGCCATTCAAATGTAAGACTTCATCATGGACTGTTATTACTTTTGTTATGTTGAAGAAGAGAGTGGATGGGTAAATGGTACTCTTGGGAAAAGGGCCCCAAAGGCCCATTCCTGTGCATCTAATCTTCACTTTCCTTCTCTGTTGCTACCACTGAGTTAGGGTTTAGAATAATATCCCTCAATACAGGTGTAAACAAAAATCACATGAAGAAGTCTTTTAAATCCATTTTTGTGGTGCCATTATCAAGAAGCATATGTAGATAGCATAAGGATTATAAGGAGAAAAGGGAATCCTTGTATACTATGGGTGGGAATGTAAACTGGTGCAACCACTGTGGAAAACAGTATGGAGGTTTCTCAAAAAATTAAAAATAGAACTATCATATGATCCAGCAATTTCACTCCTGGGTATTTATCTAAAGAAAACAAAAACAGAAAAGATATATGCCCTTCCATGTTCGTTGCAGCATGATTTACAATAGTCAAGACATAGAAACAGCCTAAGTGTCCATTAACAGACAAATGGATAGAGAAAATGTGGTGTGTGTATATATATATATATATATATATATATATATATATATATATATATATATATATATATGAATATTATTCAGCCATAAAAAAGGAGAGCCTGCCATTGGTGACAACATCGATGGAACTTGAGGGCATTTGCTAAGTGAAATAAATCAGAGAAAGATATATACTGTATGATCTCAGTATGTGTGAAATAAAAAGAAAAAACCAAACTCATAGATACAGAGAAGAGATTGGTGGTTGCCAGAAGCAGGGGTGGTGGTTGGGGAGGTGATGGCAGTTGGGGGCAGGGAGGCAGGGGGTGAAATGGGTTAAAAAAAAAAAAAAGCATAAGTAAGTATGTGGGTTGAAGGTAGATCCACTTAATATTTTCTTAATTAGCTCAAATCTGCAAATGAAATAGGCAACCAGCTAATCCAAGACGAAATATTATTCTTTAGGGTCCTGCAAATTGTAAATTTGTCCAGTGGGTGTTATATCACAGTTACTGTTTAATGTTTTGGCATGTGTAGTAAAAAGCAACTTTATGAATGTGTGGCATTTTAAAAACGAACATGCAACCTAAAGTGCAGAATTTGTAGCTGCTAATCTGGACGGGCAAACGGAATTCCTGTTTTACGGCTCGCAAATTTAGTAACCTCTATTTTATAGATAATTTATTTATTAAGGATAACTCATTTTTAAATAGTCTAATATTCTGGTTGTTTGGGTTTTTTTCTTCTAAGAAACATACTTAGAATCAGATGGTCTTGAGTAAAAGGAAGACAACATTCAGTGAAAGTGCCCATTTGTTTTCTGGCCATGCAGACGTGCACCCCAGTGAAGGCACGCAGCTCTGTCCTCTGGGACAGAGTGGTCACTGGGGCAAGTCATCTGTTCAGGGGACAGGCA
The DNA here is from genome assembly GCF_028564815.1 of Eubalaena glacialis. Classification (NCBI taxonomy): domain Eukaryota; kingdom Metazoa; phylum Chordata; class Mammalia; order Artiodactyla; family Balaenidae; genus Eubalaena; species Eubalaena glacialis. The sequence continues at coordinate 18,363,308 of NC_083732.1, read as the reverse complement.
CCCCAATGGCGAGAGTGGCCTGGTGGCTCTGACCCACACCTAGGACATCTGCCTTCCTTAAAAAAAAAAAAAAAAAAAAAAGGACATGCCTAATCAATAGCTTTGTGTCTTTTAGAAAGAGATGTTATTTGTGTTACCAAACCAGAGGTTATATTTCTCTTTAGTATAAAATGAAAAATAAAATCTACCTATCCTAAGAATTCCTTGCCTCTTAAAAGAAAAAAAAAAAGTTTCTCCTTCTGATTTCTAAAAAGAGCTATCCAGTTTCAAACTGGTTGATCTACTCCAGCCTCAAAGCACTCAGGCTGTGACAAGCCCCTATGCCGATTTTCATCAGCTTGATTTGGGTAGCGAAGTGCCTCTCTGTTTTTCCCAGACAGCGCTTGGAATCTAAAGAATATGTTTTCTGAATACATTTCCACCTTAAGTGTAGATGTAGAGTGTAAATGACATGAATAGTGAGCAAAGAAATGGGAATACATGTTTATATACGTATTTATATGTCGAATGATAGCTTTTGCATTCTTGTTCAGGTTCAAATGTTTGGGGTAAATAATTGCCAGCAATGGTTCATGAATATACAATATTTTATATGCTATTACAGGTGAATTTTGCCTGTATGGAAATGTGCTTTCCCTTTTACAATAGTTGCTAACCTCTAAAAAAAAGAAAATCACAGGTGTGTCTTTTTTGTTTTTAAGCTTTTGTGCTTTGTAATCTCATTTTAAAGGTAAGATATACAGATTACATTTTTGCTAAGAAACCTGCAGCTGTGAGTCTTATCTTTGAGAATTATTCCTGCTCTTTTGCAATTTTTCCTTAAAGACACCGGGTTAGAGTCATTTACTAACCACAGATACAAAATGCATTAGGTTTTAACAGCAGATCTAAATTAAAAACTCAGTAACTTGGAACAAATGGACCCTTTAGCTCATTTTCAAGCTAAAATCCTGGTTACATTTTATTGTTTCTAAACCTTTCTTACTGCAAACCATCAATCCACCAACTTCCTTCTGGCTCATTCGAGCTTTGAACTGTACCTTTACGGTGCTATAAATTAGCATGTCACTGGGATACACTGTAATTTGCATTCATTTCTTTCCAGCTGAAGTTGTCTATCTTTGAAGACATCTTTACAATACTTCGAATTCGCTCAGAAAAACAATACCCAACTAAAAGATGTAAAACATAAATTTAAAAAACATGTTTTGGCTTTTATCTCAAGATGGAAAATAAAAGTGGTCAAAGTTATGTGCTCAGCTCTGTGATCCAGAACTCGCTTTCTAATACTTTAGTCCCACTGTTTCAGGCAGAGACGTCTTAGCAGCAGGAAGTAGAAAGACGAGCACAGCCCCGCTCTCACCCACCTGAACACAAGGAGCCATTTTAAAGATATGGTTACAGGGGGGATGGTCAGGGTCATAAAACTGTCAATGAAATGCACTCTCATCAGGGCTTTCCGTGGGAGGCACGGCAGGAAAAAGCGAGAAGTCTCCGCTGAGGGGACCGAGGGCTCCTTACAGCCCTGCCAGGGGGGCCTCGTGAGCAAGTGTCAGCCCCTCTGTCCTCTGTCGCAGAACTGCTGCCACGATGGGGCAGGAGAGGGGTGAGAGGAGAAGCAGGGGATAACTGGGGAGGCTCCTGAGGGGGAAAAACCCACACTGCTGTCCTGAGCTCCTGAAACTCTAGGAAGCGAACCTTCTGGATGCAGCGGGGAGCTGGTTGTCCCCCCGACACCTGTCGGTCAGCATGACCGCCTCGGCTCTGCCGTGGGCTCATTCCCTGCACCCAGCTGCTGGTTTCCACTGCCTGCCCTGCCCTTCTCCACACTGCATCCCGCAGCAGTCCATCCTCCAGGGGAATTTGTGTTCCAAGCTTTAAAAACAAAATTACTGGGAGGGTAAGAGAAAACCCAAGGCTTTAGTCCTTGGGCAGCATGCCACCAAACTCCTTGAACTCCAGCTCTGGGTTTTGTGTCCCTTTGAAATAGACACGGTTTGGGTTGAACCTGTACTTCCTAGCATCTGGAGAAGAGGAGGAAGAATATACTATTTTTTTAAAGGAACTTTCTGGAAAGTGTACAAAACCTGATAATTAAAAAAATAAAAGCCAAACTCTCAGCTGCACAAACAGCCCTTGTTCTCTTCCAGCAAAGGTCTGTCAGGAGTGCCCACCTTCCTCTCCCTGAGAAGAGCAATTGAGGGGACCAGGAAGCATCGCTGGGTTGGTCTCTTTTCTAGCAAAGCCTTTTCAATCACCTCCTTTGATGTAGCGGAGTGTGGGAGGGGAGTTCAACCAACCTGCTTCGTGCCTCCAGTCCTGTTTGCAGGCACTGGGTTAGAAGAGTGTTTTCTCTCTCTTAACATATTTTTTTGCATCCGAGTGTACACATCTGTCTTTATACCCAGCCGCTTTCCTGGCCCCAAACAAGTTCTCTGTGAGTTTCCCCAACCGAGCTCAGTGGGATCTCTGTCAGCTGCAAGATTTATGTCATCTTGTTCAATCCTGAGAACTGTTCCTTCAGCTTTTCACATCTGGATTTAATTGGAAAGACATTAAGTGCGCTGGAAAAGCATATTTTAGGGCAGCTCTTTATAGACACCCCTATTAAAGGGGCTGACGGCTGTAGGTTCAAGTGGGATGAAAACAGACAACATCTCCAAAGTAGAAAGCCTGGAATTAGGAGAGAGCGGCTGGGAAGGAGAGCGTCCTGTTGAAGGATTCCATTTACCCGGTTGCTTAGGGAGAGACATGCAGCAAGATGCCCGCCAGCTGCGTGCCTGGCCCGGCGGCATGTGGCACCAGCACGTGGACCACTGGGCCTTTTGGCATTTTCACGGCCGGTTCCTCCTGTGCCTGGTCTGCACTCCCTGTGTGCTGGTGTTTGGACGTGTCATACACAGACGTTTCGGAGGAGCGAGAGGGTGGTGGGCAACTGCACGAGCCGGCACCTTCTTGCCTCCTGTCCCCTCTCGGGGTGGTGATAGAGTCCCCAGGCCACCACACCCCGCGGTGTCTCCGTACAGAACAATAGAAGCTTCTAGTCAGCTTGGAGCAAATACCGAACACACACTTACTGGTGTGATTGTAGCAAAACCCCTCACTCTGTCACCTCCCCCTGGTTTGGCGCACACTGGTAGCTTTTAAATAAACACATCCAAGGCTGAAGGCAGAGGTGACCTGGCGACGATCAGCACTTTACAAACGGTCTCTCCGTTTTCAGACTTGTGATTTGTGTGCAAAAGGATAAAGAAGAGCTCAGAACAGTTGCCATCAAAGGAACACATCTTTCTGGTCTTGATCTGTATTACATTTTGAAGCCCTGAACTTTCTAGTTGCTCAGGAGCAGCTTCAATTTTCTGAAGTCCTGGTCCCCAAATGTCCTATTATTAGAGGGTAAAATGGGCATTTAGTTTCCTCTCTTTGGACTCTAGTTCACGTCATCCGTGGCCTTGGTTAAGCAGGGGTTTGTAACCTCTTTTGAGCCACGGCAATCTGGTGAAACCTGCAGACCTTTGCACAGAAGAATATTCGCTAACCCTAACCCTAAAAATACGTAAGATTTTAAAAAATTATATTGAAATCAAGTATCAAAATATTCAATTATCAAAAGAATAAATTTGTGCTATAGCAATAAACCTGTTTATTCGCACACTAACAAGACCTAGCCATTGGTCTGATAACCATACCTCTAATATAATTCCAGCGTTTCTAATATTTTGCCTGAAGAAGTGCTAAGATTCTGTTAGATGTTAAAACATATAACATAATGTGATCTCTTCCCTGTCTGAATTCATAGAGCCCTAAATCCATGGGCCCAAAGTCAAACCCCTGGCCTGGTGAGGATGCTGTCTAAGCAGCAGCCATGGGCCATGAATTCGTTTCCCACTCAGCCCCTGGCCTCCGGGAGCCTTGGCCCATCCTTTGGCCCCGGTCCCGTGCTGAGTGACTTGGCAGATGTTTTGGCCTCTGCCCGCCTCTGGCCCTCCGTGCAGCCCCGCTGGGAAGGTGTTGCTTCCTTCGAGGTTGGCAGAAGGTGCCCAGCAGTCAGGTCAGAGCGGGGACCCAGCAGGGCACTTCCTCACGCAGGGGGCAGCAAGGGGACGCCCCGGGAACGGCCTCTCTGCACCCGAACGAGTTTGCCCTCGTCTGGGCCGCCTGGGCCCGAAGAGAGTGAAAGCAGTGTGACCACGAGGCTGTCACCGGGGGAAAAGCTGAGGAAGGATCAAGTTGGGAAGAGAAAAGCTTGGTCCGCTCTGCTACCTTCTGACCCGTCTCCCTGCCACTGCCAATGTTCAGCTGCAAGCGCAGCGCTCCTTCGGAAGCACAAATCTGGGCACGTCACTGTCTTGGTGAACGTCTGTGTGTGGCTAGAGTCCCTGCTCTTCGAAATGACACGATGGCCCTTGTTATGGGCTGGACTGTTTCCCCTCAAAATGCATGTGTTGAAGCCCCATCCGCCAGTACTGAAGAACGCGACTGTGTTTAGAGATAGGGCCTTTAAAGAGGTGATTAAGTTAACATGGGGCTGTTAGCATGGGCGCTGATCCAATCTGACTGGTGTCTTTATAAGAAGAGGAGATGAGGACACAGAGACACCAGGGACACGTGTGCACAGAGGAAAGACCTTGTGAAGACACAGCGAGAAGGCGGCTGTCTGCAAGCCAAGGGGAAAGACCCTGCTGACACCTTGATCTCGGACTTGCAGCCTCCAGAGCCGTGAGGGTACATTTCTGTGGTTTAAGGCACCCGGTCTGTTGGTCCATGGTGTTTTGTTACGCAGCCCCAGTGGACTAATACAGCCTCACTCTCCGGCATCCCCTGTGAGGACAGGCCCGGCGTCCCCTTGCCGCTCGGGAACACTGGTGTCTTGTACTTCCTGAGCACACCGGCACGCTGCTTCTCACGCCAGTGCCCCTGCCACGCTGGCCCCCGTCCAGGGTGCCTTTCTCCACGTGTGCTCTTTCTTTACAAACCTCGAGCTGCACCTCACCCAAGAGGTTCCTCCCCACCCCCAGCAGGCTGTGGGTCCCCCCACCAGCACCCTGCTGGCCCAGATTGCATGTGTCATCACGTGTGTTTCTGTGCTCCCCGTCTGCCCAGGACACCTCGGGTCAGGCTTGTCTCTCCTTCGTCTCTATGTTCCCAGATCCTGGCCTAGGGCCTGGCACTCAGCTCGCCATAAGTATCCAATGAACAAATACATGTAGCCGTCCCTCCAGCCCGACTGTCCTCACTCTGTTCCACTCCAACAGGGGGAACAGATAATCTGGGTTCAAGGCCAGGGCAGGCCGTTTACCAGCTCTGTGACCTTAGAAGTATCCATGACCTCCTTGAGATACACGTTCCTGAGCAAATGATGGGCGCAGGTCCCAGTCAGTGTTTCTCAACCCTTCTAAGACCTGTGTCTCCTGTTAACGAATGATAAAAAAAAAATCATATGGGAATTTTTTCTCCAAATGATCTCTTCCCAAATGATCTGTGATCCATGAATTCCTGTCAGCCAGGATGATTTTGCCAACATTTACTTTCTCTAGTTTAAAACTCAGTGATGCTTACAACTAAGAGAGAACCAAGTTCACAGCAGGCGCATTTTAGAGTTTTGCCCAGGGTCCTCCTTAGGAAAGTTCCATCACTTGGCAGCTGGGCTAGTCTGATGTAAAGTTAAAGTGGAATTGTTTTGGGGTTAGGTCTGTGGTGGGAACAATGAAGAAGGAGGCAACGGCCTAGACCCAGCGTGGCACATGCTTCTTGAAGGGACTGTCATTAACCAGCAGGTCCTTTGGTCAATATTGGTCATTTCTGGCAACTAAGGATGGGAGAAGCTAGCTTGCTCTCTCTTGTTTTACATCCTGTGGTGTGTTAAAATGAAAGCAATTATTAGACCAAATTTTCCAAACACACAGTGTGTTTTTTAATAAAGAGGGGCAAAAATTTTTTAGCCAGCCTGTTCTGGTAGATGCAGGGAAACCCGTCCCTGGCCTCAGGTGCTCCAGCAGGTTCAGACAGAGCAGATACATCAATGTCCTGTCAACAAGACCTGCCAACCATACAGGTGGGTCAGGTGACCACATCCCCGAAGGAGGTGGGGACAATGGAGCTCTAGACCTCAAGGGCTACCGAGAAGGAATCAGGCTGCTGGGCTTGTCAATCCTTATTCTTCAGTAATGCAAGGGAGGTGGTCCCGTATCATTTTAAACATACCACTTATCTTGAGTACCACTCGTTTTACCAACAAAAATATTAATTCTAATACCCCTTCTGCTATAAGGGGAGGAGCCTGGCCAGGGATTCCAGGTTTCTCGCATCTATTACCCTTGGCCAAAAGTTAGCCCAGGCTCAGTGTTCACACAAATACAGGTTGAGGGGGAGAGAGAAGGGATCCTTAGTTACTCAGCTCAAATCAGACTCCTGTGCATTGTGGGGATGATTCAGTGGAGCTTCACAGACACGTGTTAAGCTCCTGCTCTGCTAGGTACTGGGTGTAAAAACACGGGTAAGAAGACGTGCCTGTAGTTCTGAGGAGCTCCTAGCCTACCGGGGTAGACAGACAAATAGATAATTTTAGTATTAGGTAGAAAGTATTAGGTGTCTGCACAGAACAGACGTTTGGTCCCAGTGAAAGCCCTTAGCCAGTTTCCTGGAGGAAAGATGTCTACATTAGATCTGAGAGTAAAAGTCAGCTAGGTTAAGACAGGTGGGGAGTCCATTTGTTTCTAAGCAGAGACAGCAGAGGAGAAAGGCAGGGGGTAAGAAAGAACATTATGCATGTAGGTAAACTACATTCGAGTTGAAGCTACAAAAAAGGAAATAACTGGGAGAAGGGGAGTAGCAGAAGCTAAAACTTGGAGAGGTCCATTGTGGTGAAGCCATCGGGAGCCATATTGCCACGCTCACGTGGTCAGCTGACAGTGGAGAGCCCGGAGACGCTCGTGTTAGAGAGAGTGGGTGATCAAACTGGGTATTTACTTAGAGTAATCGTGGAAAAATGACGTTTTCACTGGTTTGTACAATGATCATAGCGTTCCATGAGTGTTGCCTTCATTAAAGGAAACATTTTAACATCAGAAATGAATTCCTTAAATGTATTCCTCTAAATCCAGAAGCCAGTGTTAACTGGAAAGTTCTCTGAGATGTCCAATGGTTTTAAAGAGGGAATTGAATTTTTAATAACTATTTTGATGAAGAGAAGTTGGGATGGTGTTGGCTGATAATCCCACTGCTAGATATCCCCTACCCAGCTCAAGGGAATGTCGCAGCGAGTCTTGAGAGGGAAGACCAGCCCTACACCCTCCCACTTCATTTCTACATAGGGATGAAGTGTCCCCCTAGCCACTTGGAGGAGGGAGGAAATCTGAAAACGATGCTAACTTCCAAGAAATGTGGCTTCCCCATGAATGGAGGGGGAGGCAGATCTGTTATTTCAGGAGGCCCACCTCCCCCACCAGGGGCAGCTCCCGTGATCACCTCCCTTCCAGACCCTGGCCACTCAGCCTGACTTCCTGTTCTCTTTAAAGTAGAGGTTACCCATAACTTGTTACAACTTCTTCAGAAAGCAATTTGACAATATCAGAAATTTAAATTTATCTTATAGATGTATTTGCACAAAATGTATGTACAAGGAATATCCATTGCAGCATTATTTGTAAGAGCTAGAAACAATCGAAATGTCTAGTATAGGGGTTGATTAAATAAATTATGGCACAGCCATACAGTAGAATTCTATGCTGTTATTAAGAAGCATGAGATAGGGTTATTTTTGGTGACATGAAAAGATGTCCAAGGTATCTTATCACTACATGAAAAAAGCAAGTTGCAGAAGAAGAAGCGTAGTGATTCCATTTGAGGAAAAAACAGAGTTCACATATATGTATATAAGGATATATCAAAAAAAATACCTGGAAAAATGCACACCAAACTCTTAATTAGCAGCTACTTCAGGGTGTGGGTTTGGAGTTAATCGAAGGGTAAGACAATATGGGGGACTTTTCCTTAACATTCAAGTATTTTTCAAAGTTTTACAATGAGAATTATTCATTTTTTAATTAAAAATACTAGTTTTACAAAAAGCACGGTTCTAATTTTGTTTTTAATTTTTGTTTTGAAATAAGTAGAGATTCACAAGAAGTTGCAAATTTTTGTCTTGAAATAAGTAGAGATTCACAAGAAGTTGAAATAAGTAGAGATTCACAAGAAGTTGCAAAGATAGTACAGAAAGGTCCAGTGTATTCTGTACTACTCAGTTTCCCCCAATGGTTCTATTTTATTCACCTATACGATATCCAAACCAAGATATCATCGACACTAGTGACATGTGTGTATTGTAGGTCTGTGGCCAGTTTATCATATATGTAGATTCATGTAACCACCACCACAATCAAGATACGGAGCTCTTCCATCACCACAAAGATCTCCCTGGTGCTATCCCCTTATGGTCTCACCTACCCGCTCCTCCTCCCACCCCCGTCACTAATCCTTGGCAACCACTGATCTGTTCTCCGTCTCTATACTTTTGTCATTTCAAGAATGTTATATACATGGAATCATATAGTATGTGACCTCTTGGGATTGGCTTTTTTCACTCAGCCCAATGCCCTTGAGGGCCATCCAAGCTGTTGTGTGTACCAATAGTTCATTCCGGTATATTGCTGAGTAAGTATTCCATGGTATGGATTACCACCATTTGTTTAATAGTTCATCTATTGTGGGATATTTTGGTTGTTTCCTATTTTTGACTATTATAGATAAAACTGCTATGAACATTTGTGTACAGGTTTTTGTGTGGACATAAATTTTCACTTCTTTGGGACAAATGCCCCAAAATATGTTTGCTGGGTTGTATAGTAAGTTTATATTCAGTTTTTTATAAAACTGGAAAACTATCTTCCAGAGTGGCTGGCCCATTTTATAGTCCCATCGCAAATGTATAAGAGATCCAGTTTCTCTGAGTCCTCTCCATCATTTGGTGTGGTCACTACTGTTCGTTTTAGCTGTTTTAATAGGTTTGTAATGATATCGTAGTCTTATTGGCTAGTAATGTTGAGCATCTTTTCACATGTTTATTTGCCATTTGTAAATCCTCTTTGGTGAACCTTCTCTTCATGTCCTTTGCCCATCTTCTAATTAGATTGTTTGTTTTTTACTTATATATTCTAGATACTAGTACTCTGTCAGTCACACAGGAACTGTTACCACTTTGTATGAAACCAAGTGGAGACAGAATAAGGTTCTAGATATTGGTAAAGTTCTGTAGTCCTACTTATTCACCTATAACTTCTGACTTCATTCTCAGTTGATAAGGAAGTCTGGTTTACCCTTGATAAAGATTTTGTTTCTGTTTTTATTCCCAAGGTTTGGGTTCACTAGAAACTCTCTACCCCATCCTTTGTCATTCAGAAACCCAATCTCTCCCTCCCCCACTGAAGAACCTCCTAAGAGGTGTAGAGACCCTGGAAGGCTTCTTGCATGAAGACACAATGAGAATTAACAAAGTAAGTGCCCCTTGCCCCCTGTTGGCATGTGGTCCCTTTGCCCTCTGGAAATATCTTCACAGAGAGGCCATCTTGAGGAAGGGAGAAAAATCTGGGCATTTCTTGGCAATATTCGTGCATAGACAACCAGTCTTAACATCTCCAGGTCACCCTGCTGGGCTTTTTGAAGCAGGCAGCCCACATCCCCTGACTACAAGTTGAGTGTTAATTCCATGCCAGTGTTGGTGCTATAGCTACAAAACAAATAACAGCCAACTCTGCCCTATTCTAGGGACTTACCGTTTTAGCACGAAGAGATAGGCCTGCGGATACCTCAGCAAATGAGTGCAATAACATGGTACCACTTGTGAGTACTAATTGAGGCTAATTACCACACCTGCCTCCTCTTCGCCTCAGCTCACAGCCAGACTTAGTTACCCAACCTGGAGTTGGTTGTAGTCGTGGAGTTAGGTATGGTCATGTCACTAGGTTCTGGAGCATGAGGGCTTTGAGTTCTCTTTCATAAAATACTCCTATGTACTATCTTCCATTTTATTTTCTCTTCCACTGGCCGAATGTAGAAGGCCATAATGCAAGCCTAGAGGAGGGTAGAGTCACAAGATGGAAGGGGTGTGGGACCTTGATTGACCAGGGTCCACTGCCCAGCAATACCCAACTGGTCTTTCCATGACCACTGAGTCTCTGGGGTGACTGTTTAGAAGTTAGTTTACCTTGACTAATATAGGGCACAGAAATCACCAGTCACTATTCTTTTCCAAATATAGAGGAGGCATCACAGAAGAGGTACCTGATTTCCCTTGGGGCTCATCCCACATTGCCTCTGAGATTCTATAAGTACTGCTTACTTTCACAGATCAGGGTATTGCCTTGTTGCTTTTTATGTTTGTACTTATTCATTAATTTTCCTCTTTTGAACCATCACTTTACCCTTATTTGGCTAACAATACTAGCTCTACAAGGCCCTAAAGTTGCGTGCTGTTGAATTCCAAATAGCTTATTGCTTTTAGCACCACCCTCCTCCCTTTCAGCAAATTCTTCTAGCCTTTTGATAACTTAATTCCTATCCTTCCACATATTTATCCAAAAGGCAGCTTTTAAATTCTGGCACGGTGACCTACTCTTCCTCCTGGGCTTTGATACTACCAGATGCTAGAGGGAAAACATCCCCAATATGCCTACAATCTATTTCAATATATAATTCTATCCAACTGAATGTCAGGCATTTCTAAAGAATGCTGTTCGTTGATATAATGTCCCTTGCCCAAGTTAAGGTTTTGATTTGAAATTGCTTATTGGAATGCCTCATGTTGCATTTTCCCCAAATTTATAAATCTCTCACATTTTCTCTCCAATTTATCTTGCCTCCTTAAAAGATTAACCATTAAGAATGGAGTTTAGCATGATATCTTTAGAAAGCAAAAGAAGAAAAATATTCTGCTTTTGAAAGGGAATGTACCCTCAGGCCAAAAAAAAAAAAATCGCTGTCTCTTAATACACACTGGGAACTGCCAGTTGTCACGCTGACAGCTTAAGATGGATTAGGATTCCATCACTGATCACCGCATAAATTCTTATACTTATAACCTTATATCTTCATCTGCAGCCAAACAATTAGGAAAAAAAAACCAAAAACCTGTGTTTGGATATATTAGAATGTCAACCCTCTTAGAGTATTAGCAGTTTCTTGAAACAACTTAGGAGAATTTTGTACTTAAGTATTTGGCAGACCGAAACCATATCCCCAAAAGTATACTAAACTACTTCTCATTTGGGTGTGGAGGTGGGGGGAAGGGGACCATTTGTGATCATAATTATTTAAACACAAAGTAAATCTCTTTGTTTGATTATATTGCCTTAATGAAGATGTTTTTAGGAAACCAGGATACTAGTTTTTCCTTTGAGATGCTTATTTAATTATAAACTTTAACAATTACTTTTAATGGAGTTTCTAAAAATTACCAAACCAAGTGTGATATTAGTGATGTGCTTTTCTTTCAGTGGTACCTAGAAAAAGAAGATAAAATTTACTTCTTGAACTTTACAGTGACTACATTTAGCTTAAAAAAATGAAGACTTCCTAGAAAAAAACTAAAGTTAATTCCAATAACGTTTCTTCCAAAGTTGCAATGATGTAATTGGCATAAAATAAGTTTACAGTGTATGAGAATACCCACACTGGAGACCTATCACTATACTTAATTCTCTGCATTTGAAAGACCAACATGTAGCAGCTACTCACTTCAGCTGAATAATCAGTCTTTAAACATCAAATGAATGCTTACTTCTGGGTTTCGATACATGGAGGAAATGAGCTACTCCCTAATTTCCATAGGGAACTTCTGAAAATTATTAAAACTGTACTGTATATATGAGGTGGCTAGATGTTCTTGAACTTGGTCACTGTTTTTAACCATTCGTTCAGTCATTCAGCTAATAAGTATTGAGTGTCTATTATTCTAGGTGCTGAGTATTTAGCAATGAACAAAACAGACAAATCGCTGCCCTCACGGAACTTACATTCTAATGGGGACGTGGGCAATAAACAAGGAAATGGTTAAACAGATAAATAAAATTTTAGGGCCAGTAAGCACTAAAAATTAGGCAGTGTGAGGAGATGCGAGAACGCCAGGCTAGGAGTGGAGTGTGTGGCCCCTGAAGGGCCCCTGGTCTCGAGGGGTGACAGTTGAGGAGAGAACTGGCTGAGGCGAGGGACAGAGCCCTGTGGAGACCTGGGAGAAGAGCCCCAGGTCTAGGGAGAAGCACGCGAAGGTCCTAGAGACGGCACTGGACTCAGGGTGCCCTGTGAAGAACAGAGGGGCTGGTGTGGCCGGAGCGCTTTGGTTTGCAAGAGTGTGGTAATGAGGCTGATGAGACTGAGCTGCAGATGTGGAAGGTCACGGAGGGCTTCGGGCCCAAGTCAGAAATTGGGGTTTCGTTCTAAGAGCAACTAGAAGCCCCTGGAGGGTTTTGAGCAGGGTCGTGACCTGTTCTCACTTACCTTTCACATCTGTCTTTCCAGATATGTCCGAAAGATGGGCTTTAGGTGGGCAGAGACAGACACAGGGCGAGAGGTTAGGAAGCTACATCGTGAGTCTTGCTGGGAGGTGATGGTGGCTTGGGTGAGGCTGGGGCAGAGCAGGTGGTAAGAAGTAGTTCGATTCTGGCTGCATTTCAAAGAAGAACCGGCAGAACTCGATAATGGGTCAGATGTGGGAGGTGAGAGAGAAAGGAAGCAAGTGAGGCTGATTCCTAGGGTTTTTGCCTGAGCCACTGGTTGAACGGGGGTTCCCTTTCCTGCCAGAGGAGACGTCCGACGATGATAATCAAGAGTTTGGATTTGGGCAGGTTTGCAATGCTTTTTAGACTCCGAAGTGGAGAAACCCGCCAGGCGGCTATGTGTGCAAACTGTAGGGCAGACGACGAAGCTGAAGATGGGAATTTGAGGCCATCAGCATTTATAAGGGATTTAAGCCATAGGCCTCAATGAAATCATCTAGGGAGAGACTATCCAGAGAGAAGATAAGAGGTCCAAGGATGGACTTAAAGATCAGGACGAAGGAAAAGCCAGCAGAAGACGGAGAAGAGGTGCCTGGTGATGTAAGAGAAAAAGCAAGCGGACTGGAGATCCTGGAAACCAAGGGGAATGTTGCCCTTTAATATTAGGAAAACATACCAAGTTGCTGATCAACATACTTTTATTTAGGTTCTGGTTAGCCCAGTGAGTATCTGGTGCCAGCCTATCTGGGTTCCAGCCTTGATAGTCATCCTGAATTAACCCAGCTCCAAATCTGGGCCCCCCGCCGAAATGGTCGCCCTGGGGAGGTCAGTCCTGCCTGCTCTGAGTCCAGCCGGGCTCGCCACTCACCCTCCATCCCGGACCAGCCCAGCCACCTTCGCTGCCAGCTCTGCTCCTTCTCAATTCTCACCCCCACCGCCCTTCACGCCCCCAAAGACCACAGCTCAGGAGAGCGTAAGAGGAAGTAAGGGGATGATCAAAGAGGGAGCCCCATATCCTCAGAGTCTGCACCCAGACCCTCGCTCTCACAGGGCCCCACGCCTTGGTCTGGCTCGTGCCACTTCTCGAGTGCCCGAATGGCGGTGCATCCTATCACTGGGTTGAGAGGTGGTACAATAGAGTAGTTAAGAATTTGGCACCAGAGCCAGGCCATCTTTGTCCAAATTCCAGATCCATCAAGATCAAATCATGTTGGTCTTGCGTAAATTACTTCGCCTCGGTCTCCGTGTCCTCCTCTTAAACTGGGGATGAGAGTCAAGACTCCTTGCGGTGACTGTGAAGATAAAAGAGTTAGGGATGGAACGTTCTTAGAACAAAGTGAGTGTCATGAGCACAGGATGCCATTTAAGAGTTGAGATTTTTACCTGCCCGAAGTCCTATGGCTAAGAGGTGCTGGAGCCAGTCAGTAAGCCGGGCTCTTCACCACGTTGCTGCCCTGCCTCCGAGCAGTAAGCAGGGAGCTGGAGATGGTGCCAGTTAGGGATTTTTTTCCCCCAGAAGGTCAGTTGTTAAACATTTACCACAGGGGCTTCCCTGGTGGTGCAGTGGTTAAGAATCCGCCTGCCAAGGCAGGGGACACGGGTTCGAGCCCTGGTCCGGGAAGATCCCATATCCCGCAGAACAACTGAGCCCGTGTGCCGCAGCTACTGAGCCTGCGCTCTAGAGCCCACGAGCCACAACTACTGAGCCCGCAAGCCACAACTACTGAAGTCCGCGTGCCTAGAGCCCGTGCTCCGCAACAAGAGAAGCCACCGCAATGAGAAGCCCGCGCACCGCAATGAAGAGTAGCCCCTGCTCGCCGCAACTAGAGAAAGCCCGTACACAGCAATGAAGACCCAACCCAGCCAAAAAATAAATAAATTTTGAAAAGTAAGATATTTAAAGAAAAAAAAACATTTACCACATAGGACGGTATGTGGCAGACACCTCCAGGACATGTCCATCAGTTAATCCCTGTAATAGGATGGTTTTACCGACTCAGTCTTCTAAATGGAGATGCTGAGGAACGACAAGGGAAAGTCACTTTCTCACGTGACCCATCGTGAAGCTCAGGTCCAATTTTTACCCCTATCAAGGAAGACTCAGCTTTCCCCTGCAAACCACACTCATCACAGGGGACATAGCTCTACATGTCACCTCTCCAACAACCCTTCCCACCCTGCAGATGTGCCGCTGTTCTTCCCCTGCGTGGCCTTGTCCTGACTCAGAGCATCAGAGAGCCTGAGACACGAGGGACCTCACGGCCACCTGCTCCGGGCACGGCCTCCTGCCTGACAGCCGGCCTGGCAACGGGCGCCACCTGCTCCTTCCTCTGAGTCCAGCTTGCTCTCCGCGGACACAAGGTTCCTTCCTGTTTTGAGACCAAATCTCTCCGCCTGTGGCTTCCACCCCTTGGGCTTGGCTCAGGCTTTCCCAGAAGGCGGCGCCTCCCTTTTCTACACCACAGCTTGAAACCCGATCGTGTCCCCAGCCCCTCCTTCCCTCCCAGCTCCAGCGCCTGGGCAAGAGCAGCTCCCCCTGCCAGCATCACTCTCCCTGTCGCCTCCGTGAAGAAGTCTTTCTCACCCTAAGTCTCACCCCAGATGTGCCCTCTCTGTGACACTGTTTTCTCCGGGGAGCCCTGGGCGCCCTTCTCGAGGCCGCCGTCGTATGTGCCGTCTCGACAGCATCATCCGCCAGCCTGGCGTGGTCTGCACGCTCTCCTTCCTGCTGGGAGGCACGCCACGAACAGGCAGGGAGTGTGTCCGGGGAGCTTAGTTTCCTGGTGCCCAGTGCGGTGCCCGGTTCCCAGTGACTCTTTGTGGAATGAAGGACGGTACCCAGTCGTGACTCAGACAGACCGGACCCCTCCCTCTAGGAAATAACCACAGGCAGTGACAAGCGTTATGAGGATAATGAACACAGTTATGTGAGGTTTTGGAGCGGTCGGGGAGGCCTCCCCGGCCTGAGATCTGAAGGCTGACAAGCAGCTGGTCTTGAGGAGGGGGTGGCTTGAGGGACCGGCCAGCATGAGTCCCTGAGATGGGGGCAAGCTTGTCACAGTCAAGGAACAGAAAGGAGGCGGCGGGCACAGTGCAGAAGGAGCGAAGG
This sequence comes from Eubalaena glacialis, assembly GCF_028564815.1. Lineage (NCBI taxonomy): Eukaryota > Metazoa > Chordata > Mammalia > Artiodactyla > Balaenidae > Eubalaena > Eubalaena glacialis. The sequence goes on along the minus strand of NC_083732.1, from coordinate 18,347,711 downwards.
TGCCTGGGCTCCCGAGGGCAGAGGGAGGTCCTAGAAGGGTTTAGGTGCCTTGATCTTAGTGACTTGATCTTAGGGTGAAGCCCACTTTGAGAGGGGTGGGGAGCACTTCGGTTCTGGCCTGATGAGGCCTGCAGCCCAGCCGGTCCCACTTCTCAGGCCCCCAGCCTCCCCTTTCCCCAGACGTCTCAGGCAGGCCCTCGGGCCTCCTTTTCGGGCCCAACACCAGCCCAGTCTAGGGAAAGAACCTGGTGTCAGAGTTTACACCTCCGTGTGACTTCAGTCCCTCTGGTAAAGGAATGGTGCTTTAAAACAACACAAGTGTATTATCTGACAGTTGTATCATCAGAAATCAGCCACGGTCTCACAGGGCTGAAGTCCAGGTGCCAGCAGGGCTGTGTTCCTCTCTGGAGGCTCAGGGCGAGAATGTCTCCTTGCTTTTTCCAGCTTCTGTAAGCTTCCTGCATTCCTTGGTTCCTGGCCCCTTCCTCCACATTCAAAGCCAATAACGTCACATCCCTCTGACCCCTCTTCTGTCAACATGTCTCTCTCTGACCAATGCTGGGAGGGGTTCTCTAATTTTGAGGACTCATTGGATCAGATTGGACTCACCGGGAAATCCAGACTAATCATCCCATCTCCAGACCCTCAGTTTATCCCATCTGCAAAGTCCCTGGTAAAGAAACATTCACAGGTCTCTGGGATTAGGACTCAGACATCTTTGAGAGGCATTATTCTGCTGTCACAGGACTCCTAGATCTTAAAAGGTCCATCAAATACAACTCGTGAACTGGTGGGATATAGATTTGAAAACCAACTTTAAAGGACATTATTGGGACTATCAGGGAAATTTTAACATGACCTGGGTATTTAGATGATAGAAAGGATGTACTGTTAATTTTGTTAGGTCTGATAATGGCATGTATCTTTACCTGGTATATATGACTTGGAATACTACAGGAAAAACATGAAGATACATGAAACAAGATTGGTAAAATACTGAAAATTCTTGATCTGAATGATAAGCATGTGAGGGTTCAGTGTACTATTCTTTGTACTTTTGTGCATGCTTGGACCTTAATCAGGTGTCAGTAGGAGGTTAAGGAGGCATTTGGGATGGAGGTGAAGGTCTATTCTGGCCCCTCCCTCCTGCAGTCTGACCACTAGGATGGCCACCAAATGCCCCAAGAAAAAGTCAGACTTCTGCGTGCCTCACCCATTGAGAGAATCAACAAGGCCTGCAGGCCACCTGCCTTTACCACCTACGACTCTATTGCAATACAACCAAAGGTTCAGAATTAAACAGAACTTTATACGTTATATTGTTTGACCGTCATTCTCTGTTCCCACCCATCCTTCCCCACCAGGCAATCCAAGAATACATTAAGGGCAGTAAAAATTGTGAAATAACTATAATGTAAGTTTTTATCAATCACATACTCAAACCCAAATGAAATTCCTGAATAGACAGAGCAGTGTGTGCCCATGTTCAGCGAGAATGCTTCTCATTCTCTTTGGAGTAGAATCTCAAAGGACCAAGAAATCCCAAATGAACCTTCGGGGCAGCAGAGGGGAGGGCTGCCGAGGCAGAGTTTGGCCACGATTGCCCCATAGCGCCAGGCCTCCTTGGGCGGAAGAAGCTCCCCTCTGGTCCTCTGTTTCAGGATGTCCCCATCTCGAGGGTCTCAGGCAAAGCCCCCTTTGTGGGGTCCTCCCAGGAAGGGTTTCCCAGGCACTTCCTCTGTAGCGTCACACGACCCCAGGAAGGCTGATCTTTGAGCACTGGTTGCAGCCCATGATTGACGATTGGAAAAGACAGTAACTATCCTCTGTATTCTTTGGAGGTAAGTTGTGGGGAAGGAGAACCTTCTCTCACATGGATAGCTACAACCCAGCCCTGCTTTCCTGGGATGGTCTATCCCATGGTGCCCTGGCCGCAGAGCCTGCGGGTAGGGGTGGAGGGGTGCAGACGGGGAGGAGAAAGAGCCTCCATGGAGAGAAATTTTGGAGGAGGCCCTGCAGGGGGAGGAAAGCAAGGGAGGGCAAGATGAATAGGAGAATAAAGAGAAAACAGCAAGAAGAGACGTGTCTGCAAGCACTTGCCTGTCTGGGTGAGCTTCACATGGAAGCCGAAGGATAATCTATCAAAGAGTATTCCTTGAAGATGTTCTGTAAACACACTGTGATGATTTCAAACAGGAAAATGGCCCCAACAGACCAACTACCTGGGAGACAGGATGTAAACACGTTAAAGTCGACTCACAGTTCGGGGAGGTAAATGGCAGGGGCTGTCAAAAATTCATAGGTGGGGCACAGGCTGGGAATCCAAGAAGACCATGCTGAGAAGTCAGAAAGCCTGCAGGAACAAAGGCGTGGAGGTAGAAAGCCCCGGAAGTCTTCCCAGACAGGAGGTTGATCAATCTGACCAGGGCGGAAGATCCATGCGGGCAGGGCTTCTGAAATATTGGTGTGTCTTTAGGCCAATAGGCCAGGGAGCTTGTTGATAACACTGACACCCGCCAGGTGTTCTTGAGGCTGGCGACTGGTCTGCTGTTTGGGGGAATCACACTCTAGAAAACACACTAATGAAACTGCAGCAAGTGAGGTTGTGGGGTAGAATGGTGTCAGCTGATGGAGGGCCCTGAATGCCAGGCCAAGAATACAGGATGTTATTCTTGGGCTGGGAGTTATTAATGGCTGTTGATTAAGGGGGAGGCATAATGATAGGGTTCTCTTAGAAGAGAGATAGATGAGCAACGTGCTGGAAAAAGTTGATAGAAATATACAGGAAACTGGACATAAATTAACATGGAGACAGACAGCATAAAGAATTTTATGACTGAATGTTGGGCTCAACAGAGAAAGTTGTGTACTAAAGGCCTTCATTTATAAAACACCACTATAGCCCAGGCATCAACCTCTCAAACAATCCGACGTGGTAGGTGTTGTAGTTTCCAGTTTACGGATGATGAAAATGAGGCTCTGAGACATACACTCACTTGCATAAAGACACCCAGCTGGTCTGCAGTGGAGCTGACATTTTAATCTAGGCCTGACAGACTCCAAATGCCATGCCCGTTCACTTCCTTGTCCAGATGACTGGAAGAGTGTATTAGTTTTCCCTTGCTGCTGTAACAAATGAACAGGCTGAGTGGCTTAGCCCAACACAAACGTGTTTGTTATCTTAGAGCTCTGTGGGTCAGAAGTCAGACAGGAGTCTCACTGAGCTGAAATCAAGGTGTCAGCAGTTCCTTTTTGGGGCTCTAGGGGTGAACTGGTCTCCTTGCCTTTTCCAGCTTATAGAGACCACACACCTTCCTTGACTTCCTCCATCTTCAAAACTAACAACGTTGCATTTTGTTGAGCATGTTTTCCTGGCCACGTCTTTCTCTCTGACCAAAGCCAGGAAAGGTTCTGTGGTTTTAAGGAGTCACGTGATTAGATTGGACCCACGTGGATCATCCAGGATAACCTCTCCATCTCAGTGTTCATACCTCAGTCCCATCTGCAAAATCACTTTTGCCATATTCAGATTCTGTGGGGTAGGACACCTTTGTGGGTGATTATCCTGCCAAGTTCAGAGAGAGATGGACACTTGCCTTTGTGCCCAACACCATGTTTCAGTAAACACCATTACAAAGGGGGTTTTTTGTTGAAGCAAAAATAATTAAATAACAGACAACACACGAATTTAAAGGGAATGCTATTGGTAAAACAGAAACAGCGTGATTGGAGGAAGCCATGGCAGCATGGATATCGCTGCTCAAGTTCTAAACACACTGAAAACATTCCTTAGCACAGTTAATCCTGCTTCAAATTCAACTCTGTATTATTGTCAAGGCTGGCAGCTACGTGGATTACCCAACAGTAAGTGCCTGATTGCTGAAATAAGGGTGATGGCTAAGTCTATAGTTTAAGTGCCCAATTTTGTACTAATTCCCCAAATTCTGGAGCCAAAATTCCTATTCTTTGCCTTAGGAGACTGTCCAAGGCACGCCTTAGTCTTCCGACCACCCACACCTCTTTTTTTTTTTTTACACAGTGAGTAGCCATCACCTTAACTGACATCCCTTTGTTCCAACAGTAAGAGCTTTTTTATAAGGTACCAATTTTGTGGAAATTACCTGAACCAATAGGATTGTGGAAGCATAAATGAAAGTGCGGACTATAATGAAATTGTTAGAAAGCAGGGCAGCAAATGGTTTAATTAAAGCTCAGTATAATCAACTTTTTATTTTATTTTTAAAGTCCTACCATTGATTCATCTGAAAAGTAATAGACTGAGGCTCCTATGATAATGTGATAAAATTTAGAAATACGATCTTCTCTTTTGGGTTTCTCTTATTTTATATAAAGAGAGACTTGGCATTTTGTTATAGACCACTCAAAGTAAGAAAATGATAACTTAGAAACATTAAAATTCACATTCTTTGGACAATAAGACTTCAAGCCTACTGAAGAAAAGACCTTCTGGTTTTTCAGTCATTTTTAAATGACTTCACGGAGAGTCGGTCTCAAAGATTGTTGGGAAGAGAAGTGAGGGGAGTCCTCAGCTGCAAATGAAGATGTTTGCAGTTTGAAGCCTATCATTTTCTCATTAAAGGAGACTGATTTAATGAGCTGCATATATGTCCAATGCATGCGTTCTGAAATGAATCCAGTAGTTAGACCTGCTCCCAGGAAGAGTTCCATATGAGCAAGCACTTTAGGGGGAAAAGGCAAAACAAAACAAACCTTGAACACTTACTTCAAAATGAAGGCCACATTCGGACATGTATGGTTACCATTGACTTTAATGGGAACAGCCTGTCTGTTTCTGGGATTCAGGATGTGAAATAGGTGGGAAAAGTGTGAAATGGAAAAAAAAGAAATAAAAGGATCCGTTGGACATCCTGTTCCAAGACGCCGAAAAGAACTGCGTGTCATGAGGGGATAAGTTAAAATTCACATTTTGCTAATGAACCATTGTTGTCTCTCAGAGAATGACTTAACACTGCTATGTTGTCATTACAAACTCTTTAGTCCCTGCAGAAGGAAGCAAGAATAGGCACTGGTTTCAACACAGTTTGCTAAATTGCTGATCGACAATAGAAAAGTTAGAAATTACAGAAATGGCTGGAAAGGCTCACCCCCATCCTGTGGACACACACACACACACACGCACACACACGTGTGAACCAAGACCAACAAACAGGCATGGAAAGTATCTTATTGGCATCATGTTTCTGGCATTGCTATAACTACGCACAAAACAAGCGATACACGAAATGGCAGCGACATCTGTTTTAGAACCTGTGGGGCTTTATTCCCAAAACAGTTGTAAAATCTTTTGGGGACAAAAATATTTCTATGTATCTATGCAGATGCCCTCCTCTAAGGGAAACACACACACACACAAATGGATACAAGTGTTGAGCTGAAAAGACAGGAATAAGAAAAGGAAATGTCATCCACTTCTTTAAAACGCTTTAAAATTTTTTCTCCTTTCAAACAAAGCTACATCTATTGCCTTGGATATACCTTAAAAAAAAAAAGTCCCGGAACATATAAAGTATCATAAAGCTAAAGTTTAAGATTCCAGTTGGTAGACTGTGGTAACATACAAAAGGATGCTGAGTGAGTTTGTTTTGATTTGCTAGGAAAACATTTTCTGACCTTGGAAATGAAATCATATAGTTGTCTGTTTGTTTATGGTCAAAGCCATATGGAGGGTTCTGGGTACTTATGTTAGTGTATCTTTGAAATTCTCGAATCCACAGTGTGTGGGAAGTTATACAACTTGGGTTTAAGCATCATTCAGGATGTTGTTCATTAAGGAACCCAGATTTACCTCCTCCCCACGACTCCCCAAGGTTAGTTTATATTTATCACATGGCAAATTGTCCATGCTGAGAGGGTGACCTGCAGGCAGCAGGAGCTGAACATCCTTTATCTCTTTACCATCTCAGTAATGGACAAGGTAGAAATTGCTTCTTTTTAAAAATGTTTTATTTAAGTATAGTTAATTTACAATGTTATGTTAGTTTCAAGTGTACAGCAAAGTGATTCAGTTATACATACATATACGTATATATATATTCTTTTTCAGATTCTTTTCCATTATAGGTTATTGAGTACAGTTCCCTTGGCTATGCAGTAGGTCCTTGTCATTTACCTATTTTAGGTAGTGTGTGTATGTTAATCCCAGACTCCTAATTCATCTCCCCCCCACCACCACACACTGTCCCCTTTGGTAACCGTAAATCTGTTTTCTATGTCTGTGAGTCTGTTTCTGTTTTGTAAATAAGTTCATTTGTATCATTTTTTTTAGATTCCACATATAAGTGATATCATATGATATTTGTCTTTCTCTTTCTGACTTACTTCACTTAGTATGATCACCTCTAGGTCCATCCACGTTGCTGCAAATGGCATTATTCCATTCTTTTTTATGGCTGAGTAATATTCCATTGTGTGTGTGTGTGTGTGTGTGTGTGTGTGTGTGTGTATGAACTTGCTTCTAATCGGACTTCAACTGTGTCTCCCCAAATGAAGGCTATTTGATTTTTCTCTCACTCCAAAGTGTCCTTTAATATTACGTCACATATTTATAACATGTTCTTAATTTTTTGTAAAGCAACTGGCCTCTAGCAAGTAACAATTTATTCAGCTCAGGTAGTTTAAACATAAGGATTTTGTTTACCATCTTCTGGACGGATTTGGACGAACACAGTAAAACATTTTTGTGGACTGTTCAATTTCAGTTTTTGTTCGAAATGCTACTCCGTTGTACGTTGTTCTTTGAAAGGACCGATATTTGGGTCGTGCTAAATGTTATGTGGCTATTTTGGGGTTGCTGCATTATCCTATTGTTGCGGGCATTTTGCCGTAGAAGGCGAAGCAAACCCATCTCACTCCATGGACTTTCTTACTCGGTAAAGTGTCCTTTCAGGGGAAGTAGTGGGTGATGAGTGGGGTTGGATGTGGAAGGAGAGCCCCTGATTCCTCATGGAACTCATGAGAAGCTGGGAGGAAGCAGCGGGGCCAGGGCTCTATTAGTACCTGTCAGGGCAGTGCCTGGTTGGCAGCCCCTGCCCACCTCGACTTTCCTGAACACATGTGGCTTATCGCTCCCTCTAAAGCACAGCCGAGCCCTCTTTCTCTCTCCATTTCACCTTTGCAGTCCCAGCACCTCCTCTCACTGGGTAGCCTCCACCCCACAATCCCAGGCAGACACTGCACCTCATTTCTCCCTCCTCCCAGCCACCACAGGAAGGTGACAGATGAACTCTTCTGAGAACGACGGGAGGGAAGGCAAGGAACTGTGGCCTTTGGGTCATTCTAAGTGATGAAATAATTGCTATAGCAATTTAGTTTTAACCAAACTGCAAGTGTTATAGAAGCGCCAAATGAGGTCTCAGAAGTCAACCCAGGGACCCCAAAAAAGCTGGAGGCTGGAAACTGTGTGGTTCCCCACAAGGTAATAAAGCCCTTCTCTAGAAAATGGAGATCATTTCATGAGCTTACCTCAATTGATTATCATGGGAAAGAATCAGTAGAGTGAGTATAGAGGAGGTTGTAGGAGTGATTGTGAAACAATGATATTGAAAGGAGTTATGCTGAAGTTGTCTAGGCTGAATGTGAGCAGTTTTTACGTTTGAAGGAAATAAAGTGATGTGACCAAGGATGTGGGCTGGGTTCACACCTCTCTCTGCTCTGCCACTTACTAGCTGTGTGACCTCGAGTAGGTTGCTGAATTCCTCATGGGAAGGACCTACCTTGCAGGGCTGTGGTAACACCTGAGGTCACGCAGGTAAGGGACCCGGTCTCATGGCTGTGGCAGAGGGATGTTCATCAAATGGCAGCGATTGCTGTTTACAGAGAAGATAAGGTGTCTTCATTGCCTTTTATAAAGTAGAAAGAAGTCCTCTCATATTTATTAAGCGATTGTATTCAGGGTTATCAATAAGATGTGGGCTGAATTATGTCATCAGACAGTTAAGGGAATGTTATTTGGAAGCTTTTAAACATACCTTTGGAGGGAAGCAGCCACACAAGAATTCTGAAAATCCTTCATGGCATCGAGTGAAAGAGCACTCCGCCACTCCAGCTGGTAGGACGTTCTTGGAGCAATGACAATCATCTTGACAGCGCTTGGGGACCTGCCTGGATGATTAAATCATCCAGGAGATTTTGCAAGAGCTCAAACACCCAACCTGCTCCCTGAGACCTCGCCTTCATCTCATATGTGCATCTCTTTTTGGGTGGATGCGAACAGGTGTCACTGGGTCCTGGACTCGGTGAAGTAAGACATTTGGTTCCTGGTATTCAGGCAACAAGTATTTCCAAAGCAGCTAGTGAAACTGGGCTACAATTAGCCTATAAGTGATTTTCAAAAAACGATTTCGTTTTGGTTGTCGTTTTGGCCTTATTGGGAATAAAACAGGACCAAGAAGCCCTGGAGCTCTCAAAAGTCTCATTCAGCAGTACCAACCACATTGCAGATAGACTATTATAGAAGGCACTGAAATAGCCGTCTATAATAATCCATTTGGGAAGAAATTGGTAAAAATCAGCATTCCTACCAATAATTCACATATTAACGGATCAGAACAAAATAGCTGTTCATTTGTTCAAAATTGTTGAATATACAAAGAACTCTCTGTTCATTCGCCCACCCCACGAAGCTGGGCTATCTGGAGAGGTCCGGCACGGACTGGTCTTTACAGGTTAGCAGCGAGCGGGCCGGGCTCTTACCTCGGCGCACACGCACGGAAGGCGGGATTGCAGAGCTCAGGTTCACGAGACAAGCCCGCAAGGATGTGCACACCCACGAGACCATTCTCAGCAGAGTCACCCGGGAAGGCTGCCCAGCTCCCTCAGCATTTCAGGACTTGACCTCAGAGGTCATCTAATTGAATTTAATAAGAATCAAATATGTCTGCGAATTACTTTTTTTTAGGCGGAAACTTGTCCAAATCTGAGTCTTCTGAGGGTGAATTTAACTTTCGAAAGCAACCAAACTTCACTCAAAGCCAAGTCTAGTGAATGAGGTAAATGGTAGGGATGGACAAATGAAAAATAAAGTGGGGCTGTAAAATGACAAAACTGGTTCGCTCCAGTGATCCACGAAGTGGTTCTGAGAGGTGGTTACAAAAGCACCTAGAGAAGCAGATGTGCCTCAGCGTGCTGGCGGATACAACCTCCCTGAGGGCAGGGGGAAGTTTATATCAGATCTTTACAAATGTGCACACCCTTTGGCCCAGAAATTCAGTTTCTAGGAATTTATCACAAGGAAATTATTGAGAACGTACTCAAAGATTTTTAACCATTAAGAAGCTTGGTGCAGTGTTAATAACAGCTTAAAAAGTGGGTGTGGCCTCAATGTCCAACACTAGGGATTGGCTAAACACAGAAAGGCACATTAAAGTCAGTGAGATACTGTGCAGTCCTGCAAAATGATGCTGCTGAAATGTTTCTGTTGAGGTGGAAAACTGCTCACGTTCAATGACAAGAGCAGTGTTAGGATATGATCCAGGTTAGAGAGTGTACATATGGGGAGGGGATAGAAAAGGATATGGAAAGATGTACACCAAGTGAGTGGTGGGTAAGACTGAATATTTTCACATTCTTTTTGCTTGCCTACATATTATGATTTTTCTGTAATGAAAAACTATTTTTATAATAAAAAGATAATATAAGGAAACATCAGAGAGAGGAGAAAGAGGTTCTGCTATTCTTAAAGAGGAATCATGATGTACCTGTATTCATTTGCTAGGGCCTCCATAACACAGGACCACCAACAATAAATTCAACAGGAATTTATTGTCTCACAGTTCCGGAAGTTAGAAGTCCAAGATCAAAGTGTTGGCAGGGTTGGTTCCTTCTGAGGGCTATGAGGGAGAAATCTGTTCCATGCCTCTCCTAGTTTCTGGTGGTTTGCTGGCAGTCTTTGGCATTCCTTGACTTCTGTTGCACCACTCCAATCTCCGCCTTCTTCTTCACACGGTGTTCTCCCTGTGTGGGTTTCTGTTTCTGAATGTCCCCTTTTTATAAGGACATTGGTCATAATGGATCAGGCCACACCCTAATCGAGCATGACTTCATCTTAATTATATCAGCAGTCACCCTATTTCCAAATAGGGCCATATTCTGAGTATGGGGGTTTAGGACTTCAACATACGAATGTGGGAGGGTGGACACAATTCAACCAATAACAGTGCCCAGTGAGATGGCCACACTGCTCCTACGCAACCGATGTTAGTGCTTACCTGCCACTACAGCCTACACCAGCTTCCGTAGAGTAGGACCCTGGACCAAGATCAGGGGTAGTGGGATAGGGCACTGACATCCCCACAGGACTCCAGGTTCAAGGAGATAATGATGAAACAGAGAGCCCAACCACGGCCTCCCCCTGCCCGCCCAGGCTGGGGCTGCAGGCGTGAGTGGGCATTCAAATTAGCACGTCTGAACTGGGGAGACCAGCTTAGAGATCTGAAAGGAAGAAGTAGCCTAAAAAAAAAAGTAAAGGATATATTTTTCCTTTTTGGTTGAATATAGGGGTTGAGATTTAAAAGATAGAATGACAAAGAGAGAAGAGAGGAAAAATATTACAAATATTACACAAAAATCTGCACACAGATGTTGATAGCAGCTTTATTCATAATCGCCAAAAACTGGAAGCAACCGGGATGTCCCTCAATAGGTATAAAAGGATAAACAAACTCTGGTACATCCATGCAATGGAATATATTCAGCAGTGAAAAAAAGATGAGATGAAAAGACATAGAGGATAGAGGAACTTTAAATGCATATTGCTTAGTGAAAGAAACCAATCTGAAAGTGCTACCTACTGTGTGATTCCAGCTGTATGAATTTCGAAAAAGACAAAACTATAGAGATTGTAAAAAAAAAAAATAATAGGGGTTGCCAGGGATTGGGGGGAAAGGGAGGAGGGGTGAACGGTGGAGCACAGTGGAGTTTTAGGGCAATAAAATTATTCCGTGTGATACTGTAATAGTGGACACGTGACATTATACATTTGTCAAAATCCATAGAATGTACAACACAGAGTTGTAGACTCTGGACTTCAGTTAATGATAATATATCAATATTTCATCAGTTGTAACAAATGTACCTCGGGAATGCAGGATGTTAATAATAGGGGAAACAGTGTTGAGGGTGGAGTGGGAGAGGGTATATGGGAACTCTCCCTGCTCCATTTTTTCTGCAAACTTAAAACTGCCCTGAAAAAAAATAAAGCCTATTAACTGAAAAATCAACACCAAAAAGATATATTACGCATAAAGAGATATAGAAGAGATCATGCACTCAGCTACCCAAAAGGGGCCGCTGGCAGATAAAAGTTTGAGCAACTGGCAGAGTTAGCTCTTTGTCAGAGGCAGTTGAGAAGACACAGATACAGACCAAAGTGTGACCCAGCAGGATCTCCAAGATGCAAACAACTTTGGCCGCTCACACCTATCTCAGACACAACAAAGCTCTTCTAATTGACCTGAGAAGTGGTGGGGTTTGGGGAGGGGAAGAAGAACCAAATTCTTATTCAAAGAAATAACAATTTGGACCCCGCACTAGAGTGTCAACAACTTATGCAGATCTTATCAGCATCACATTTTTTGGTGCCTCCCAGCTATCCAGCGAGGCTCCACCAGCCTGTCAACACCCTTCAGCATCCCACGCATCCGCATCCCACATCCCCAGCATATCCACACCACAGGAGGCTCTGCTGTGGCCAGGCCTACCTTCCCAGGGCCCCATGGAGTGCAGATTTTCTCTCTCCTCACAGGATACCATCATACCATCCCCTCGGTATGCAAGGCTGTATTTGGTCCATTTCTGGGCTCACATTCTGTGACTTGGTTGAGGCTACATGTCTATAAAATTGAACAATACATTTATGCTAACTTTGGAAAGCTGGAAAAAAATCTGATGTTCTCATATCTAGAGGAAGACAATGTGTAGTTTCAGTAATGTGAGGAGAAATGATGCAAAACTCATCATCAAAGAATGACAGGCTTCTACTAGGTGTTTTCTACATTTGTGGATAAAACATTGTGATTTTACAAAATTATGGATAAGGCATGAGATTTATGGAGACTCCTCTCTCCACCTCTTCCCCCAGACACACAAAAAATAAAGCCTTCGTAGTATATGCATTGCTCCATCATAATACAGCCTCTTAAATGTAGTTTTGTTAAATGATACAGAAAAGCATTTATTTAGACTAATGAAAATGATAGCCTTTACTATATATCAAAGCTTTCTTTTACCATTACACACCTATTTATTACATGAAAGTCAGTAACTGGATCTCCTTGTCTGTGTGTTTGTTTTCGTTTTTAGGCAGCTTTAAGTGCCTTGAAGCAATTTTCTGAACAAGGATTGGATCCAATGGAAGGGGCGATGAATATTGAAAAAGGTTCTCTTGAAAAGTGAGTACATCTTCTGTTGTATTCTTACATTTGTAATTTTGTAACTGTATGAAAAATAAGATAGACATAATAATAAGGTGAAAAACTCAAGACAATAATATCTATATCCTACAAAATTATTCCTAATACAATTCAATGTAAATAAATGAGAAACAGTCTATATGGTCATATTTGTTTCCTGTAAATATGTCTGTGAAAGTTTTAATCTACTGATTGATCATTATTTCTGCATTTTAATGCCTTTTCTGGGAATATTTCTGTGGGTTTTGCTGACCACGGAGATTTGCAAGACTTGCAAAAGGTGAATTCTCATTTCAGACTGTTGAGCATTCTGATTAAACCATTTTCTGAGGTGAATATTTTCATTCACATTCCTGCTAGGTAGTAGGCACAACAGAGAGGCAAAAAAAAAGAAGCTGAGAGGAGGGTTCCTTCCCCTTGGCTGCATTTTGGTTTTCACATTGTTGTATGAAACGCAAGCGCACGTTGTCACAGAAGTGTGGCTCCCGAGGGCTACAGAGGCCAAAATGCAGATTTAATAAGAATTTCTGAAATCCAGCTCATACCTCTTTTCTGATATTGAACATAAGGTTTGATCTGAGAGACTGAACTTTAAGCCTCACCAGAGACCCAATTTATGCTAAAGAAATTGCAAGCCATTGTATTTTACAACAGCGGAATCCAAATTCTTTCAAAGCAGAAATAATAGTAGGTGAGATTTCAGAACTCACGCAGGAGATAACATTTTTAGAATGAAAAACATTGGATAACCTAGGAAGTCAAAACCAAATATACTAATCCTACAGTTAAATAATCTTAACACCCCCCCCCAAAAAAACACAGCATTTGGTCATTAATATTTAAAAGGTGAGAGCGTGAGAAAAAAACATTTGGTAAACAGACGTGGCACTTTAAGTTGTCTATAGATTGGCAACCATTTATAAGCTAATTTAATCAAAACCATTTCCACATGATCTCATCAGTAGACTATCTGAACATAAATATTGTTGTTTCACTTTAAAATGTCACTTTTGTGGTGACCTTTGAATCCTGTGTGCCATCTGCTAATAAACATGTCTGAAGATGTGCAACCCTGGCCCTTCAGCTCTTGTTAACGTATTAATCTTCCAGACAAGCCCAGCATCTGGGAGAGAAAGCAGACAATAACCAGACCCCCCCGGGCTCCATCGCTCAGGACTGCAAGAAATCAAGGTCGGTCATCTAGCAGCTCCCAGAACCACGGCTGCCACCGCATCCTTATAAACCTGTCAGCACGCATGAGGGTGTCTGTGCTCAAGGAAATGAATGACTAATACCATGATTTGAGTCTTATGTGAAGACAACACTATTCTAACACAAGAGATAATAGACATAGTACTGTTTATTCAACTGGGGGAAAATAAAACTTTGAGCATTTCCCTTGGAACTTGAGATCAGATCATAACTCATTCGCCCAGAGGCAGCAGAAATCTGATCCTGCTACTGGAGCTTAAAATAACAATTAATGAAAAGTGTTAGAAACAGAGGTACAATTCTTAAATGATTAATAGAGAAATTGGCTTTGGTTCTGTTGTTATGATTGTTTTGTCGTGGCGCTTGTGTTCACTTATATTCTCTCTCATTTTAAATAATGCCTGACGATTCAGAGATTAACCAATGATGTGCTGTGGAATGTGATGGTCGTTGTCTTCATATAGAGTCACACAGTTTCTCTTTTTATGCAGATATTTGTAATCTTCATCCTATATCAGTCTGAATAACTTCAAGGCACACCACTCAAAGATGTATGCCAACAAACATGGTTGAAATCAGGTCAGACATTTGATTACGAATATGAAATAACATTAGGAACAATTAGTTTCAATAGACTCCAGGAATTCAAAAAGAAAACAAAAACCACTTGTGGGTTTTTTGAATGCCATCATCCTATTAGCCACTAAGGAGGCGTCTTGCCTCTCCAGCCATTTCTGTGGATTCCACGTTCGCAGTGGACGTCGCACCCACCCATCCATGTGTTGTAAGCCACTCACTGTTTGCATCCAAAGTGTTTTTTGATAACTGCCTCTGCACTTGGGGCAGTGAGTGGGATCAAAAGAAATAATGTTCATGGCGGGGAAGGGAAAGCCTGTGGGGGGAGCCGTAGAGGTCCCGCCAGCTTGTAGCCAGCCACGCTCTGGACCAGCATGTTGGAATCCAGCGTGGAGCCAATGCAGTAAAAATGTGGTCGGTTTCTGTGTGAAGTGTGGTCAGTGTTGTTCTTTCCTTGCCTCGCTCTCCTCTCTTAAACATCACCCCAGCGTAACCCATCCCAAAGGCCATGGCCCACCCGGCCCTGTCACCCTGCACAGAGGTGACACTAGAGGGTTCTCGTGCCACCGGCCGTCTCTGCGAAACTGCAGGGCCGCCTCCCAGGTGACTGGGAACCGGGTTCCTGACCAGCCAACGTCGAGCAAAACCACCACAAATCTCGATCTGGCTGACTCACACGCGACTGGAGGATAAACAAACAGCAACAGAAGGAAATCACTCTAGGGTTGTTTTTAATGACTCCCATGTGGGGAAGTCCGCCAGCGTCGAGAGGGCTGGGTGCCCTCGGAGGAAATAGGTTTTGCTCCATACAGCTGGGCCCTCGTGGACATAACAGCCCATTTGTAAAGTTGGGGTTCACGAAGATCAGCCGAGTTGAACAATAAGTCTGCTGCCTGGCACCCTGCGCAGAGGGCCCTAAATCATCCCCTCGGAAGGGGGCAGGCCCTTTCTTCCCCCTGGGCCTTCAGCACCTGAGGCTCCGGCCCTCGGTCAGCAGCACCACTTCAGGCAGGATCTTTAAAACGCATCTTCAGTTTCCCAAATGCCGTAAACACTGACTACCGCTCACGGCCCACGGTCCCCAAAACACCAAGGCCGTCAGGGCCGTCGTGGGAGAGGGATGAGCTCAGGGCACAAACAAAGCTAATCAGTTCTCACAACCCAAGTATCTGAGGCATTGCCCTCTGGAGCTATCTGACGGAGTCACCCTCAGAGCTGAGCGTACCAGAGTGGCCACGGCGGGGTAGGGGATGGACCTTTGCATCGGATCTCAAGTTTAGTGAGAGGATATTTATTCAGAATCATCTACCTGCTTGAAGAGCCCGGGGAAGCCTTTAGATATTTTCCCTTTAGAGAGTTTGCTAGCAGCCCTTCCTGGGAACCGTTTGGGTTTTCTTTGGGTTGAATTAGCAATGCAAATGATGGGTGGCCTGCCGTCCCTTGCCATGTTATATATCACTGGGGGGAAACCATTAAGTAGATTTATTGAAAGAATGTTTCTTCAACACAAGGAGATCTTTTTGATGAAAAATGGAACTCGTTATTCTCTAAAGGACACAGGTTGACTTATCTCCTTTATCAATTACAGTGTCTGCTTTCAGCTTTTCTCAATCAGCACTAGGCTTTGTAGTCACTTGCCAGTGCTGAGGCCAATGTGTTTTATGAAAAAGGTTTGTTTCTGCATTTTAATTGGAAATATAATATCGCGCTTTGGAACCCTGACCAGCCCTTTCCAGCACAACTTGCCAAAGATCAATGGTGAGACACCACCCTTCAGGCTGTGACAAGGACCCTCCTCCCCTTTCCCGGGGTGACCTCTCTGAGTTGCCCTAGTATTCTTCTGCCCAGCAAACATTCTCAACGGTGATTTTTTTTGACAGCTTCAACCAATTTCCTGCACCATAAAATAAAAATAGATTAATGAGAAACTTACCTTATTATATGGAGGTTTTCAGGACTCCCAGGGACCTTGGAAATGTGGTCCAGACCAATTGATTGGTGTTTAAATCCTGCTGCTGTTGAGTTTTCAGTGCACCTGCCCAGGGTTTGTTCTGTACCTTTCAATTTCCAAAGGCCACTTGTTATCATTATGGCAAGGGTGGTAGAAAACCTAACAGTTTTGCACACAGAGCAAAGAAGTCATTAATGGCAAGATCCCATGTGAATTTGTCTCTGAGTAACCCCCGACCTACCCCACCATGATATAGGTACCTGATAAATGGATACATCAAATAAATGAATAAGTGGACAAATGAATGATCTATCAAAATGATAGAGAAACCTGCTGCAGACATAGATTTGAAATCTCACTGCTTAACCTGACACAGAGATAGGCACTCATGATAATATATGGCATTACTGTTGATAAGATTATGGTACCTTCAACGTCAGGGGTACTCTGGCATTTCTTAACCAAAAACATAGTGAGTCAAAAAAACCCTCACTTCAGAGGACTTTGGACCCATGGAGACCCACCATCCTGCCTCCCATCTTCCCATTTTTGCATGTATATCCCTTCCCCAGGCCAGAAGATTCAATTCCAATCCTCACCCCCAGATACATTCCTGTATTTCCACAATCACAGATACATGTCTCACAAGGAGGGGCGTTGTAATATCTGGCTCAAAGCAAAGATTTCTTAGAGTGGGTCAAACCCAGCTGTTGATTTCTGGCAGACACCACCCAAGTTCCATCTCACCTTGCCGAGACTCATTGATAAATTGCCTTGTTGGGATGGCTTTCCTCTTACATTCTAACCTCTTAACATAACTAAAAGCTCCCTTGACTGGATGCCCAGCACACTCTGATGTATGCTGGGAATGCAGAAAATAAATAAACAAATGAAACTACTTCCCTCTCAAGAATGCACATTCTAGCTGAGGGAAAGGCAGACCAGGAAATGAGCATGAGAGGTGAGCGCGTTTTACTCAGAACCCCTGCATTATAGCTCGTTGTTTGTGTCTCTGAGTCGTTATTCCTTCCCTCACTCATCTCACTATGCTTTGGGCACCATGCTGTATTCTGGTGACACTGTCAAAAAGCCACCACGCTTGAACTCTAGTAGTATATCTTATCTCACCTCCACACAACCCACACGTCTAGTGACCGAACCCACCCCCAGCCCCAAATATACACACACCAGGTGAAGCTCTCGAAGCTCACCTACACTCAAGGCTGACCAACTGAATTTACCCCTCGTTGTATCTCCTGGTGTGGAATGGTGCCCACCTTAATATGGTAAGTACTCAATAAATGTTTGTTGAGTAGATGAATGACCCTAAAAGCCCTGCCATGGTGGATTTGCCAGCCTAAGCAGATCAGTGGTGACCTGGACGCATGGACAGAGAAGTCTGGCCTATTGGATGGAACCTCCTGCCTGGGAATAAACTTCTAGTTCTGTTAATGTATAGTCTTTTTGAAGTCATTTAACATCTTCGAGTTTCAACTTCTCATCCAAAACAGTAGGAATAAGAATATGCAGAAGTAGATGGTCTATTTTTTAAAGTGTACAAGTTGTGAATGTAGATTCAGTATTTCAGAGTTAGAGGGTGTGAGGGAAAGAGCCATGGTCTAGGAGTCAAGAGTCTAAAGTCCTGGGTCAGACACAAAGGTGACCTTGGCAAAGGATTTAGCCTTCCTGGACCTCAGTTTCCCCATCTATAAAGTGACAGTCTCTAAGAGCATTACAGCTCTAAATTTATATTACCGTTAATTCCTCTATTACTAGTGGTACGCTTGAATTCAAATTTTGCCTCTAATATGTGAATTTTTAAAATTAAATACCTGCAAGGAAAAATACTACTCATATCGATTAGGATTCTTTGGCTGTGAATTATAAAAACCTATTCAAACCAGCAATGGGAAATGTGTTCTAAAGCTACAGGGGCATTTTAGAGAAGCTCGGGGCAGAAATGCAGAAGTTAACTGGAGCCAGGAAGTACAAGGCTGTGGGGAAACCAGGAAGCTTTCCTTCTCCCTCTCTCTCAATTCCCCACCCCCCTCTGAATGTGTGAATCATTTCTCTCTCCACACCAGCTCCTGCCTCTCAAGCACACATACCAGAGAACGTGGCTACCAGTAGCACCCAAGTTTACAGCCACCTGAAGGAGCACTGAATCTCTCTCTGTATTTCATTCCCGAGGTTGTAGGAAGGAACTCCTGATTGGCTCACCTTGGACGGGACGTTCACCCCTGACCCACTCGTACAAATATGGCTGCCCCAACTCTGCCCCTTTGGAATAGGGCAGAGTAGTCATCAGAGAAGGGAGAATCGCTGGGGAGAAAACCCAATAGGTGCCTGCCTCAACTACCTCCTGGGGGACAAAGCACATTATAGTCATGTGCTAGTTCTTCCTTTCAATGTAAACAGTGAAGCTTAAATAAGTGAGTAAGTCTCCCAAAAGTCATAGATTGTTCAGAGATTTATGAAGGCTGTACTGTTTTGTTTGGTTTTCTTTAATCCTTTCGGTCTTTAGTTTCAAGGGTCTGATGAACCACAAAGCTATCCCGAGTGAGTCACAAAACTACCTAGGAGAAAAAAAAAGAAAACTTCCCAGTGATCCCAAATTAGTATATTTTTAAAAGCCTCCTTTCCTTCAGCACGAATCATGAGATAATTAGGCAGTAGAGTCGCCATCCTTCCTCAGTGATTACAGAACCAGAAGGTCGGCGGCTACATCCCTGCTTTTGTTATCCTGAGGGGATCTTAAATGTCAGGGCGTTTCTGATTCTTACAACTGAGGTGAGTAGAGATGGAGGCCATCTTGGTCCAATTTTCGTTCAAATTTTACTCTTATGGGGACTTCCCAGCTGGTCCAGCGGTTAAGACTCTGCACTCCCAATGCAGGGGCCTTGGTTCGACCCCTGGTCAGGGAACTAGATCCCGCATGCCGCAACTAAAGAGCCCGAGTGCTGCAACTAAAGATCCTGTGTGCCACAACTAAGACCCAGTGCAGCCAAATAAATAAATATTTAAAAAAAACAAACTTCTACGTTTTCAAGGGAGCTCAAAGAAGGGAGGAGACTTGGTTATTTAAGTGGGTGGGAGGAAGCAGACAATAGAAAGTATCAGAAATTTGGATTCAAACGTAAAGTGGGTGAGGAAGCCAAGCAGCACTGGAGAAAAATGGAGAAGTGAAAAGTTCTGGAGAAGGCATCTATGATAGGAACAGACTCAGTGTTCCCGGCAGGTAAGTCTGTGAATGCTTTCACCTCAGCCTCAGGAATGAGCGGTCAACATCTTCTGTTTCCTCTTGAACCTGCCCCTAAATCTACATGGGTCATCATTTTCCAGAAAGATGTTTGGCCACTCGGGTTTCCTTATTCCCAGAGTGCAGGGGGAAGAACTAGATCCTTCTTCACCAACTTGAGATCATTATCAAGCCCCCAGTTTTGGCAAAGATCAGGCTTGGATGTGAACTCCAAGGGGAATTTAGCTGATGGGGTTATCTCTGATATCAGAGAAGGTCAGGACTCTTTTTTTTTTGGGGGGGGGGCCTGGAACCAGAGTAGCTTCCACAGTCATCACAACATAATGCACAACACTCTTCAAGTGTTCATCCCCGCTACAGCCACTTCCTCTGTCTTAGGAGGAGAAGACACCACTAGCCTGGAAATGTCTGGCTAAACATATCTTCCCTTCTCGTTTCCAACCTTAACCAAATTCTAATCTATTCATCAATCAGCAATATGGATTGAGTCTCCATCCTTGAATTAGTCATTGTGGGGAACCACCTGAAGCTTCAAGTAATGTCTCTACCCTCAAAGAGCTTCCAGTCCGTACTTCCCTGGTGACGCAGTGGTTAAGAATCCGCCTGCCAATGCAGGGAACACGGGTTCGAGCCCTGGTCCGGGAAGATCCCACATGCCGCGGAGGAACTAAGCCCATGCGCCACAACTACTGAGCCCACGTGCTGCAACTACTGAAGCCCATGCACCTAGAGCCCGTGCTCCGCAACAAGAGAAGCCACCGCAATGAGAAGCCCGCGCACCGCAACGAAGAGTAGCCCCTGCTCGCCACAACTAGAGAAAGCCTGCGCGCAGCAATGAAGACCCAACGCAGAAAAGAGCACTTCCAGTCCTACTGGGAAGATGAAATGGCAACCAGATGCACAGGAAAAAAAATGCAAGAAGACAAATAGATACACTTCATTAGGAATTGATTTCAGTTTCTCCTGCTTCCACAGTGATTATGAGAAGCATCGTGGGAAAACACAGGCCAGTGACCCAGGTTTTGATATTGAAAAGAATGTCTACCCTGGATTCCTGCTTTCCAGATTAGGTGACCTGGACCAGCCAACCTTCAACTAAGGTGCTGTAGGAATCCAGTTTGCATGTTTACTTTTTCTGGGGTAAGTCCCTGTGATAACTGAGGCTTTATGAGCCACCATCCCCTCCACAACCACAACTTCCCCCACCACCAACAACCTTCCCAACTACTGGTATAATCCTGATCCACCTTTTACCAAGAAAGCAGTGTTGGATACGGTTAAGAGTTGGGAATCAAGAGTCAGACTGCCTAGGTTCAACTTGGCTTTTCCACTAACTCCCTGTATATTTCTAGGTAAGTTCCCTTAACTTTTCCAAGCCTCACTTTCTTCAGCTATAAAGTGAGGATGGCAGTGCTGTTCTGTGGGTTAAATAAATGAGTTTTACGAGTTAAGACGTGAAGTATTTTGAATGGTATGTGGCACAGAGCAAGTACTTGATAAACATGAGTTATTGTTGACCAAATGCCAATCTGTGAATTAATCAATAATTATGGATCAATTCCTGTGTGCCAGATACGATAGGTGCTGAGAAGAGAAAGAGGCTGAGATGAATAAGTCACAGCCCTGTTTTGCATTAGGGAATTTTGGTTTCTTAAAGGCAATTATAAAACATGCACACAAATAAATATTACTCTAAACTGAATGTTCTCAGAGACCTGGGCCAGGGAGCATCTACAGGAAGCCCCTGTGGGCCACTCAGACAATAGGATCATCATCTTTGAGATGACTTCTCCACAAAGCCAAATATCTGTGGCGCCTAATGCCTCTTGGGACTCATTTGGTGAGAATGACCCACAGGTCAGAGAATTATTTCTGACAAAGGGATTACACGTACCCCACACACTTTGTGCTACACTTTTTGCCCTAGACTCCTCAGGGAACTAGGGGAAGATGGCAGAAGAGGCCTACCAGTGACCCAGAGAGGCACACACAATGTCGGAAGTCAGGAAACCGAGGCTGGTGAGGTGCCTCTGAAGTGTCAGACCCGGGCTGGTCTTGGCATCTGTTGGTAAGTTTCTTGGTGGTAAAGAGAAAGAACTGTAAATAGCCCTGTCCCCATGGCCAGTATGGAAGAGGCAGCGTATCCCTCTGTCCTATCTGGTTACAAATATGCCATCACTACCAGGGTCTTTTTCCCTTGTTTCTCAGTATACCATCCTGAGAAGGAGAAGTAGAGGCACAGGAAGTGGGTAGTAAAGTGGTTATTTACAATGGAGTAGAGATAATGAGGGTCCAAATGAGGGCAGCAGCAAGAGGAGGGAGAACAGGAAGCATAAAAAGGTAGCTTGGACAGGCCTAATCACCAGATGGATGTAGGGGTGGGCTGAGGGGGGCCATTCTAGGCTGGCTCCCGGGCCCTGGCTTGGGGAGCCGGGTAAGTGGCTGTACCATTCACTAAGATAGGAAATACAGGGGAAGAGCAAGTTGGTAATGAGTTCAGTTCTGGACTTTTCAAGTCTGACATGCCTGCAGGGCATCCAGAGAAAGATCTTCAATTGGTAACTGGGGAGGTACTATCAAAGATCAGGAGAGACATCAAAGTTTAAGAGAAGAGATTTGTAAGCAATAAGCACATGGGTGGTAACCAGTGACATGTGACTCGAGAAGATCCTCCAGATGGATCCCGTAGAGTAAGAGAAGAGCAAAAGGCCAAGGGCCAAAGCTTGGGAAGCACCAACATTGAAGACACAGACTGAGAAATAGAAGCTCATACAGGAGTCTGAGAAGGAATGGATGTGGTGAGAAAATGATGGCCAGGGGAGGACGGGATGGTCAAGAGCGCCAATGGCCACAGAGGGGAAATGAGTGAGCAAGAAAAGACAGGAAAAGAGCCCCTAAGGTCTGGCATGAGGAGGACATGGATGACCTTTGTCAGACCTGTTCAGGAAGGAGGAGGAGGATGCAAGGAAGGGCAGCCTGACTCTCCTTTTGATGGGCTAGACAGCTCCTCAAGCCAAGTCTAAGTCCATTGTCTTCTAGCTACTTGATATACTAGTGCACTAGACATAAGGACTGTAAATTGGTACAGCTTTCTGGAGGACGATTTGGCAATGTGTGTCCACATACTTGGTGAAGAAAGGATGCTGCTGTCAGTACCTCTGCCCACTCGCCCGCTTGGGTGCCTGCTTGGCTGCAGTTAGTGCTGTAGGAGGGGGCAATGCCCATGGGAACTTGCAAATTAGCGAGTGTCATTCAGATCTGAGGGCTCCCCAGTGACCTGTGACTGGTGAGGGGTGTTGGCTGCATCTGAAGACGGAGTAATGGCGGATAGATGGGCATGGGGTGCCCAGCCTGTGGATGCTGCCCCTCCGAGGTGCTCCCAGCTGGAAGCTCCTTCCCACTTGGCAGGAAGTTGGCCTTCATTCTGGTGGGCTTGTGGTCTTAACTCTGCTTCTACTTCGAGAGAAGAGCCACGAAGAGGGTACTGGTTTAAACTCCATTGGAAGTCAGCCTGGTGTGAGGGTCCTTGGCAAGAGTTGTGCAGGGGACTCAGGTTGAGAGGATGGGGCTTGTGCGGGCACAGACTGGGACACATTGACTTATATGGAAATGTGATAATTAAGCTTGAATGGTGGTGGACTAACAATGGCTGTAAATGATCACTCTCTCCATTGAGTTTCTTTCCCTTCCCCTTGAGTCCGGGCTGGCCCTGTAATTGCTAAATCAATAGAATCTGGTAGAAGTGATGTCGTGCCAGTTCCAGACCTAACTTTCCAGGTCTAGCCTCCTGCTTCTTCCCTGCTGGGTCTCTCCCTCTTCCGACTCTCACTCTTGGAACCCAGCCACCATGCTGTGGGAAGCCCAAGCCACAGGGAGTAGGCCATAGCCACACGTAGGCACATCGGTCAATACCCTTAGATGAGCTCCAGATCAACAGCCAGCATCAGCTGGCAGCCATGTGAGCTGGCCATCTTGGACGCTCCAGCCCAATAAAGCCTCAGATGACCACACCCCCCGCCACCATCATGTGGAGAGGAGGTGCCACCCAGCTGAGTCTAGTCAACCCACAGAATTGTGAGAAATTATACTTCTCCATCTTTGGGGATTGTTTGGGGATGGTTTGTTATGCAGCTGTAGATAACTGGACAGTTTCATTCATATTTTCTATAGATTTGAACCCAAATGCTGGAGTAAACTGGCAAAAGCAAACCTTAAATCACCCTTTGGCTTCCATCTCTGCTGCACAGAATCCTTCCCACAATTCCCTCTAAGTAGCAAAACAGGGTTTCACTCCCTCTGTCTCCTTGTTGAGTGAACTGGAGAAGAGGGGGGCCTTCTCCAAATGAGTGAGCAGAGCCACTTGGGGCTGAAGCCATTTTCACACAGGCGGTTGAACACAGCACTAATTTTTCTTTTTTCATCAGTCTCCATAGGAGAGGGCCAGATGCCAGGACCAGGTGAGCCCAGATGGCTAAGTTCCCATTCTTTCTTACATTGAAGGCTAATTTTAGTTACGTGCTATGACACGATCACAATCACTGTGTGTTTGTGGCTTTCGTCAGCATCATTGATTCAAGTCTCCCAGCCCTGGGTCCACCGTGAGCCCCGCTCAGCCCTGCAGCTACTCCAAACCCTCTGGCCGCCATTAAGCTCCAGGCCACCAGGATGCGCTGTCTTGTGCTCTTTACTGTTGCTCTGTCTGTATTAACTTTTCCTCAATGTCTCATCTGTAAGCTCCTCAAGGGCAGCGACAATGACTCGTTTTGGATTCTGAACCCTGCTGGGCAGATCAGGAAAGGATGACAAAAGCCTGAAGCACGCTCCTTCTTGCCTCATGGGAATCCAGAGTCAATACCGGTTCACTAGGAGAGTGTGGTCCTGTGGACCAGGGCTTGAGCTTGAAACAAGAGTGCCTCAGAAAGTTCTGGTTCAGCTACACTGGCCAAAATCCCACTTTTCTTATGAGGTTGCAATATTATTAAAAAAGCATCCTTTGGGCTTCCCTGGTGGCGCAGTGGTTGAGAATCTGCCTGCCAATGCAGGGGACACGGGTTCGAGCCCTGGTCTGGGAAGATCCCACGTGCCACGGAGTAACTAAGCCCATGAGCCGCAATTGCTGAGCCTGCGCGTCTGGAGCCTGCGCTCCACAACGAGAGGTCACGATAGTGAGAGGCCCGCGCACCGCGATGAAGAGTGGCCCCCACTTGCCGCAACTGGAGAGAGCCCTCGCACAGAAACGAAGACCCAACACAGCCATAAATAAATAAATAAAAATAAATAAAATTAAACCTACATGGAGGCTGAGTAATAATAATAATAGCAACAATAATAGCTAAAATATATTTGGTACTTATTTAAAAAAAAAAAAAGCATCCTTTGACTGGTCAACTCAAATGAATTCATTTATAAAAGGCCCAATTTGCTTAAAGCTCACACTACTGTTATAACTTTTTGTGTTTCAGGTTTAGCGTAATTTCTAGCATGATGGTTGTATTGTTTTCATATTGTCTGGAACATAAATGATAGCAGGAAAATCCTATTAGGAGGAAAAAACAAAGTTAAATAAGGTGGTCTGTGGTGAGTTATCGTGTATGGAATTAATTTCACATCCAGGTTTGGATGATCTCATAAATTGTTCTTTTGGTTGGCAATTTCACCCTAGCCTGCTAAATTGAATTATTTCCTTGTAATTCAGACCCCCTGTGTAGCCCATAACGAAGAACACATTGTACGTCTTGGCTAGCGTGGAGGACAGATGCCCACAGTTGTCTGAGAGCCGCCAGCACTGAGCTCAGCCTCACATCCTCAAGGGACAATCGGTGATATTGTCATCAGAGCATTGTTGCAATGTCGGGGCTGGGGGTGTGGGACAGACAGAGACAGGAAGGGACCCCTAGAACACTGAGCCTGACGCGGCGTGTTCACACTAATGAGATCTGTTTCAGACAGTTTGGCAAAACACCTATAGAACCATGGGGCACCCCAGACTTCTATGGCATCTCAGAAAGACAGTGGCTCAAGACACCAATGGTGCAGAACCCAATCACAGAACAACGGCTTCTGTGATCGCCTTTGGAGGAGAAGCCCTCACGTATTTGGAGGACAAAAATGGCTTCCTTGGGGCAAGAATCTCAGATCCTTCAACTCTAGTAGAGAGGAACAGACTTACAAGAGAATGAACCTCTAGAAATAAAACCTGCATAGCCGAGGTGTCTCCTTTTGACTCTGTGCGGTGTAACAAAGAACAGTGCTCCGAAGCTGTGCCCTCTTTCCTCTGGGTGGGAAAGGGGACAAATTCTACTAACCCAGCCCAGAACCAAGCCTTCTGAAAGCTGACAATGACCTGATCTCCAACCCCCAGGTCAGAGAGCCAATCTCAATGCGGGTATAGACTTTGCTCCTTCTGAAATTTGCAAATAAAACAGCTGTTTAAAATCTGTTGCCTCATCAGAAACGGTGGAAATTAATCCAGAAACCATCTTTGCAGCTGAACCCGTGGCCCTGACTTCTCCTCTGTGTCCAAGACCCCATCTCCCGTTCTCACCGCCAGCGTGGCTGGAAGAGGACCGTTTGCTGCCCTCCACTTGGCCACCCTTGTTGGGCGGAGAGGTGGCCCTGGATTTGGGCTGGGAGCTGTCATCATATACCTCTGAGGCTGTAGAGGAACCCAAACTTTATTCAGAGGAAAGTGCTCCATAGGACTGTTGCCATTTACGGGGTGACTAACCCTCTCGGTTTGCCCAGGACAGAGTCTCCTGGGACCTGGGACTTTTAATGCTAAAACCAGAAACACCAAACAAATAGGGATAGTTGGTGCCCTGCTCTGCCAGCATCCATCCTCTGGGAGCAGGGAGAGGAAGTCACGAAGATCCCTGCAATTGCACACCAGCTGCCCTCTAGCCGTGGGCGGCCCTGCCGCCCCAGGAACTCTAGGCCATTGTTCTCGCCACCATCCATCACGACAAGGTCTGAGATTTGTAGCCCAGAACTCCACTGGAGCCCTTTCAGCAAGCTATGTCTCCTAATGCCAAAGAAAAAGAAATCATATGCCAAGAGTCTAGGTTATTCTCACTGTGGTTCTCCATCGCCTCTCGGAGGGCACATCTCCCCAGGGCAGCCCATTCCGTAATCTCACACATAGGCCAGTTTGGAGCCTTAGCAACCCAAGTGTGTTGTAAGATCTGCAAGAGCTGGTCAACAGATTTTCTCCTGCCTGAGGCCATCTGAGCATCTTTATAGGATTCTGAGTCAGAGACCTAAGCTTCGTCAAGGGTAGTGCCCTTGCTAAGTCTGGAAAAGATACACAGATTCTAAGGAGTGGAGACATTTGTTTTTGTCAGGAGATGGTGTGTCCTACTAAGAAAGAATGCAAAATGCAAGAAGCACAGGCTCTTTGTCACGTGGGAGCCCCCAGCCCTGGTGGCCCATCTGAAGCGTCTTGTTCATGGGCCAGGCCACTGAGGATGGAACAGGAGCATCCCAGGTGTTCTCTTTTAACTACTGTGGCCCCAATCCTGCTTCCCCCTACTCCAGAACTGCCGGCAGCACAGGGCGGAGAGCAGGGCACCCAAAGTCACAGAGGGCGGCATTTAAGACACAGTGACAGTGACCACTTGATCCTAGGACGAGAGATTTCCTGCTGTGTGCAGTTCTTGTGAAGCGTATCCACTTACCTGAAAAACTAAAAAGTTGGAACATCACTAGGACAGCGCCGAAATAACATGATTTTCTACAACCGGAAATTCTAACGAACTTGAAAATTCCACAGTAGTCTCTGGATTTTGAGAGTTTTATTTGGGGACTAAAATTACTGATCACCCAACTCACTGAGCCCCAGAAGAAGAAGGAGGAGAACCTTTCAAAACCTGTAGTTCTGGAAGCTGATTGTCAATGATCTGAGCCCCAAACATTCTGCAGCCTGATTTTCTGCAGCCTCTCCAGACCCTTCTAGGCCAGGCCAACTTGTCTTCTCTTCATCTTCTGAACAGACCTGGCCCTGTCCTGCACCTGTGTTTTCCTCACCTCCTCCTTTCTAACATGTCTGCCCCTCCCCCTTCCCTCCTCACCCTCCTTTCCAGGGGCGGCTCAAGTCCTCCTCCTGCATGAAGCCCTCTGGGATTCTCCAGCCTCTGTCTGCTCAAACGCATGGGCTGCCTTATTCATTCTCTCCTTAGCAGATGGTAAGCCCCAGGTCCCACGTGTTGTCATTTAAGTGGCTACATGTACATGCCTGTCCCCCTCACTGAACTCCAAGCTCTCTGAAGGCAAGTTCTGTCTGTTACTTTCTGGACACATCCAGCCAGATCTGGCCCAGAGGAGAAACTCAGATGTGATTGCTGATATCATTTGATCAAATGAAAACCCCAATCAAAACCCGGTGACATACACATCTGCTTTGTGACCCAGCCATTCTACCCCTAAGTGTTTACCCAAGAGAAATGAACACCAAAATGCCTGTCCAAGAATGCTCACAGCAACTTTATTCTGAATAACCCCTAACCGTGAACAGCCCACATGCCCCTCAGTAGGAAATTAGATAAACTTACAAAGGATCATACAAATTCATCATTTGGATGAATCTCAAATGCATTATACTGAGTGAAGCCTTGCACAAAAGAGTCCATGCTAAATGACTTCATTTATATAAAGTTTTGGAACAGGCAAACTCATCTATGATGAGAACTATGAGGGCAGTACTTGTTTCTGGGGGACAGGGTAGGGGATTGACTGGGAAAGGGGTACGAGGGAACTCTCTGGGGTGATGGTAATGTTCTGGGTATATGCATTTGTCAGAGCTCAAAACTAAATACTTAAGATTTGTGCATTTCATTGAAGGTAAATTTTTATCTCAAATTAAAAAACATTAACAAATATTGAATATTAATAATGTGCACGTTGGGACTTCCCTGGAGGTCCAGTGATTGAGACTCCATCCTTCCACTGCAGGGGGTATGGGTTCAATCCTTTGTCAGGGAATTAAGATCCCACATGCCATGCCGCAGGGCCAAAAAAAAGTGCATGTTGAAAAGGGGAAATATACTGATGTGTACAATTTCCTTTGAAATGCATCAGAAAAGAACATGTATTGACGAATGGAGAGAGGGCTGGATGGATAGATATGTGATGAAACAAACATAGTAAAATAAAGTGTAGCAAAACAGCCGGTGCTTGTCATCACCCAAACCATCGCCTTTAGCACTGCCTCTGCTGGGGAAGGGGAGCTGGAAGGATGAACGCCTCCTCTGACAGGGCTCTGGGGAGGAGGTGGGGTTGGGGGCCAGCAGGTTTCTAGGGAGCCAGGAGGGGAGCAGAAGGGAGGAGTGAAGCTGGAGCTTCAAGGGGGCAGGGTGGGGAGGGCGGAGTGGGGAAGGAGCTGGCTGGAGCTCCAGCCACTGCCCCAAGGGCTGCACCCTCCTTGGCACCTACTGGGTACAAAGAAATGTTTAGTGAATGGCAGGCTGTTGGGCTCGCCCCATCGCTGGGCCAACAGCCCTTGAAATCCAGAGTCGAATTCATGGTTCAAAGGACTATCTTTTCTTAGGAAACACTGATAATCCAAACTATATCTAACCTCATTCCTCCCTTTGATAGGGTGACTGGGCTGGTAGATCAGAGAAGAGTCATGGATCTCATCCATCTGGATTTCAGCAGAGGTTGCAAACTGGCAGCCCTCCGGCTGGATCCAGCCCACCGATGTGTTATGTGTTCTGTTTGGCCTCCCAGAGGGCTGGGTTGTTTTTTATTTTTTTAAGTTTAGTTTAGTTGCCAAGATATTTAAATCACATAAGATCTGGATTGTCTGCATCTCTTGAAATGTTGGAAGATCCAGCAACCAAGGGCCTATGTGGTGACAGTTGGCAGGAATGAGTGGCAGCTGCCCCCTCAGAGGCCTGGTCCTTCACTCCTGTCCCACAGCTCACCTTATGGGCTGGGGCACGCCAATCCATGCATATCATGTCACTTGTGTGGACAAGAGAGAAGTCACAGTTGGCTGATAGCTACACTAAACTAACATTAATGTGATAAATATTGACTGAGCACCTACCCAGTGTGTTTGGTCCTGGGAACACAGTGGAAAACAAATGACTTAATCCCTTTTCTAAAGGAACTTAGATTCTAGAGGGATAGAGAAAGAAAAAGAAAGAGAAAGAAAGAAAGAGAAAGAAAGAAAGAGAGAGAGAGAGAAAGAGAGAGAGAAAGAAAGAAAGAAAGAAAGAAAGAAAGAAAGAAAGAAAGAAAGAAAGAAAGAAAGAAAGAGAGGGAGGAGGGAAGAGAGGAAGGGAGGGAGGAAAGGAAGGAAGGAAAGGAAAGGAAGGAAGGAAGGAAAGAAAGGAAGGAAGGGAAGGGAAGGGAAGGAAGGAAGGAAGGAAGGAAAGAAGAAAACAGTAATCACAAACTGTGATAACTGTTCTAAAGGGCCTAGATGAAAGAGAAGATACAATAGAGCACAGTTGAGGGCCGGGGAGCCTGCCCTAGACAAGCTGGTGGGGAAGGTCTGTCTGGGGTGACATTTTTAAGCTAAGTGCTGAGGGATGAGGAGATTTGGGGAAAATTTTTGAGGTGGATGAAAGGCCTTAGATGGGGACTCGTTTCTTTCAGGAGCTGAGAGAAGCCTGCTGTCAAAGATGTTTGGGAGAGAAGGGAGCAGGACAAAGTTGGGGAGGTGAGCAGTGGACAGACTTGTGAACCAAGTAAAGAGTTTAAATTTTATTCTGGGTGCAATTGTAACCATTGAAGGTTTGGGGCCAGAGGGATACACAATCAGACTTACATTTCATAAAACCAATCTTGTTATTGGTAAGGAATGCAGGGAATATGGCCAAAGGTCTCATTAGGAAGCCATTGCCAGTGGCAGGGGAGACATGATGGTATACTTCCTCCAGAATACGAGTGCATGCTGGAGGAAGTAAATTCACAGCTGGTTGCAGGAGGAGTAACCCTGGAAATCCTATCCATTGGCTGCATCAACATGCAAACTGAGGGATTTAGACAGAGATTGCCTAGAATGATACAGCTCAGTCTTGGCTTCTTGCAAGATGCAAGATGCTTTCACATAAATTATGGCTTCCCTTGGTAGCAGGCTGTAACCTAAAGCGGTAAGCAGTTCACTGCAAATGGAAAATGTCTTTGAAAATTCATATAGATTTTTCATTCTAGTCTATAATGTATCTATATTTGATCTGATTTTTAAAAGTTGTAAATGACATAGCATCAATAAACAAAAAAGAAAAAGACCCAAATATTCCTCCCACTGTCCCTGGTTAATGCTCTTAACCTTGGCTGTACATTGGAATCACCTGGGAAGCTTTTAAAAATGCTGACGTCTGGGTCCCCCTCCCAGAGATTCTGATATCTGGATCTTTAAAGCTTCCCAGTGACTCTAATGTGAAGAAGTGGTGGAGAAACGCTTACTAATCCAAGGCAGAGGCTCCCAAAGCATGGTCCCTGTACCAGCAACAACAGAAACTTGCAAGAAATGCAATTTTCTCGGTCCCCACACCAGACTTACTGAACCAAAATTCTGGGGGGTGGGTCCCAGCAAGTTGTGTTGTAACAAGCCCTCAGGGTGTTTTAGGGGCACGCTGAGGTTTGAGAATTGTTCCTCTAGACTCTGCTCTTTAGTCTGACAAGATCAGACCTACAGTATTTCATCTGATCTGCACCTGGAAAGGTAGGGCAGATAGATTGGGCAGATATTGTCTTTTCCATCTGCCCATCTGGCAGATGGAGGCAGAAAGAAATTCTGTGATTTGCCTATCAATAGCAGACTAGAGACCCAAACCCAAGTCTTCTGAAGGCAGAACAGAGGTGGGTGTTTACAACGACCTCTGCCTACCATGCTGTTCTCATCAGCTAACAGGTCTGATACTGGGGCCTCCCCCTCAGGAGGTAGACACAGAGACCTGGGCATTGGGGAATGGGGTAGAGGGTCAGCAAACTTGTTCTGTAAAGGGCCAGATAGTATATAGCTCTGTGGACCACACTGTTGCTATCAAAACTAATTAACTGGGCCGTTGAGGCAAGAATGTGACCATAGACAATGTGTAAACAAATGAGTGGCTGTACGACATAAAACTTTATTTACAAATGTAGGTGAGGGGCTGGATGTGGGCATGAGACTAGGGTGCTGCTCTGGAGTAAGGCCTGGGCTAGGCCTCCACTGAGTACTCACCCCTTGTCCACTCGTAAGCATTGTTCATGGAGCCCAGGAGGCCCTGACCTGTGATTGCTCAAGGCTGGGAAGTGGTGAGGGCTGAGACCCAGCAAGAGGTTATGGAGATGGAGATGGGCATGGAGATGGGGATGGGCATGGAGATGGAGATGGGGATGGGGATGGGCATGGGCATGGAATGGGGATGGAGATATGGATGGGGATGGAGATGGGGATGTGATTGGAGTTGGACATGAAGCTGGGGTTGGAGAGGGGATGGAGTTGGAGATGAAGCTGGGGATGGAGATGGGGATGGGGATGGGGTTGGAGATGGAGCTGGGGGTGGAGATATGGATGAAGGTGGGGATGGAGATGGAGATGGGCATGGAGTTGGAGATGGAGCTGGGGATGGAGATGGGGATAGAGATGGAGATGGAGACGGGGATGAGGATGGAGTTGGAGATGAAACTGGGGATGGAGATGGGGCTGGGAATGTGGATAGAGATGGAGATGGGGTGGAGATGTGGATTAAGATGAGGATGGGGATGGATATGGAGAAGGAGATGGGGATGGGGATAGGGATGAGGATGGAGATGGAGATGGAGATGGGGTTGGGCTGGGGATGGGGATGGAGATGGGAATGGGAATGGAGTTGGATATGGGGATGGAGATGGGGATGGAAATGGGGATAGAGATGAAGATGGGGATGGGGATGGAGATGGAGATTGGTTGGAGATAGAGATGGCTTTTCTGGTTTCTCCTTCTTAATGGAGACTTTGTGAGGTGTGGTTGGTGGGTTCCCAATGGCCTGGGCAGGTCTCCTAAGTGGCAAGTTTAACCAGGCTGTTCCCTGCTAGTCCTGCAGTGGCAGAGTAAGCCAGTGAGCTTGCTATCCAAACTCAGTAGCTCATTCTTCTGGAAATTATTTTCATGGAAAATTTTGGAACATTATAAAGCCACTGAATACAGAACTAAAAGAATAACAACTGAGTGAGATGAATAACGAGAAAGAGCCATCCGAGGTGCCAGAGGCCAGGCTCTTGGACTGGTAAAACACACTCAATCAAACCCACAGAATAATTGCAGGAGTCAGGAGCCACTCACACTTAACCCTATGATCTAAGAAATGAAATGCAACTCAACTTAAAGAGAGGGCAATCCCTCCAGGAGTGACAAATTATAGCGTCATATGATTTTTTTATTTAAAAATTTTGTCTTAAAATATTTATTTGAATATATATACATTACATCATATATTTACATTATAAAGCTTAGTAATATAATGAAAACCTGTGAACTCATCTCCCAGCCAGAGAACTAGGACGTTGCCAATAATGCACGTACCTAATGTTCTTTCCCCACTGGGGCCCCAGACCTCCTCCCCAGAGGTATTATTGTCCTGAATTTGGGGGTTTATCACTATTTTAAATATAATTATATATTTACACATATATAACTACACATAATTATATATTTACATATAATTATATTTGTATGTTTGCTTACACAGTGTGTTGTTTACTTGTGCTCATTTTTGAGTTTTATAAAAATGGTATGCTACTGTATGTAGTCTTCTTAGGTTTTTTTCACCCAATATTTTTTTTCACCCAATATTTTTAAGATTCATTGATATTGGGTGTGGTTGTCATTCATTCATGTTTGTGATGCATAATATTCAATTTCATAACTATGCTGACATTTATTCATTCTTTTGTCAGTATGCATATGTGCAAAGAGTAGAATTGTTTGTTAGCAGGACATGCAGATGTTTAAATTTTCAAAAAATTCAAAATTATTTTTTAAAAAGTTTGGAACCATTTACACTCCTACTAGTAATGTGTCAGTGTCCCCATACTCCTCATCCTCTCTAATAACATATATACATGAAATTTTAATACATGCATTATGTATGTGTATGTACATATTATTTGTTACAAGATATTTCAAACATATTAAAAGGTAGGGAGAATAGAATAATGAGCCCCTCATATGCCCATCACTCACCTTCACTAATGATCAAATCATCACCAATCTTTTTTCATCAGTACTCCAACATTCTAAATGTCATATCATTTCACTAATATGTATTTCAGTATATATTTCTAAAAAATAAGGACTCTTTTAGAAACATAAATGAAATATTATCATCACACCAAAATAATAACAGTAATTCCTTATATTAGTAAATATCCAGTAGGTGTTCAAATCTCCCCAGTTATCCATAAATTTTTTAGTTTTATTGTTTGAATCAAGATTCAAATGAAGTCTATACATTGCATTTGGGATTTGGTTACCATGTTGCTTCACTCTCTTTCAATCTATATGTTCTCTCTCTCTCTCTCTTCCGCCTCCCCGCCACTACCATCTATAATTTATTTGTTGAAGATATCAGATATGGGAACATTTTAAACTATTGATCCAATTTCTAGATTAGCTTTAAGACTTTTAATATTTTCTAATTTTTCTTGTCATTTTTAATTTGTTTTTCCTATTAATTAACATTCCTCCTGTTATCAATCTATTTCCACAAAGCTGTTTATAGTATTCTCTGATTATGTTTTTATTTTCTGTTCCATCTGTTATATCTCCGTTTTCATTCCTTACATCTTTCTGCCTTCTCTCTTTTTCTTCTTAAGTCTTGACAAGTGGCAAGAATTTTGTCACTTGGCTTATTGATCTTCTCTACTATATTTTTCCTTTCTACTTTATTTTTACTTTTATTATCCTTCTATTTTATTTGGGTTTATTTTGTTCTTTTTTCCACCTGTCAAATTGAATATGTAATTTTCAGCTTTTCTTCTTTTTTAATGCAAATATTTAAGGCCTAAACGTCGCTCTAAGTAAAGCTTTTACTACAACGCACAAGACCTGATGCTAAGTATTTGTATTAATATGCCCAGATCAAAGTATTTTTTTCTTTCTTTCTTTCTTTTTTGGTTGTTGACTTCTAACTTAATTTCAGTGAGGAAAAAGAAATACCAATTCTTTGCCATTTGTTGAGTCTTGCATTATGAACTAATAAATGATCAATTTGTGTGAATGTTTCATATTCTTGAGAGGAATCTTTGTCCTCTAATTGTTTGGCATAATATTCTATACATGGCCATTAGAACATTGTTACTTGTGTTATTCATATCTTTTATATCTATACTAATATTCTGTCTGCTTGATCTGTCAAAAACTAAGAAATGTGTTGAAATCTCCCAATCTTATTGTGAATTTATAAATTTCTTCCTGTAGTTAATTTTTTTTCATTTATTATTTATTTATTTATTATTTTTGGCTGCATTGGGTCATCGTCACTGTGTGAGGGCTTTTTCTAGTTGTGGCGAGCAGGGGTTACCCTTCATTGTGGTGCACAGGCTTCTCACTGTGGTGGCTTCTCTTGTTGCGGAGCACGGGCTCTAGGAGTGTAGGCTTCCATGGTTGTGGCACACACGCTCAGTAGTTGTGGCTCGTGGGCTCTAGAGCGCCGGCTTCAGTAGTTGTGGCACACAGGCTTAGTTGCTCCACGGCATGTGGGATCTTCCTGGACCAGGGCTCGAACCCACATCCCCTGCATTGGCAGGCGGATTCTTAACCACTGTGCCACCAGGGAAGTCCCATGTAGTTATTTTTTAATAAGAAATTTATCAATTTTTGCTTTACATATTTTGAGGCTCTGGTTTATACAAGTTTGGAAGTGCTCTATCTTGCTGATAATCTGCATCCTTATCCTGATCTTCTACACTTTAAAATGTTTTTTGTCCTAAGTGTGATATGAACATTACTCTGCCAGCTTTCTTTCGGTCAGCATTTGCTTGGTATATATATATATTTCCATCCTTTTACTGTTAAATTTACTGTGTTCTTCTGTTTTAGGTGTATCTCTTGTAAAGTAAATGACATATAGTAGAATTATTTTTAATCCAGTCTGACGATCTCTGTTTTCTTAACTGATGTGTTCAACCCATTTCCATTTACTGTGATTGTTGGTGTATTTGGTCTTGTTTCTCCATCTTACTTTTTGATTTCTGTTATTCCTCATTTTCTGTGATTCTTTGTTCTCCTTTCTGAAATACGTACGTGACTAATTTATATATGATTTATATATATATAAATATATGATTAGGTATTTTGTTTCTTTTTTCTTTTTGCAGTTTTATTGTCTCTACTAGTTTGGAGTTTGTATATTCCTTCACTGTTCTATTAGTGGTTTCTCTTGGAATATTACTATGCACATTTATCTTAACAATGTCTAAAATTAAATGATGTTAATTAGCTTCCCAAATTAATGCCACCATCTTAGTACATTTTCCCTCTGATCATCCCCTCCTAATTTGTACACTGTTGTGGTTAACTGTTTTAGTTCTGTCCTTTCTTTAACCTAGCAAACTAGACATCTTTCGACTGTTATTACTATTATTTTTTTACATACATGTTTTCCATTTTATTTTCTCAACATTCCTTCTATCTCAAACTCTTTACAGTTTAACTTTTCTTTTTTGCTGAGGTATAATCCTTTAGCTTTAGATCTGTCTTATTAAAGGTGCGGTGCAGTAGACTCTCAGTAAATATCTTAATTTTATCCTCATTCTTGAAAGATAGCTTTGTTGGGTATTCAAGTGTAGGTTTGAAGTTATTTTCTCTCAAACCTTTGAAGACATTATTCCACTGCTTTTTGACTTCAACTGTTGCTCTTATTTGCTGTTATTCTAACTGTTATTAATTTGTGGACGTATGGTTTTTTTTCTGGCTGCTGTTATGATCTCCTATTTGTCTTTAGTGTTCCACGGTTTTATTATTTGGACAAGGTGTGGATTTCTTGCTCTTTCCCTGATTTTATATGGAGAAATTGCAAATGTAAAGAAAACTTGAATATTAGCACAACATCTATTTACCTTCATCTATATTAACATCAACATTTTGCTCCATTTGTTTTACCTCTGTCTCTCTATTTTTTTTCTGAGCCATTTGAAAATAAGTTGTAGAACCATAAGATTTTATCCCTAAATACTTCAGCAAGCAGCTCTTAAGACAGGCCTTGTCTTCTATAACCATGTACTATTATCATACCTGCAAAAATGACCAGTTCTGTAGTATTATCTAATATATAGTCCATATTCAAATTTCCAAAAGTGTCCCCAAATTTTCTTTTATAGGTTTTGTTTTGGATGCAGAATCTAAGCAAACATCATTCTTTTGTATTTGGTTGTTATGTCTCTTTAATCTCTTTCATTTCTTAACAGCTTTATTGAGGAATATTTTACATGCCATTAAATTCATCCATTGTAAGTATACATTTTGATGTATATAAATCTATGTAGTAGTTGTGCAATCATCATCACAACCAAGTCTAGAACATTTCCATCACTCCAAAAAGTTCCTTCATGACTCTTTTTTTAAAAATTTTTATTTATTTATTTATTTATTATCCTTGGCTGTGTTGGGTCTTCATTTCTGTGCGAGGGCTTTCTCCAGTTGCGGCAAGCGGGGACCACTCTTCGTCGCGGTGCGCGGGCCTCTCACTATCACGGCCTCTCTTGTTGCGGAGCACAGGTTCCAGACGCGTAGGCTCAGTAGTTGTGGCTCACGGGCCTAGTTGCTCCGCGGCATGTGGGATCTTCCCAGACCAGGGCTCGAACCCGTGTCCCCTGCATTAGCAGGCAGATTCTCAACCACTGCGCCATCAGGGAAGCCCCCTTCATGACTCTTTTAGCCAACCTGTGCTCCCACTCCCAGTCCCAGGCAACCACTGATCTACTTTGTGTCTCCATAGATTTGCTGTTTCTAGAAATTTCACATAAATGTAATACGTAGTCTTTTCTGTCTGGCTTCTCTTACCTACTATAATGTGTTTGAAGACCATCCATGTTGTTGCATGTTAGGGAAGCAACCATCTTGCAACCTGTCACCCTTCCCCCAGATTGTGCAATCAGTGTGCCTAGAACACTTCCTTATATGGAGGCCAGCTACCCAGCTGTTGCCTGGCCCCAGATTCTTCTTCCTTATTAGAAGAGATCTTTCCCTGTTCTGAGTATTTAGTGAACTTCCTCATACTGCAAGCGTGTGCATCATATGGCAGCCGGCCATCCCCACTAGTATATCTGCCCACTCACCCACACTTACCCACCATGGGAAGAGAAGCAGGTCTTCACCTGCAGCATGAGGGGTCATATGCAGTCCATTGCCCTGTGTCAGTTATGGGGAGGGACCTGCTGGCTGTGGGACACTGTCACACACTAGAGATGCTGACCTCGTTGCATCTTTTCTCCTTTCTGTGAGTAAAGAGTTGTTTCAGTCAGTGCCTTGTGTGTTGAGTCCCCCTTGGCACTCATATGTAATGAACCCATAGGTGATGCAGTTGGCGAGGTCTGTGGGCTCCTACTTCTGGTGATTGGCGTTATCATGCTCTTCCTTATCCTCCACATGGTGGGAATCCTCACTTGGGAGTGGTAGCTGGATATTCCTACTTGACATTCCATGTATCAATAGTCCATTTGGCTTTATTACTAATTATTATTTTATTATATGGATACACCACATATTGTTTATCCATTCACCTGTTTATGAACATTTGGATTGTTTTTAGTTTGAGGCTATTATGAATGTTGTTGCTTACACAAGTTCATGTGGACACATTTTTTCTTGGGTAGATATCTAGTAGTGAAATTGCTGGGTTATAGAGTAAGTATATATTTAAATTTTTAAAAATCGTCAAACTTTTTTCCAAAGTTTGACTATATAATTCTATATTTCCATCAGCAATGTGTGAAAATTCCAGTTTCTCCACATACGTACCAACACTTGGTTTTGTTAATCTTTTGAATTATAGCCACTATAGTAAGTGTGTACTGGTATCTCACTGTGGTTTTAATTTGCATTTCCATAAAGGCTGATCAAATTCAGCATCTTTTCCTGTTCCTATTAGTCATTTCTCTTCTGTGATTATCTTTGTTAATGCTTTGACCATTTTAAAATTGGGTTGTTTGTTCTCTTACTATTGAGTTTTTTTTTCTTCAGTTTAAAAATTGTGGTAAAATATATATAACATAAAATTTACCATTTTAACTATACAGTTCTGTTATTAGTATATCCACATTGTTGTGTAACCATCACCATCATTCATCTCCAAAATTTTTCCGTCTTCCCCAGCTGAAGTTCTGTAACCATTAAACAGCAACTCCTCAATCACCTTCTCCCCAGAACCTGGAAACCACCAGTCTACTTTCTGTCTCTATGAATTTGACTACTCTAGAATCTTACACTATTTGTGGAATCATACAATACTTGTCCTTTTGTGAGTGGCTTATTTTACTTACCGTGATGTTTTCAAGGTTATTCATGTTGTGACGTGTGTCAGAATTTCCTTCCTTTTTAAGGCTGAAGAATAATTCACTTTATATACCACATTTTGTTTATCCATTCATTCACTGTTGGACACTCGAGTTGTTTCTTATTGTTGAATTTTAAGATTTCTTTATATATCCTGGATTTAGCCTAATCTACCAATATTTTGCATTCATGTTATTTATTTTTATTTTATTTTTTATAACGTCTTGATCATATTTTTGGTGTCACTTTTAGGAAATGTTTTCCAAACCCAGGGTCATATGTTCTCTTCTGGAAGTTCTATAGATTTAGCTCTTACGTTTAGATCTATCATCTACTTTGAGTTAAATTTAGTGTATGATGTAAGGGTCTAAGTTCATCTTTTTCACTTGGATATTCAATTGTCCCAGCACCAATTCTTGAAAAGCCTAACCTTTCTCCCACTGAATTGTTTTGACACCTTTGGAAAATCAATTGACCATAAATGTAAGGGTTTATTTACAGACTTTCTTTTCTATGCCATTGACCTACATGTCCATCCTTATGCCAGTACCACATAGCCTTCATTACTGTAGCTTTCATATGGTCTTTAGGTATGATAAATTTAAAAATTAAGCTTCATAGCAAGCTGTTGAAATTTTCAAATTTACTTTGTCTACTTTAAGACCTTTGCATTTTATATGACTGTCTGCAAACAAAGAGAGTTTTATCTCTTCCTTTCCAGCCTGTATTCTTTTATTTGTCATGTCTTATTGCACTGGCTAGAATTTTTGGTTGAATAGAAATGGTGAAAGCAGACATTCTTGTACTATTCCCAATTTTAGGAGGAAGCCATTCAATTTTTGTCACTAAATATAAAGTTAGCTGTAGTTTTTGTTGATGCCCTTTATTGGCTTGAGGGTATTACTTTCTATATTTAGTT
The DNA here is from genome assembly GCF_028564815.1 of Eubalaena glacialis. Taxonomy (NCBI): domain Eukaryota; kingdom Metazoa; phylum Chordata; class Mammalia; order Artiodactyla; family Balaenidae; genus Eubalaena; species Eubalaena glacialis. The sequence continues at coordinate 18,307,880 of NC_083732.1, read as the reverse complement.
TCTTGAGCGTTTTCATCATAAGTGGGCATTGGATTTTGTCAAATGCTCTTTCTGCATCTGTTGAAATGTTCATGTGGTTTTGTCGCTTCTTCTATTATTAATATTGTATTGATTATTTGACTTTAGTGTGTTAAACAAATCTTGTATTCCTGGGATAAATCTTACTTGCTCATGGTGCATAATTCTTTTAATATGTTCCTGGATTCAGTTATCTAATATTATGCCAAATATTTTTACACCTATTCATAAGGGATATTGGTCTATAGCTCTTTTTTTCTTGTGATGTCTTTATCTGGCTTTGGTATTAGGTTAATACTGCCCTCAATTAATTAGTTAGTAATTGTTTCCTCCGTCTATATTTTCTGAAGGATTTGTGTAGAATTGATATTATTTCTTTATTAAATGTTTATTAAAACTTACTAATAAAGCCATTTCTGCATGAGCTTTACTTTGTGGGAGGATTTTAATTGCTGATTCAATTTCTTTATAATTGAAATTATAATTTCAATTTTTATAATTTCCTTTTATAATTCTATTAAGATTTTGAAAATTTCTTCTTGAATCTGTTTTAGTAATTTATGTCATTCAGGAATTTGACTACTTTGTCTAAATCATCTGATTTGCTTGTACAAAGTTGCTTATAATATTCCCTGAAAAAACTTTTAATTTCTGTAGGGTCTTTAGGTATGATACCAATTTCATTTCTGATTTTGGTATTTTGTGCCTTCTCTGCCTTTTTTTTTCCCCCTTCATCAGTTTAATTAAAGACATCAAATTTGTGGATCTTTTTGAAAAACTAACTTTTGGTTTCCTTGATTTCTTCTATTATTTTTCTCTTTTCTATTTGTTCATTTCTATTCTGACCTTAATTATTTCCTACATTGCAGTTACTTTAGGTATAAATTTTTTTCTAGCTTTTTGGGAAGGAAGATTAAATGACTGACTCTAGGGTTTTTTTTCCTTTTCAATATAAGTGCTCAAAGCTATAAATTACCCTCTCAGCATGCTTTAGCTGAAATCAAAATTTTGCTATGGTGTGATTTTCCAGTTTGCTTCAGTTCTAATTTTTATTTCCCTGTGATCTGTTTGTTGACTCACAATGTTTTATAAATAACTTGAATTTTGCCTTCATACCTACTTGACACAAGATGTTGTAGGAATGAATTAAGTGAGCAACAGAGTATGTGACTGAAACCAGTTCTGTCTTGAGGTCCATTTTCTAATGCTAGAGGTCACTGTGAGAGGCAGCACAGCTGAGCAGCTATGATCATGGACTCTGAAGCCAGGTCAATGTTTTTGAATCCCATCTTTATCACTTACTGGCTCTGTGGCCTTGAGTAAGTTATTTCATCCTTTATGGTTCCGTTTCCTCACTCCATATCATAAAGTTGCTGCGAGGAATAAATGAGTGATATCTGTTAACACTTAGTGTCTGACATGTAGTATTATGTTAGCTCATTAATAACTGAGCCTAAAGAATCTCTCCCTTTTAACTATTAAGAGTGGCCAGTGGAATTGGATGGAGAAAATCTACAGGCATAGTCAAAAATAAGTTTCTGTGTTCTGAGACTTCTTAGAGAAGAAAGTGTCAGAGCTGAAACCAACACAACTTTTTATTTTAAAGGCATAGTCAAAAAAAAAAAAAAAGGCATAGTCTTCTGTGAAGTGTGAATACACATAGGGTTTTTTTTTTAAAAATCTCAGATAAAAGAAACAAAAGGAGGCTACCTTTTGTAGCCTCACACAACACACACACACACACACACACACACGACCATCTTGCTTATATTTTATAGCATAATTAGTATTATGGGAATCTCAAGTATCTGAGGTAGCTGCAGTGTTCCTTTGCGATGTCACCCAAGTCTTTAGGTATTCTTTCCTACTGACTCTCACCATTAATAATTTGTTAAGGTGTCTGTTTCACCACCAAGGTACAAGTTCTCTAAGAGCAGAGACTATAGCTTTTCATCAGTGCCTGGAATATAATGGGTGCTCAATAAATATCTGTTCAATTAATATATGTATGTGAATGAATTAACGTATACTTAAAATAAGCAAACTCTAGAGACATTCACTCCCCTCCAGGCCCTTGTGGGTATTTTCTTTTGGACTGTTTCTTAGAGCAGTCAGTGAAGGAGATATTTCACTGGTTAAAGTGAAAGTGGCCAATGTTGATTTAGGGGGATGAGCAAATATATGTGAGCCTTTGATGTGTATGAACCCTCCTGTGGCATCTAGAAGAAAAATTATTTTCCAAAATAGTTCCCCATTATAGGTAAAGAACACTGTGGTGGTTAATTTTATGTGTCAACTTGACAGGGCTAAGGGATGCCCAGATAGCTGGTACAACATTATTTCTGGATGTGTCTGTGAAGGTGTTCCTGGGCGAGATGTCACGTGTGAGTCAGTAGACTGTGTAGAGATTGCCCTCACGAATGTGGGTGGTCCTCATCCAGTGCACAAGAAGGTAAAGGAAGGGCAAATTCCCTGCCCTTGGACATCGCAGTTCCTGGTTCTCAGGGCTTTGGACTCGGACTGAATTATACCACTGGCTTTACAGACAGCAGATTGGGGGCTGTCTCAGCGTCCTAACCATGTGAGCCAATACCTGTAATAAATCTAATCTATCTATCTATCTACCTATCTATCTATCTATCATCTATTATCTAATTTCCTATTGGTTCTGTTTCTCTGGAGAACCCTGACTAATACAAACACATTATGGTTGACTACCTAAAATCTGTTTGACCTCAAGTAATTAGCCTAAGCCTGTTAGTCTAAGCCAACTATGTAATTCTATTCTTTCAATGATGGCTCAGGACCCACACACAAGCCAATTCTGTCTAGTGAAACGTAAGAGGAATTCTTCTAGGAGGCTGCTGTATAAGTTTCATCTCTGCTGTGAGAAAACCGTGGGTCTAGATACTATTTCTTCTTCTAATGCACATGGTCTTGTCTGGATACACCACTTGGAAGAGCTGCATCAACAGCACAAAGATGAAGCCAGTCGAGCAGGGGCAGAGCAGAGAGATGGAAAGAGCCTGTGATGCTAATTGGTGGTGCTATCAAGCCGTTAAATCAAATAACACGAATCCAGGTCTACCCAAACTTCTTCTTTTGTGAGATAGTAAATTTCCTAATTATTTAAGCCAGTTTGAGTCAGAGTTGTGTGCACTTCAGACAAAAGCACCCTTGGGCTTCCCTGGTGGCGCAGTGGTTAAGAATCCGCCTGCCAATGCAGGGGACACAGGTTCGAGCCCTGGCCCGGGAAGATCCCACATGCCGCGGAGCAACCAAGCCCGTGCGCCACAACTACTGAGCCTGTGCTCTAGAGTCAGTGAGCCACAACTACTGAAGCCCGCGCGCCTAGAGCCCGTGCTCTGCAACAAGAGAAGCCACAGCAATGAGAAGCCCACGCAACGCACTGAAGAGTAGCCCCCGCTGGCCGCAACTAGAAAAAGCCCACGTGCAGCAACAAAGACACGATGCGGCCAAAAATAAATAAATAAATTAAAAAAAAAAAAAGCACCCTTAAACACTAGGAAATATTATACAATCATAGATTATTATTGTTGGAAGAGAACTTGAGATAAACAAGTTTAAAGCTCTCATTTTATTTTTATTTTTTTTAATTTTTATTTTTTTTAATTTATTTATTTTTGGCTGTGTTGGGTCTTCGTTTCTGTGCGAGGGCTTTCTCTAGTTGCGGCAAGCGGGGGCCACTTTTCATTGCGGTGCGCGGGCCTCTCACTATCGCGGCCTCTCTTGTTGCGGAGCACAGGCTCCAGACGCGCAGGCTCAGTAATTGTGGCTCACAGGCCTAGTTGCTCCGTGGCATGTCGGATCTTCCCAGACCAGGGCTCGAACCTGTGTCCCCTGCATTGGCAGGCAGATTCTCAACCACTGCGCCACCAGGGAAGCCCAAAGCTCTCATTTTAAAATGAGGAAATGGAGGTCCAGAAAGATTGACTGACTTGCTTAAACTCACATATAGAATGAAAAGCAGAACCAGGACTAAACCCATTCTTCAGGCTCCTACTTACCACTCTTTCTCTAAAATTTGGTAATATATAATTTCACGGTCAAGAGAAGGGGTAACTAGAGAACAGACATGCTCTGAGTATATTTACCTGTAACTGCCCTCTGGAAGCTTCTGGAAAAACTTTTGCTTTTCTAAACAGATGCAACCTCTTCTTTCTTCTTCCACCTTCTTTCCTTCTGGAAAGAAGACATGATGCCTGGAAGTGCTGCTGTATCAATGAGACACAAAGCCAATCCACTTAAAATGCAGAGTGAAAGAATAGGAGCCTGGGAATCTCCTCACCAGTTCCAGAATGACTGATGTGAGAAACAGATTCATATTTGTATAAGTTGGGTTTATGAAACTTAAAGACAAAAGCATTCCTAACTGATACTGTTAACCATTTCTTTCATACCACACACATTCCAATAGACTGTCACTGACTCCACCCACCAGAATTCAACTAGAAAAATTTTTAAAGATTATGTGAATTTCTCCCTGCATTTAGTATTCTTAAAGTGTGTCTGATTCATTTAATTTTTTTTCTTTAGAAAAAAGTTTAAACCTCCACAAAAATTGTAAGAATACAATAGACCCCTATGTACTTTTCATCTAGGTTCACCAATTGTTAGTTAATGTTTTGCTACATTTCTCTCTTTCTCTCTCTGTCTCTATTTCTCTCCTTCTCTCTCTATAGATAGATAGATAGACAGATAGATAGATAGATAGATAGATAGATATAGATATAGATATAGATTTAGATAGATATAGATAAAGATATAGATATCTATATATATAACATATGTAATTTTTTCTGAACCCTTTGAGAATAAGTTGCAGACATCTTGAACTTTAACCTCAAAATATTTCTACATGTATCCCTCAGAAACTAGGATAGTCTCTTATATAACTACTATTTAATTACGAAATTCAGGAAATTTAACATTGGTTTAGTACTATTACTAAAACATGGGTCATATGCACATTTCACGAATATCCCTATGCTGTTTATGGTGACTTTTGTCTTGAGGAGAGTCCAGTCCAAGATGACACATTGCGTTTAGTTGTCATATCTCTTTAATCTTCTTTATTCTGGAATGGTTGCTCAGAATTTCTTTGTCTTTTACAAAATTGATTTTTTTTTTTTTTTTTTTTTTTAAGAGAACTGGCTGGTCGTTTAGTAGAATTTCCCTCAACCTTGGTTTATCTGGTAGTTTCCTCCTGATTAGACTCAGGTTACACGTGTTTGGCAGGAATGCACATTGGTGATGCAGCATCCTTCTCAGTGCATTGTGTCAGGAGGTCTGGGCCAGTTTTACCTATTACTAGAGGAGTAAACTTTAATCACTTGATTGCAGTGGAGTCCAGCTTATTCTTATAAATCTACTGCCTAAGCCCTCAGTGGGACAGAGAGTCATCTTTCTTAAGTGATTGGTGGCCTACATGGAGTCGTTCCCATGGTTTCCAGGATAGACTCTGAATTACAGGGCCCTTAGGTAAGGGATGGGTTCAGGATGTTCTTTGGAAGCTGGATTTGGAATAAGTGGAGGTCACTCGCTCAAAGATTCAATGAGCCCATTGCCAGATTGTTTTGCAAATTGGTGGAAAAGGGTTAATAAGGACACAGGACATCTGGTTTCCCTTAAGGAGAGTGGAGCTTCCCCCAAATATCACTCCTTTACACCTGAAGAAGTTAAACAGTCCTGTTCCCATGGAATCCTCAACCAATGTAGCCCTGATCTGTGATTTATATAAAAAGTAGCTGTTCCTTAATTTTCCCCACAATGGCTTCATTCTTACCTTATGAACCTGCTTTGTCAGTGTTCGCTTTGATTTATGGAAGGTTTCAAACTCCCCAAATAACTATTCCTTTTCTTTTCATTAAAGTTAATCCCCACAAAGACACTTTCATCCGCTGATTAGTCATGCCCCAGTGAACCTTGTTAACCAGAGGCTAAGTTATTGATGTGTTAAAGATGTAATCTCTAAGTCTTGGGACCACTGAAGAAACCCCAACATGTTATTTGACAGTCAGAATCTCACAATGTATGGCCTCCTTTGAGCAGCCTTGGTCGCACGCGTTCCTTGGGGTCCATAAATCTCTCTGGCCCAACTGCCTGTGAGGGCTGAGTTATTGCGGGGCCGAGTTTAAGCTGCCAACACACACTGCCCTGCACCCCAGGATGTCATTCGTGGTGCCTTCTCCAGACTCCAGTTTCCATTCCCAATAATATGTATTCCACAGCAAATCTATTACACCAGAAGCAGCGGCTCAGTGTTTTATGCCCTGCCTGTGGCCTTCCTCATAAATTTGCACAGACTTAGAAATCAACAAGACTGTAATTTGGGTGTGATATTGGCCTCCTCCTCCTACCCCTCTTCCTACCTGTTGATTTTGGGTGATATGTATTCTTGGCTTAGCCGTCAGTGAGTCTTATTAGGTGGTGACGAGGTCCTATCTGCACAGAAAAGCAGCCTTCATGGAAATGGAAATGTGTAATAATCCTTCACCAACTAATTTTAAATTTATAGATAAAAAAAGTAAATCTTAGACGTTTTTACATATATGAGGTTCACTCTGGTCCTGTTAAGGCCAATATTTCTCATCTGGCAGGACAGTTCATGGGGCTGCTGCATGTTCATGGGGACTTGACTTGCATTGTAAGATGTTTAGTGTTTAGCATCTTCAATGCTCACAGTAAGTGGCAAGGGAGACTCCTAGTCATTGTGACAATCTCAAATGACTGTAGATTTTTTTTCCCCTGCAAACATTTTACACTGTTCCCTGGGAAGAAAGCACTCCACTCCCTGCCCCTAGCTAAGAACCACAGCCTTAAACAAAAGAAAAACAGAGCAGTTGGGACCACCTTTCCAATATATAGACAGAAGACCAATCCCAGGAAAATACATCCTTGACCCTGGCATTAGATCCAAGTTGCTGTTGTTGTTTTTCAAATAGCACTCATGGTGAACTCCAAATGTTGGCTTGACTTATCTCGAGGCTCAGGAAAAAAGTTGCTTCCTGGCTCATTCAGTTTATTGGCAGAATTCAGCTCCTGTGGTTGTAAGACTGAAGTTCCCGTTTTCTTGCTGGAGGTCAGTCAGGACCTGCCCCCAGCTTCCAGAGACCACTCCTGTTCCTTCTTAGGTGGTCCCCTCCACCTCACACCAGAAAATCTTAAATCTTTCTCATGTGGAATGATTCTGCCTTCCTCTTCTGCCAACAGTTGGAGGAAACTTTCACCGAGATCGATAACCGGCCTACATTCTCTTTATTGAGATGCGCCCACTGATCATGAGCTTGGATGTTGAGGCAATGTCAAATTGCTATAAAATTTTCTAATGGCTTACTGTCAATTTCTGTACCTAACTCTTGGAGAACAGGTTCTTTTCTTTTCTTTTCTTTTTTTATTTTTGAATTTTTGAGTTTTATTTATTTTTTATACAGCAGGTTCTTATTAGTTATCTATTTTATACATATTAGTGTATATATGTCAATCCCAATCTCCCAATTCATCACACCACCACCCTGTCCCCGCCGCTTTCCCCCCTTGGTGCCCATACGTTTGGAGAACAGTTTATTTTCTTAAATAAAAATCATTTAAAAACTTGTTTCAGTTACACAAGAGATAGATGAACACATTCTTCCAAAAACTCAGAGCACTGCTGTGATATTGTAGTTTATAATAAAAGATATATATTTGGTCTTCATCTTTGGTTCTGGCACAGAGCTCCTAAAACCCTTGGAATATACTAAGTGATGAGAGTGATAAAGGTGTCTGTTACATTAATAAGGTGACTTTTGGAAAGCCGTTAGGTAACCTACGAATGGGGGCTGCTTCCCAGGGGAGCCAAGCATGTGATTAGAGGGTTGCAACTTTAAGTCTCACCCTTGACCTTTGGGGAAGGGAGAGGTCTAAAGACTGAGTGCAATCACCATTAGGCAATGATTTAATCAATCATGCGTCTGTCTGTAATGAAGCCTCCATAAAACCCCAAAAGGACAGGGTTCAGAGAGCTTCCAGGCTGTGAACATGTGGAGATTTGGGGAGAGTGGTGCACTCAGCACAGAATCTCTGTGTCTCTTCCCACATACCCTGCCCTGTACATCTCTTCCAGCTGGTTGATCCTGAGTTATATCCTTTAATAATAAACTGGAGATATAGTAAGTAAATATTTGCCTGAGTTCTGTGAGCCGCTCTAGCAAATTAATTGAACCCAAGGAGGGGGGTTGTTGGAACCTCTGATCCCGATTGTCAGAAGCGCCGGTAACGACCTGGACTTGCTATTGGCCTCTGAAGCTGGGGGTGGGCAGTTTTGCAGGGCTGCACACTTAACCTGTGGGATCTGACACTATCTCCATGTACATAGTGTCAGAATTGAATTGAATTAATTATTTGATGTTGGGGAGCACCCCGACAGATCAGCATTGGGTGCAGAATGGGAACTGCAGACAGCTACCATCCTCCTCAGCCACCTTCCCCCAATCTCACCACCTTCTCCTCTTTCCAGAAGAAACCATGGTTATGAATTGGTGGATATACATCCAGATCACTTTTAACACCTTACATACATTTATATGCACACCCAGAAAATACATAGTATTATTTCATGTGGGTGTTTTTATACAAATTACTACCATACTGTACATATAATGTGAACATGGCTTTTATCACTTAGCAATGTGTTTTGAGGGTTATCTCTATTGATCCATATAGATGTGATTCATTTCTCTGAATGTACCACGCATTGTTCTATTTAGGCATTTCCCCATGTGATACACATCTATAACTTTCACATTTACAAGCAATGCTGCATTGATGGTATAGCAGGTGCCCCCATGTGCTGAGGTACAGGTGTTTCTCCAGAGAAGCTACCTTGACGTCTAACTGTTGGTCATGGAGTAGGAAATCTGAGTTGCAATATTGTAATAGATATGTTAAATAGCTGCCCCTAAAGTGATACAAACCCACGAATCTACGAATCTAATTAAAGCACTCTGAGGTTTCCCTTTCCCTACGTCTTTACCAGCACTGATATTATCAAACTTAAATATTGCCAATCCCGTAGGTGTGAACTAGGGCCTCATTGTTTTAATTTATGTTTCCCTGAATTCTAAAGAGACTAACTCCTTATATGTTTATTGGCCATTTGTATTGTTTCTTTTAAAAACTGTTTATATTTTTTACCATTTTTAAATTAATTTATCTGTTTTTCTTGTTGATTCATAAGGATTCTTTATATTCTTTTTACTAATCCTTTGCTCGCTACATATGTTGCAAATTTCTCACTGTGTTGCTAATATTTTAACATTGTTAATGGTGTCTTTTGTTGTGGAGAATCCTTTGCTTTGAGGTACTGAAATTTTTCATGTTTTTGTCACCTAGCAGGGTGATAGGACAAGGAGAAACACAGGCATTGGTACCCAAGAACACTTTGAGTTCTCTGTGTTTCTTGCCATTTCTGAGGACTGTGGGTTAACTTCCTCTCAATTCTGAGCTCCACTGTTTTCACGTCTACCTCCTGATATCATTCTCTTTCCAGGCCAGGGCAGGTCAGCTTGAGCTGGCAAACAGTTCCACCCAGAACCGACGTTGTAGCTCTTGGTGTAGGTCTGCAGCTCCTTTTGTTAAGGTCTGCTGGTTCAGTCCCACGTTCCACATTGGGAACTGCTGGTACTTCAGTCCACAATTTCCCATTTTATAGGAAACCCCAGCCCTTGCTTCTGTCCCAGATTCCACACTGGGAACAGCTGGTGGCAGCTGCAGTTCCCCATTTGTTTGGATTCAGTCTGCCATCCCCATTCTTTGGGGTCTGCTGGTTTAATTCTTTCCCCAGTCCCCAATTCCCTGTTGGAAATTGCTGGTGGTGTGCACAAGACCTTCTACTGGCCACTCCACAGTGATGTCTCTTTGGTTAATGCTGGTGTCCCCAGTCCTCTTTCTTCAGTTACTGCTGGTTTCTATTAATGTGCACATGAGGTAAAGGCTATTGCTAATGAAAATCTCGGAAGCCAAAAAGCTGCAAAATTGGTGGGCAGAGATCTAGCATTTGAAAACTGTTAGAAGTGCTCACCATCTAAGTCTAAGACACCCGTGTTGGAATAAGCTGGTCACGAAATAGGTTAGATTGACATGAGATCACCTGTCAACATTAAGAAAATTTCCATGCAACAAGGTACACTGTAAAACACCACACAGTCTCCAACTCAGTGACAAATCCCCCTTAAGAATTAGTTTGGGGCTTCCCTGGTGGCGCAGTGGTTGAGAATCTGCCTGCCAGTGCAGGGGACACGGGTTCGAGCCCTGGTCTGGGAGGATCCCACATGCCGCGGAGCAACTGGGCCCGTGAGCCACAACTACTGAGCCTGCGCATCTGGAGCCTGTGCTCCGCAGCAAGAGAGGCCGCGATAGTGAGAGGTCCGCGCACCGCGATGAAGAGTGGCCCCCGCTCGCCGCAACTAGAGAAAGCCCTCGCGCAGAAACGAAGACCCAACACAGCCAAAAATTAATTAATTAATTAATTAATTTAAAAAAAAAAAGAATTAGTTTGGCTCCAAGAGACTCAAAGGCTTAGCTAACTAATTGATTGATTGATTAAAAATAGTATCCTTAAATTCCAAAGAGTTGAGCATGCCACCTTCTGCTTATTTTACATCTAAGAACTGTGGTCCTGGTAGCTGAAAGTATCTAACAAATGTCAAAATTTTACTAAGACAACCTAGCACTACAATGGCCATTATGGGGAATGTTCCAATTAAACGGAATGGCTCATTTAACAAGTGCACTTGAAAGCCAGGGTTCCCAAATTAAACAAACTGAAAAGGATACCTATTTTAATTGGCATGTGGAAGACTCCAAAAGGCTTCAGAACTCCAAAAGAGCTTCATTGAAAGATTTGTTGCAAAAGCTAATGAAAAATTAAAGATGTAAGAGGTACCTAAAACCAAAGACTATAAGACTGACATAACTCCTATTGCTTTCCTCTAACCTCCTTTATTTGAGCACTCATTCTAGTAAGTCTCTGTCTGAATTGCCTTTCCACTCTGAAGATACTATCAAACAGTTACCTTTTTAAAATAAGACCCGCTGGAGGATACAAGCTATCCTCTTCAGGTCTCTTTTACTCTTTGATCAAAGGCTGAACTAAGGGCCATTGTTAAAGAATTTCCTAAACCCAGGAAGGATCCTCAAAATATTTTGTAAATGGATCATCTCCTGAGATAAGTGGATTCATAAAAAGGCAGAAAACAGGATGGGCGGCCATTGGTTTGAGTGAACTCATGACCATAGCTGAGCACTTTGAGAGGACTTTGGAGGCGCCCCCATATTTACCCTATGGGAGGGGGCTCGCATACGGCCTCCTCTGAGAGTTGATGAGTCTCTGAGGGATTTTCTAGTAAACTGCGACATTATTCCCTTAAACAGCCAAGGGAAACTAAAATGAAAATTAATGGAAAACCTTGCCAAATTCTGGTAGATGCCAAAGCCTACAGAGGGGGGTCCTGGGAAAACTGGTAGAAGTCAGCTAAGGGTGGGAATTCTTACCACAGTTGCCTCTCCCAAATCTCTGCGTGTAGTACCCGATAAAGAGAGAAAAATAAAATATCTTTTGCACCCTCTTTGGGGATACCTCTTGAGTCCATAGGGTTGTCACAAGACATTTAAAGGATTTTTAAAAATGCCTGATAGGAATTTTTTTTAGGCTTTCTCCCCTAAATTAAATGTACCCAGAGGGAAAGAAAAACATTCCAAAGATAAAGCTCTAATTCTTTTGATTTCCCTCTTAGTTGGAAATCTTCTCCCTGACATAAAGAAGCAAATTAAGAATAATGTAGTTGGATGAGCAGTTCAGCCCCTTGATATCATTTAGGCTACAACCCAATTCTTGGAAGAATTAGAAGCAACTATCTTTATCCTACAAATCTTTGCAAGACCAGAAACGCAGCTCGAAAAACAATTCAAAGTCCACCTACCCTTTTAAACAATTAACCTCATCTGTTCATCGCAAAAGGTTTGTAGATATTGTAAAAACTCTGGCCTTAGGGAACAAAAAGTCCTTCTTGGGGGAACTTTCGTTCTTTCCCTGTGCTTTTGAGATGTAAATATTCTACCTGGTCTTCTTCTCCAGGAACTCTTACCTGGGTCACCTCTTTGAAATAAAAACTTCAGGGAGGTAACTCTTAGCAGAAGGAAAACAAAAGGGGGAAATATGATTTGAGATTTAGGCAAATGAACAATCTGTGTCTTCTCCACAAATATTAGCAAAAGCTTTGCCTGAGCAGGGAATCTTATTTCATCTGCTAAAAACACAATTTGAATACAACTTATTTTATAAATAGTGACTTTTGTATCATTGTACCTGATTTATAGCTAAAATCTTAGAACAGAAGCTGTAAGATCTCTGTTTACATCTCTGTATGTTTACGTATGTACATATATAAGTGTTGTGGATGTGTGGTATTTTTCTACCTCTAGGTGGAAGTACCAAACTTCATTTGTAAAAGACCTCCATTTAATTGGTTTAAAGAAAATGAAATGCTGGGGCTTCCCTGGTGGCGCAGTGGTTGAGAATCTGCCTGCCAATGCAGGGGACACGGGTTCGAGCCCTGGTCTGGGAAGATCCCACATGCCGCAGAGCAACTAGGCCCGTGAGCCACAACTACTGAGCCTGCGCGTCTGGAGCCTGCGCTCCGCAACAAGAGAGGCCGCGATAGTGAGAGGCCCGCGCACCGCGATGAAGAGTGGCCCCCACTTGCCGCAGCTAGAGGAAGCCCTCGCACAGAAACGAAGACCCAACACAGCCATAAATAAATAAATAAATAAATAAAAATTAAAAAAAAAAAAAAAAGAACTTTGTAAGGTAGCAATTTCTGTCTTTCCAATGTATCCTTTAAAAAAAAAAAAAAGAAAAGAAAATGAAATGCTTGTATGAATTAAGTATTCCTAAAATTCTTAAAAATATAGTAGAAACTAACTCAAATACTTTTCAGGTTCACATGATCTGGGAAAATATTCAGAATTCAGTTGTAGTAAAGTAAAAGGCAGTTCATAATTGTTTACTTCTTTCACTAAAAATTAAGGTTTTTGAGCATTAAAAGTTCTAGTGCAGTTAGTTCTTAAGCAACATGGGTTTGAACTATGTAGGTCTACTTATATTTTTTTCAATAAATGTGTACTATAGTACTACACTATCTGCAGTTGGTTGAATCTGAGGATATGGAACTGTGGATACGAAGGTCCAACTTAAAATTTATACCTGGATTTTCTACTGCACTGGGGGAGGGGGGTTTAGCACACCAATCCCCACATTGTTCAAGGGTCAACTGTGTATGCAATTAAAACTACTAGAAATAATAGGGGAAACATATCTGTATGCAAGGAAATAGAAAGTATTTTTGGTAAAAGATGGTATGTGGAATAGAGATGCATTTTGTTGAGGGAAAAGAAGGTAATTTTGTTCTAAACTGAGGCTGGTTATTTCAGAATGAGAAGGAGGTAAAACAGGACAAAATCTGAATGTAAAGAATAAAGTTGTAGAAGGTATGTGGAAAAAGAATTTTTGGAAAGGAATTTTATGTGTGACCAAGCTGGCTAAGGTTAAAATGACTTTATTTGAGTAAAAAAAAGAGTTTGTTTTTTAAAAAATTTATTTATTTTTGGCTGTGTTGGGTCTTCATTGCTGTGTGCAGGCTTTCTCTAGTTGCGGCGAGCAGGGGCTACTCTTCGTTGCAGCGCACAGACTTCTCATTGCAGTGGCTTCTCTTGTTGCAGAGCGTGGGCTCTAGGCATGCGGGCTTCAGCAGTTGTAGCACATGGGCTCAGTAGTTGTGGCACACGGGCTTAGCTGCTCCGTGGCACCTTCCCGGACGAGGGCTCGAACCCATGTCCCCTGCACTAGCAGGCAGATTCTTAACCACTGTGCCACCAGGAAAGCCCAAAAAAAGGAGTTTTAATATCAAAAGTAAGCTGGTGCAAAATTAAATTTTGGTGTTGGTTTTCTCTCTGTTAAAAGGACAAAATGTTCTTAGACTGTTGGTCAGCTCTTGATAAGAGATTGTAAAAGGTTTTTCTTTATCTTCTACAGTAATCTGCCTAGAAAACAAAGATTCATCATCAAGTTCTTGATTATTTGAGAAAACTGGCTTAAGAAAGTGATTCCTTCAACAGGGTCTTTCTTTGACTAATTTGATTTTGATTTGTTTGGGTTTTAGGGGCCATGGCTCTGAAGTGCACTCCAGACTTATAATAATTGTAATAGTCTCTCTGGTGCACTGTATTCCCTCAAAAGCTTTAAATGCATGTTTGCAGTCACTGACCACCAAGCAAATGGTCTCCCTAAGACTGGAACATCAAAAAGGGAATGAAGAGAATGACCAACTTAAAAAAATGTGAATCAAAAGTCATTACCTGTGAATTCCAAGTTCAGCAAAAATTGAGAACTTCGGAGTGGTAGCTGGATGTAGCACTAATGCCTTAAATTTTGGTCACATCTCTCAGTTAAGCTGAGAGTTTGATCAAAAGGGGAAATTGTTTAAAAAGGAAACAACAGGCCCAAAATGGAGTCACTCGTGCTAAGTCCCACATGAGCAAACCAAGACTTAATATTATATCTAACCTATTTTCAGTTTCAGCCTCTCCCAGGAATGTGACCTTTAACCAGTCAATCTGGAATTACCTGGTCAGCAGTAGTGAGGTAATCTGCCTGATAGACCCCTACCCTCCCTCAAAGGAAAGTGACCTTCCCTGAAACCATCCACTCTTTGTTAGAATAATTTCCTTGCCTCCTTCTCCTTGGAGTTCTTTTTTTTTTGGCCGCGCAGCATGTGGGATCTTAGTTCCCCAGCCAGGGATCGAACCTGTGCCCCCTGCATTGGAAGCACAGAGTCTTAACCACTGGAGCACCAGGGAAGTCCCTGGAGCTCCTTTCTATCTGCTAAGAAGGGCTACTGCTCAATTCATAAATCATTAAATAAAACCAATTAGATCTCTAAATTTACTCAGTTGAATTTTGTTTTTTAACAATCCTCTGCATTCAATACATATCACTGAAAAAGCAAACACAGCTTCTAACTTTATGGAATCTGCATTTTAGTAGGGCCGACAAAAGACAGACAACTAAAGAAATACATAAACAAGAGTACTGCTGATCATTATGCCACAAAGAAAGTAAACCAAGGATGCTAAGAGAATGAGTGGGTACCCCTGGATAGCCCCTTTGAGTCAAATTGGAGCCAAGAGCTGAAAAATGAGGAACAGGGGAGAAGTCTGAGGGTCAACAGCCTTGAGATGGAAAGGATGATGACGCCGAGGATCCCACAGAAGCCAGCAAGGCGGTGAGAGTCGGATCATTAGGGGATTGTAGGCCACAGTACGGAGTTCAGATTTTATTCTACTTGCAATGAGAAGCCAGGGAAGGGTGAAATAAGGGAAGAACAATATACTGGAACAGGTTCTTACAGCAACACATTTGGAAGTGGATATCTTCTAGAACTGTCATTTACTGCATGGTTTGTTTGTTTGTTTAAATTTTAATATCATTTTACTATTTTTCCTGTTGCTACCCCCTCCTTCCTCTTCAATCACAATCTTTTGTAGGAAAGTAATCCCAGGTTAGCAAGAGATTACTGTATTGTTTTTCTTGAAGTAAAGTGGTGAATAAACTCAGTTCTCTTCTTTTTGGACTGTGTGGTAGCAGCTTTGCTGGGCTGTTAACCTGAGGGGGTAAAATAGAGTGAGTAAAGACTTCACTTTCTTTTCTCTTGGCTGTGAAATGAACTTAGCTTTAATGTGACAAAAGTAGAGTTTGTGCTAAAAGTCAGTGGGCTCATCATCAGTTCGGGGACACACAGTCTCTTCCCTCAGGCTATAGGAGGCACCACGGATTTCACCTTGGATCACCTATTCCAGTTCTGAAGGTATCAATCAGTGTGAGCAAATTGTCAATGGATGTAATTTATTTTATTTAGCCTATCAGAAGCCTTGGCCAGTCTCCACAACTGCTAGTAAAAATATTCTGTTACCATAGATGGGATTAAGTGTAATGTTTGTTATGGATCAG
Organism: Eubalaena glacialis; assembly: GCF_028564815.1. Classification (NCBI taxonomy): domain Eukaryota; kingdom Metazoa; phylum Chordata; class Mammalia; order Artiodactyla; family Balaenidae; genus Eubalaena; species Eubalaena glacialis. Next base: position 18,291,796 of record NC_083732.1, on the reverse strand, counting down.
AAATTGACTTAGAAGCAGGAAGCAAAGGATAAGACAAGCTCTGGGCAGAAAAGCACAGACAACAGAATCCTCTATGACCTGTCATTTGGAGTGGTCTTTTAAAAACCACTTTTGCAAACCATACAATGTACGAAGTACATCTTCAGTTTTGCAGAGGACAAAGTTAAGAGCTCTGGAATCTGACAGATCTGTCCTCGGGCACATTATTTAACCTGTAAGCCTCATTTTCTCTAATCTGTAAAATGGAAATAACTGTACCTTTTCATTGGGTGATGAGGATAAATGAGGTAACGCATCTTAGATTAGTCCTCTGATAAAACTGTTAGTCTTACTTCTGAGAGGCAAATACCAACCTGATAGGGATGAACTACAGAAAATCTTAATGACACTGTATGTTACGCCTGGAAAATGTGTGCTCCAAAACATATAGTTACCATTTTCATGAAAACTCTGGGTTTCTTCCAGCAACATAAATGTCATCTGGTGGTACCACTTTCACCCAGTGGCCTGAGCTTGAGACCCGGGGCTCATCCTTGGAGGCTCAGCTTCTCCCTCCCCACTCCCACCTTGTTACCAACTCTGCTCCCCACGTGACAGGCCAATAAATCGGGAGACGAGGTGTTGAGGCAAGGAAGGCGACTTTATTCGGAAAGCCAGCCGCCCAAGAAGATGGTGTACTAGGGTCCCCAAAATACCATCTTATCGGGGTCTGGATGCCAGTTTTTTTTATAGAATCAGAAGGGAAGTAGAGTAAAAAGGCAGAATAGTGAGGGAGAGGCAGGGAGGAAGTAAAGTAAAAAGGGCCATCAGTCTTGCAAAGCATTTCCAGGAATAACCAGCCTTGGGGAGGGGATATGTTAATTTCTTCTTTCTTGCAGCCATCCACAGGTGGGTAGGGTTCCTTGAGGCAGGCCATTATGTCTGATTATAATAATGAAAGCGACGAAAAGCAAAGGCTAAAGTCAAAGAAGCAGATCCAACATGGAGTCAAAAGTGGCTCTTCCCTGCTATAACCTCACCCCATCTACTCATCTGGTCTTGTCTCCAAATATTGTTCACTTTTTCTCTCTGCCTTCCAACCCTTGCTTTAGATCAGGGATTGGCAAACTTTTTCTGAAAAGGCCCAGATCGTCAATATTTTTTGCTTTGCCAACCTTATAGTCTCTGTCACAGCTACTCAACCCTGCAGTTCTAGCACAAAAGCAACCATAGGCAATTAAGTAAAAGAATGGATATAGTTGTGTTCCAATAAAACCTTATTTACACATACAGGTGGAGGGCCAGATTTCACCCACAGGATGTGGTTAGCTGACCCTTGATTTGGACCCCCATGATCTCTTAAAGATTAGGACTGTGGCCCCCCCAGGCCTCCCTGTAGACCTGATCTAATCTTGTCACTCCCAATTTGAAACTTTTCAATGGCTTCCCATTATTTTTGCTAAGGGTGATCTTGCACCACATCACTAGAATCAGTTGAGCTGCTTTTTAAAATGCAGAGTTCCAGGCTTTTCTCTGGAACCACTAAAACAGCATCTCTGGGGGACGGGCTGGGAAGCTGGGTATTCATGAGCCTCTCATGGAGTCTGAATGCAGCAGTTCTCAAAGTGGGGCCCATGGGTCCCTGAGGGTTCACCATTTGCTTTTGGGAAGTTTGTGATGCAGGGTGGGAGGAGAGCCTCACAGAGAAGGTGATAGCTGAGTTGAGGCCTGAAGGAGGAAGCCACCCTGGGCAGACCTCTGGAGAGAGCGTTTCGGGCAGAGAGAACAGCAAGTTGAAAGCCCCTAGGCTGGCGTGTCTGGTGAGGCAGGCAGTGTGAAGGAGCAGTGAGAGAGGAGGAGATGAGGCCAGAGACCAAGGGACCAGGGCAGATGGAATAGAAACTTGGCTTTAACTCAGGACAAAATGGGAGCCGTTGGAGAGTTTGAGCGATCAAATTATGTGAGCTATTCCAGGAATTTAGCCATCTCTTCCTCCTTCCTCACATGCTTCTTTCTTTTCTTCCTCACTCTCCATCTGAGCATTTCTGTGTCTCCCCCTCTGCGGGCTGCAAGTTCCTTGAGGACCCAGGCTCTGTCTTACCTGCCTTCAACCTCAGCACCTAGCAATGCCCAGGGCCCTCCCCCCCATGGACTCAACAAACACCGAGGAAGGTAAAAATGCCTTTGTCTTCCTCTGTGGCTGGGTTCTGATTTTGGTTCGGTAAGACCTTCTTGAGAAAAAAATGCAATCTTTTTCAAAGAAGCATGAAAAAAAATTTTGTTTCCTATGAGCGGCTTAATAAACGACCTATTTATCTTTTAAAAAAAATCCCACCATGAGAAACACTTTGCCGGAGAACAAGAAATTAACATGCCTTTCCTTTGTGATCACGAATACATCTGAATTAAAAATGAGTGTTTTCCGGAAGCAATTCTGTGGCATTCGAGAAGCAAATCCCGCTCTTCTGCATTGGGTCATCAGGGAGTTTCCCAATTCTCTTTTCCGCTCTTCTCAGAACGTAGCTGGCCCCCTGTGGTTGTGGGATGTCTCCTCCACCTCCCTGTGAGGACCTTTCGGAGCAGCGTTTTCCTCAGCACGATCTGAGGAGGGAGTGAGGCACCGTTTGCATTCACCCTGGGAGCAGCTTCCCGGCCCAGCACCCCGGTGCTGCAGGCTTGGCTCCCTCTCTCCATGCTGGCTCAACCTTCTCTTCCTCTCAGAGTTGACAGCCAGCCACCCCAGGATGGGAAACCTAGGATCCCAAGCACGCCTGCCTGTGCAAGGCCACCAGGAACCCTGCCCTCCATCCCTTTACTTCCAAAAAGGACCTAAGGGAAGAAAAATTGCCCACATTCCTTTCCAAAGCTGGAAGCGTAATGAACTCTAACGGAGGCGATCTTGGGAAGAGGAATGTCACGGCTCAAAGAAATCGTAGTATTTTATTTAACATATATCAGTGTGTGTGTGTGTGTCCCACGCGGTGCTTTTGTTCCCACCAGGAGCTGTCTGTTCTTTTATCTGTATTTATAAGAAAAAGTCTAGATGGATCTAGAGACTGTCAGACAGAGTGAAGTAAGTCAGAAGAGAAAATCAAATACCGTATATTAACGCATATATGTGGAACCTAGAAAAATGGTACAGATGAACCGGTTTGCAGGGCAGAGATAGAGACACAGATGCAGAGAACAAACGTATGGACACCAAGGGGGGAAAGGGCGGGGGAAGTGGTGGTGGTGTGATGAATTGGGTGATTGGGATTGACATGTATACACTGATGTATATAAAATGGATGACTAATAAGAACCTGTTGTATAAAAAAATAAATAAAATAAAATTCAAAAATTCAAAAAAAAAGAAAAAGCAAAAGTCTAATAGCTCCTCCTGCCCTGTGTCTAAGAAGTCATTTCCCTTTGGGACAGCAGTTTTCAGAAGAGCTGACTAAGAGTTTCCTTAGTGCTGGAAGATCCGGAATTCCTTCCCTCTAGATTGGAAAAAGCAGTATGTTATGAGCCCCAGGGGCAGGGGCTGTTGCTATTTTCTGTTTATGTGGTTGGTGCAGGGCCTGTCATGTGGAAGGGATGCTCCATTAATATCTGTTAAATGGAGGAGTGTGAGGTGTTACAGAATTTTAAAAGATTAACTTATTTGCTCCCCAATATTTCCTTCTACCCCATAACCTTGGCTCCACCCTGAGACAGACAGCCACAGAGATGCGTTCCTTGCCTCAGGGAAGGTACGATTGGAAAGATGGGACTTGGGGATTTTTGAGGGATCCCCCAGCGTTCCTATAAGCCACATCCCAAGTAGAGAGCTGACAGCACAAACTTCAGGTATGCTTGAGGAACCTGAGATAGATAAGACCAGTGATCTGGCCTCGGGCTGGGCCCAGGAGGAATTGGGTACCAAGATCCCAGAGCAGACATGGCTGTGATGGCCTCACCCGGGAGTTGAAGGATGTTGTCCATGAGCCCGAGGGCCGCACTGAATGGGGACCACCTGCCTCTGTGGACCCAGCCACAGAACATCCCTGGGGCTGTGGGGGACACCCAAATAGCTGGCAACCACCCGATCTGCTGCCTCTCTAATTGCTTAGAGAAGAACAGTGCCAGGCACAAAGCAGGCATTCAATAAATATTTATTGAACTAATGTATAGAGGCGCTCAATGAATATTTTCTACAAGTTGTTTGAGTACATTTTAACCCACTTTGTGTATGTTACTCATCTATAAAGTGGAGACATTCCAACACCCTCACTGGAGACGAGAGAAATAGCTCATCCATTGGTTATCAGCCATGCACCCTACAAGGCATGGTAGGGACCACACTGACACAGAAGACATGCTCCCAGAACCCAGTATTTACTGGCTGGGAGGACAAGGCTTGGCGGGTAAAAGGAGAAAATAAGAAAAATAACTGCATAAGAGCCAAATGAGGCTGATCATTATTGTCAGAGGAGTAGAGTGTAGGGTGAGATTATGGAGGAAGGGAATATTGAAATATAAGTAGTACTGAAGTGAGAGAGAGGGAATTCCCTGGCCGTCCAGTGGTTAGGACTCTGCGCTTTCACTGCTGAGTTTCGATCCCTTGTCGGGGAGCTAAGATCCCACAAGCCCCGTGGTGCAGCCAAAAAAAAAAAAAAAAAAAAAGTGAGAGGGAGAGATTATGGAGAGGAGTAGGGAAGGTATGGTTGGGGAGAGGAATCGGATGAACAAAGAAGTCAAATCAGGAATGAGCATGGCGTGTTCCAGTTACAATAGACCATCAGTGTGAATGGCTGCAGTGGAGGGTTGATGTCAAGATCTAATCATTAGGCTAGAGGGAGGGGCCAGCCAAATTGTGAGAGTTCTTAATGCCAAGCTAAGGAGTCTGGACTTAGCACAGAAGCAAGACTGGTTACCTCATTTGCAGCGTCCAGCGCAAAATGAAAATTCAGGGTCCCTTGTTCAACAATGTAAGTTTCATGACAGTGCAGCAGAGCCCTGAACCAAGTGCAGCGCCCTCCGGACCCCACGTGGGGCGCTGTGTGACCACCCAGTGGTACCCCCAGGAAGCCCCCAAGCTGTGTAAGTGTTGAGAGGGCACGGAGAAATTGTGAGCAGGAAAATGCCGGATTAAAGTGATGGGTTAGAAGGACTCGCTGTCGGGTGTTTCCTGGGTGGGTGGGGACAGAAGTGGCAGAGGGATACCTATTAGGAAATCAGTGGACTTGTCAAGCACAGAGAAGGTTGGTGGTTGTAGAAATGGGAAGAGGGGGCGTGTGTGATGTGATAGGATGGACCCGTCTCCATGGGCTTATGTGGGGAAGAGCCCAGGTCTTCCTCAGTGACGTCACAGCTTGAGCCTGCGTCTTGGAAAAAGTTGGAATCATCGAGAGAAAGGGGAAGTGTGGAAAAGGGAGCTGGCTTTGGGAAACTGGTAAGGAGTAAGCAGTCTTAGTCATGCTGATTGTGAGCTAAAGGCGGGCCTCCAAGAAGAGATGCCCTGATGTCCTACTGGCAGTTGAAGATGAGACAATAAAGTTCAGGTTTGGAAATGCAGATCTGAAAGAAGTGAAAAGCGTTGCGTAACTGTTGAGGTTGTGAGGCCATATGCCATTTCTCAGGAATGGCTAGATAAGCAGGGTGCTAAAAAACAGATGAGTACTTTAAAATAATATTTTCTGCCACCGCTGAAAGGAATTGGGCCCTTAGTCATGATGGGGGATTCAGCAGCCTGGTGGAAGGTTTTTCCAATTGCTATTTCCACAGCACGGTTGTGCAGAATAACAAAATCTGTTTTGATCTTTTGGTGCTATGACATGGTTAAAGAAAAAAAAAAAAAGCTGAAGTACTGGTAAGAGCTTATCAGCATTAACTGTCAAAGGGCCCATGTGACAGGTTCTGCCATCCCAAATCCCCACCTTTTCCTCACTTTTTAATGATCCATTTATTTTTCAGGCAATTCTTTCAGGAATTTAAAAGTTTAAGCAGGGGTTACAAGGAGAACTAACAGGAAATGTCTCATCTTTCCAAGTTTATTGTTGAGAGTGGCCAGATGTCATTTGTTTGTGAGTGGGAAATGGGAAGTTAGATCACAGAACCTGAAATTTAAAACTCCGTGTTTTTAAAAAGAAGTGGGGGGGGGGGAGTGGAGAGGAGAAACACACACAGGGAAGCCACTTTGCCTCCTGTGACTTACGTTAACAGTGTACGGGAGCAGTGCTCCTAGCAAGACGCTGATACGAGAACGTGTTTTACTGTCTGCAAACGTCGCTGTCTTCAAGGTCTGTGTGCGAACAGCTGGTGTCCGCCTGGCCCGCCGGGGTGTTTGTGAGCTCTCTGCGGATCTGCTGTAATTATAAACCCCATGAAGGGCCAGGAATGGAGGCCAGCCTTCTTATTGGTCATCATGCCCCAAAATAGAGACTGTGAAAGGAACTTACAAAGAGTCCTTCAGTATTTAGCACTTACAGAAGCAATTATATTGATTTTTTAAAAATTATATTTGTAGCCTCTGTGGTTTAAACTCTGGGTCAAACACTTCCAGATTGTTCAGGTTGGTTGGCTCACTTCTGGCCCCCTCATCTCTAATTGCTCACTGACTGTCCTGGAAATACCCTCTTCCTAGTCTCTTGCTGTTGCTACACTGGGCTTTGGCAGGCTCCCTCTCGGCCAGGTGTTTTCCCCAGCAGTTGCCATGGCAGCAACCTACAACAGAGGTTCTGAGGGGCTTGGAATTGACAGGCCGGAGGTGGGGACTGAGTTCCCTTCTCCAGCCCACGATTTGCTGATCCATCTGTCATCCTCAGAGAGAGAGCACGAAGTCCAGGATTACACTTCCCGAGAAGACGACAGGCTCCAGGCCAGACACACAGACGTAAACTTGGAATTGGTTATTGGATCACTGGGCCCAACATGGGAAACTTAGATGAGGGAGAAGGTACAGAGCACAGGGGCACAGGGATTCAACAGCAGCTCAGAGCTCAGAACTTCGTGCTCAATTTTGCAAAGGAAAAGGAAAAGAAATCTCCCACCCACCTGCCGGGCTTTCAAGGGCAACAGGGAAGATTCTCTTCAACTCCACCCCTCTCTTCCATTCAAAGTTATTTAGCAGGTTTTTCTCCCTTGGGCCCTGCCTAAGATCCTCAAATTCCCACTTTAGTCTCCTCTTGAGGTTAAATCATTACGGTTCATTTATGCAAATGCTGAACAGGAGAAGCCAGCCCATTGCCTAAGCTCATCCACCGTATTGGTTACCTAGGCATTTACTGTCAGAGTGCCCGAGGGACGGGAAACACAAGAGGTAAGCTTTTTTTTTTTTCATTGTGGTTAAATATATATATAGTGTCTGTGTGTATATATGTATATATGTGTGTGTTTGTATAATAAAATTTACCATTTTAACCATTTTCCAGCGTACAATTCAGTGGCGCTAAGCACGTTTGCAATGTTGTGCCACCATCACCACTACCCATTTCCAGAAATTTTTCATCAACCCAAACAGAAACTCTGTACCCATTGAACAATAATTTCCCATTCCCCACTCCCCCCCAACCCCTGGTAAGCGCTAATCTACTTTCTCTCTCTATGAATTTGCCTATTCTAGGTACCAACAGATAAGTTTTTAGAAATAACTTTGTTGTTTTTGTGAAAATAATACATATTTTTTTATACACGTCCAAGGAACACAGAAATGTACAAAGGAAAATTATATCATAACGTACCATTGTCAACATTTGATGAACATCTTCCCTGACATCTTTGTGTGCGTATAGACTTACAGAACCATAGGGGTCAGATAAATTTGACAAAGATGAGATTATTTAATACAGGGGTGTTTTAAGTTAAACATTCAACTTTTCTTAAATTTAACAGGAAAAAAAAGTAATCGAAGGTATTGCCAAACTTTAGATAAGTGATTCTTCACAACAAAAATATTAACTCTGAAAATTTTCCTCTTCATTAGTGAAAACAGTGAATGTGTTGGACCTCTTATGATTTGTTGATCGTGTTTCTCAACTTTGGCTGCAGCGAGAGAAACCCTGTGCTGAGTGCCGGGCGTCTTCCTCTGCCTCCTGGCTTCCCCTCTTCCTCAGCAATAAAGCTTCTTGTTAGTTGGATTATCCCTCTTACCTCATCCAGGTGATGGCATTTGCATTCAGAACAGGCAAGTTCTGCGGGTGAGACGAAGGGAAAGCAAGGGGACCCGGGAGGCCTGAGGTTGAGGCGGATGGCTTCATTCCATGGGGCCATACACTTGGACCCTTCATCATCAGAGCTGAATAATGGTGCTGATGAGGACAGGCAACTTTTCTGAGAGCTGACCATGGGCCAAGCCTTACGCTAATCAACCACCTTCCATGTATTAAGTTCCTTGATCTTTACATCCAACCTAAGATCAATGCAATTGGCTAGATATTTTTATTATTATTTTTGCTGTATGCATAAGGAGTGGAGGCTTGGGGAAGGAACTTGCCCAGATCACAGAGCTGTAAGACTTGGGAGGCCAGGCAGTCTGACTGTAGAGCTCACACTCTGTGTTCTCTCCACCAACTCTGTAAGGGAACAGCCATTGGATCTACAACTTCAACAAGGGGGCTCTTCCTAGTAGGGAACCGGAAGGTGAGAGAGATGGAAGAGGGGGCAGTCAACCCTTTATGTCGACATGATGTGTCCCCATGATTTATCTATTTGCTCTTCTCCATAATATCCTTATTTGACAGATGAGGGAGAGACGTGTCTTGACTCCTCCATGGGCACAGCTCGGGAGTCAATTCTGGGGCCAAACTCTTTCTATTCTTCTCCCTCCTCTGCTCTGAATGATGCTCCCTGGTCAATTTTAGTGAGGGGAGGGACTTCCCTGGCGGTCCAGTGGTTAAAACTTCACCTTCCAATGCAGGGGATGTGGGTTTGATCCCTGGTCAGGGAGCTAAGATCCCACATGCCTCATGGACAAAAAAACCAAAATATAAAACAGAAGCAATATGGTAACAAATTCAATAAAGACTTAAAAAAATTTTTTTAGTGCGGGGAGAGGGCTTCCTTTAAAAACAAAAGAACCCCTTTTGAATCAACATCTTCTGTTAAGTGCCATATAAAGAAAATTCAAGGGTTTTGTATTCGTTTCTTGAGGCTGCTGGTAACAAATTCCCTCAAACTGAGTGGTTGAAGAAAACAGAAATGTATTCTCTCAGAATTCTGGAGGCCAGAGTCCAAAATCTAGGTATCGTCAGGCTGGGCTCCACTGAAGGCTACAGGGGAGGATGCTTTGCATCGTTCATCTTCTGGTGCCGCTGGCGATCCTTGATGTCCCTTGGTTCATAGACGCATCACTCCAACCTCTGCCTTTATCTTCACATGGTCCTCTCCTCTCTTCTTTTTTAATTTTTAATTTTAATTAATTAATTTTTTTGGCCGTGCCACTCAGCTTGCGAGACCTTAGTTCCCCGACCAGGGATCCAACCTGTACCCCTGCGGTGGAAGCGCGGAGCCCTAACCATTGGACCACCAGGGAAGTCCCTGAAAAAATATTTTTAGAAAATTAACTGAGGTCTGGTCTAAAGGTACATTGATGGTCTGAGGCTTGAGGTCTCCAGGTCCCCAGGAAGCTGATGCCAGTGGACAGATTCTGGTTTTGCTTCGTCCAAGAGACCCTTGCCCACACATCCTCTGCCGTATTAATCCCTAAAATTCTCCTTTTCTTTCCTTTCTAGTCCATCTCATACCAAATTTGAAGAGGCTTAAAATGGATCCTTTTTTGGTACCAAAGAGTTTCTCTAGCACGAAGCCTTTTTCATCATCCTGTCTGACTCAGAGCCCATCCCCTCCTTGAATCGTTCCCTACTCATCCCAGGCCTCAAAACTCAAGCCTTCCTCTGAAATCCCAAAGGCTTTATTGCTATGCTGCCCACCAGCACTTAGCACACACCTCACCGCTCATGCTGGAAGACAGATGATGCAATGTCTTGTCTCCCTGTATCTCCCATCTGGATGTGAGCACGACGGGGTGTGAGGTCAGTGCCGCTTGAATGACACCTGAAGCCCCCGGTGTTCCTGGAATCCCCCAGATCGACAGGAAGACACTCCTCAGAATTCAACAGCTTCAGAAATTTAATTCATTTCAGAATAGTTGTCTTCCATTGATTTTTATTTCCTCAAAACTGGTTGTAGAAATCCCTAACTTTGCTCTTTTTTAAATAGCCCACTGTTTGTCTTATTATTTGGACCCCATCCTTGTTTTCAGAAAAAAATGTAAAGCCTCACATGCTGGGATTTGACACCTCTTTATCTGTGACTAATGTTGTAGTCAGAGAATCAGTGTGTTAGGCGCTACTGGTCATGCATTGTTTCTTCTCAGCTCCTTTCTGCTAGGAAATGAAGCAGAATTCTTCTACAACCCCCATGCTTGGTGCTCCCACCACCCAGCCTTAGTCATCCCCAAGTGCATGACCCTTCCTCGGCGGTCCCTGCCAATAGCTCACACTGGACCAACCCAAGTCAGGCACTGCTCACCTGCTTTTACATGGAATTTTTTAAAAATTGAGATATAATTGACATATAACTGTATTAGTTTCAGTTGTACAACATGATTCAATATATGTATATACTGTGAAATGATCACCACAATAAGTCTAGTTAACATCCCTCACTATACATAGTTACAAACTTCTTTTTCCTTGGGATGAGAACTTTTCGGATCTACTGTCTCAGGAACTTTCAAATATACGGTATTATTAGCTATACTCACCATGCTGTACATTATATCCTCAGGACTGACTTATTTTATAACTGGAAGTCTGTACCTTTTGACCCCCTTCACCCATTTCGCCCATGCCCCCCTACCCACTGCCTCTGGCGACCACAGATCTGTTTCTATATCTATGAATTCAGGAGATTTTTTTGTTTTTGGTATTTGGTTTTGGGGTTTTTTAGATTCAACATGTAAGTGAGACTATATGGATTTTGTCTTTCTCTGTCTGACTTATTTCACTTCGTGTAATGCCCTCAAGGTCCATTCATTTTGTCACAAATAGCAGGGTTCCCTTCTTTTTATGGCTGAATAATACTCATATATATATTATATATAAAAATATATATATATTTTATCTATAAAGTATATATTTTATATATATATATAATATATATATTATATCTATAAAGTATATACTTTACATATATATATATATAATTTTCTTTAGCCATTCATTTACCAATGGACACTTAGGTTGTTTCCACATCTTGGCTATTGTAAATAAAGCAGCAATAAATGGTGATGCAGATATATTTTTGAGTTAGTGTTTTGGGGGGTTTTTTGGGATAAATACCCAGAAGAGGAATTGTTGGATCATATAGTAGTTCTATTTTTAGTTTTTTGAGGAACCTCCATACTGTTTCCATGCTGGCTGCACCAGTTTACATTCCCACCAATAGCGCACAAGGGTTCCCTTTTCTCCACATTCTCACGAGCATTTCTCTCTTACCTTTTTATAGTAGCCATTCTAACAGGGGTGAGGTGATACCATTGTGGTTTTGATTTGCATTTCTCTGATGATTAGTAATGTTGAGCACCTTTTTATGTACCTGTTGACCATCTGTGTATCTTTTTTGGAAAAATATCTATTCAGACCCTCTGCCCACTTTAAAAATTGGATTGTTTGGTTTTTTGCTGCTAAGTTGTATATGTTCATCATATATTTTGGATATTAACCCCTTATCAGATATATGATTTGCAAATATTTTCTCCCATCAATAGGTTGCCTTTTCATTTTGTTGACGGTTTCCTTTGCTGTGCAGAAGCTTTTTAGTCTGATATAGTCCCAGTTGTTTATTTTTGCTTTTGTTGCCTTTGCTTTTGGTGTCAAATCCAAAAAAACCATCACCAAGATTGATGTCAAGTAGCTTACCATCTGTGTCGCTTTTGCATGAATTTAATCCTTTCAACAGGGCAATGTAGTGAGTTGTATTATTGTCTCCATTTTAAAATGAGAACACTGTGGTCCTGAGAATTTAAGTCACCTGCCCAAGGCCACAGAGTTGGACCAGGACACCTGGCCTTGGAGTCTGTGCATCTGACCACTGTTGGCACTGCTGCTTGGCCCCTAACCACTGTGTCAACCTGCTGTGTCATGAACCCAGCCCCCTAAGGTCACACTGCGCCGTTTGAAAGAGCTAGTGGCACCTCAACGACATTCATCTGAGACGTTGTGATATGGAGCGTAAAATACAACACATCTCAGTTAGTATGACTAGAATCCCATGGGTTAGGATGCAGGCACTGTTTTTATCCCTATTCTACTCATGAGGAGATTGTAGGTTTCAGTGACTTGATTTGCACAAGGTCGCCCAAGTGGACAAAAGATTTGGGGGTAGGTGATGGACACAAGATTTGGACCCAGCTCTCCTATCCCTAAATTGACTGTTCCCAGGAACATACTTTCCCACAAATGCTGGGGCAGTGCCTACTTGGTCTGCTTTGATCACCTTGACAAAGCTCACTTCTCCCAAAACATCTTTTGCTGCCCTCTTGTCTGAAATCCCTTCCCCCTGCCTGTGCCGGACTCTGACCCTGCAGGATGTCCTCCACCTGGCAGGGCTGGAGGACGTCCTCCCATAAAGGCAGGGCTCACTCTTTATTCCCAGTACCTGGCCTGGAGCAAGGTGCTCACCAAGTGCATGTTGAAAGAATGCGCGGATTTGTTTTGGGTAAGGACCTTTTCCCAGAAAATCCCAGTTAACGTGCAAATGCGTTGCCTGGCAGATCCACCTGGAATTTATTGGTTTCCTTCCAGGGGTTTTGAAGGATGACTTGATAGGATTAAAGGATAAAGGGAGGGGAAGACCTTGAGTTTAGGGAAATGACCAAGGAAGAGAGGTGGACCCTGGGTAATTCAGGTATAGGACAGGGACCATGAACACTGGGGAAGAGGGAAGAGGAAGTGGTCCTGTCCCAGGGGTGGAATAGGCCCCACCCTCTTCAATGTCGCCCTGGGCTGGCTGGTCCTCAGGACCCCGTGAGTCTGATTACCTCCACAGACAATGGATGGGGCCCACTGGCGGTTCTTCCCAGTTCCAGAAAAGGGTTCAGTTTTCCCCAAAAGGGTCCTGGGAACAAGCTCAGTTACAAGCCCACTTGTCCTCTCATATTGTCAAAAGTCTCTCTTCCGGGACTTCCCTGGTGGTCCAGGGGGTAAGACTCCGTGCTCCCAATGCAGGAGGCCCGGATTTGATCCCTGGTCAGGGAACTAGATCCCGCAGGCATGCCGCAACTAAGAGTCCACGTGCCGCAACTAAAAGATCCCACACGCTGCAATGAAGAACCCGCAACTGAGACCCGGCGCAGCCAAAATAAATAAATATATATATATATTTTAAAAGATACCTATTAAAAAAAAGTCTGTCTTCCTCTCATAGAACAGCTAATCATGAAAGGAGAGGCAGCATCCAGCATCATGGGACCCAATTCTCACCCCCTCCCCAAGTTCATCAAGGAGCTCTGCCCACCCCATCTTCAAGCAAATTTTCTCCCCCATGCACGGAGATTGGATCACCCTCTACTACTGGTTCTGTGGCTTATCTTTTCCATTTAAACATATTGGACGTCTTTCACTGTCAATTCACATAGATCTGCTCTCATCTTTCAAAAATAGTTTCACTGTATTTCATCACACGACATACCAGACATACCACAATATACTAAATCAGTCTCCCACTCATGGACACAGTTGCTTCCAACTTTTTGCTGTTGCCCGTAGTGCTATGATGAACATTTCTGCATACAGAACAGCCTCGTTTTTGAAAGAGATTCCGTGAACGACTGTGCTTTCTTACCATGGCTTTTACTGAGTCTTAGAAACCCAGCTTGGAGCTGTCCTCCAAGCCATGCCAGGCAGCGGATGAATCATTTCAACAGTGTTGCTGACGAACGTCAATGAGAATCTGGACTCCACAGAATGTCTCCCCTGGCCCGCCTCACGCCTCTCCTTCTGGGCAATGGAGGCACCCCTGAATCATTTTCTGTAATGCCAAACGAAATCCCCAGATAAGACGGACACCCTCATGCCTCACAGAGGCGCTCCCCGACTCCCACGGAGATAAAGGGATGAGTGCTTTCTTAATCAGAGTTCACGGTTGTCCAAGGCCCTTGAGTGCTGCTAAAACACCTCTCTGGGCTCATTGCTGCTGCTTCCGCAGCCAGACTCAGCACTTCCTAGAAAATCGTCATTCCATTTACTCTTTATTCTTGGGATGGATTATTATGTCCCATAAACTCTCGCAGCATTAAAGGTAGTTTTTCAGTAAATCTCATGAGATGTCTACGTGAAGCGGAAAAGATGTTCTTTATTTTATGTTTTCTATTTCTGTGCGGAGACTAAGAATCCATAGCTCCATTTTCAGATAGTGATAAAAGCCAGCAATAGACAATTCCAGCGAACCCCATGCTGCTTTACAATCCTTAGCATTAACTTGCTAAAAAGTCAGTGTCGTGGTGGGGATCCCCAGAGACAGGAGAGCCGTTTGCTCATCACACATTGAAGTGTACACGTTTCTCATACTTGTCATTTACAGTCTTGATTTTTGCCACTTCCGTGAACCCGTTGCAACATTAGTTTCTACTATTTTTTTTTTTTAATTTTTAATTTTTTTGCCTTACTGCATGGCTTACGGGATCTTAGTTCCCCGACCAGGGATCGAATCCGGGACCCCTGCAGTGTAAGCGTGGAGTCCTAACCACTGGCCCGCCAGGGAATTCCCCTTACCTTACTATTTTTAATGACTTTTTAAAACATAGCTTCAACCTAATTAACATCTTAAATAATAGGTTTGGTGTGCTGGTTGTATTTTTTCTAAAGCATATTAAAATTAAAAATATTGGGGGCTTCCCTGGTGGCGCAGTGGTTGAGAGTCTGCCTGCTAATGCAGGGCACACGGGTTCGAGCCCTGGTCTGGGAAGATCCCACATGCCGCGGAGCAACTAAGCCCGTGAGCCACAACTACTGAGCCTGCGCGTCTGGAGCCTGTGCTCCGCAGCAAGAGAGGCCGCGATAGTGAGAGGCCCGCGCACCGCGATGAAGAGTGGCCCCCGCTTGCCGCAACTAGAGAAAGCCCTCGCACAGAAACGAAGACCCAACATAGCAATCAATCAATCAATCAATAAATCTTAAAGTGTACAGTGGTTTTAAAAAAAAAAAAAATTAAAAATATTGAATATCAGCTAAAATGCTCTGGAGTCCTAAACAGTGGCATACTTTGATGAACACTGGGCTGGATGGGGTCCCAAATTCCAGTGTCTTCTAAGGTTAACAAAAGCTTGGGAATTCCCTGGCGGTCCAGTGGTTAGGACTCTGCGCTTTCATTGCTGGGGCCCTGGTTCAATCCCTGGTTGGGGAACTAAGATCTTGCAAGCCAGGGGGCCAAAAAAATAATAATAATAAGGTTAACAGAGGCTGAATACCATTCAGACATCGAAGCACTGCAGTGTCTATTTGCATTTTTATGCATTTTATGTGCCACAGACCTAGAAATTGAGGGTTGGGAAAGATGGAGAGATGACCTACTTTTGACAGGCAAGGCAGCTAATTGGAAAAGGTGTGCTCTTTAGAGTCATGCCTAGTTACAAATCTTGGTGGCATTAGACAAAGTTCTTCATATGTAAAGAGGGCATATTAAAAGCCACTTTATAAAGTGGGGCAAAGATGAAATGAGATAATAAACACAAAGTGCCTGGTTGAGGGAAGGTAGGCATGCCCAATGGTGGCCAGTGTGACCTGCAGTGCAAGTTCAGATGTGGTAATCACCCAGGTGCAGACATATCCAGCCAGTGGTGAGATGTGTCTATCCCAGCAGGACCTTCTCAAGATTAAATGTAAAATCAGCAGGCTTCGAAAGAGGTTTCAAGTAATGGGAGGGGTCAAGCTCCCAAGGCTTAAGATAAGAAAATGGGACACAACCATAAACCCATTAGGAGGTGCTTGGAAGGTATCCCACCATCGAGAGCTTCCTTTGATTACTGGAAAGCAGCAGAAATAGTTCTCTCTAATACCCAGGGTTTTGAGCCTCCTGTGAGAACCCACAGGTGATTCAGGGGCTAGAAAATGAGGTGATATCATTTGACATTACTGGGCATTGCTCCTGCAAAAGGGAAAGATGGGGTCCAACGTGAAAATCTTTAAATGGGAAAATGCAACAGAGCTTCATGGTAAATGATGTGGGCCCTAGACCCGATGCCTGGGTTTGAATCCTGCCTCTACCAGCTACTAGCACTAGAACAGCAAGTGCAAAGGTCCGGTGGCAGATGTGTGGCTGCGTGTCAGGGGAGAGCAAAGAGGCTGACGTGGCTGGAGGGAACTGAGCAAAGGGCGGGGAGCTGCAGGATCTGGAGCCCTGCACACCCCCAGGAGGCGGCGCTTACAGAGACCACGACGGGAAAGGTGTCCCCCACATGTGGCAGGAGCTGGGTGAGGGACATGAGGGCTGGGAGGAGTTCCTGTAGGACCTCGAAATCCATTGTAAGGACCTTGACTAGTGCTCTGAGATGAGAACATATTGAAGATCTGTGAGCAGAGGAGGATCTGACGTACTCTATTTTGCCAGGTTTATCTTAGCCATATCACAGAGCTAGGGTCTATTTCTCCAGGTCTAAAATAGAAGTCAGGGTATGGTGGTTTTAATACTGTAATAGCAATAATTATACAACTTCTTGTTCCTAAAAGGGAAAATATTACAGGTTTTCTAGTCCCAAGTAAAAGAGTTCAGTGCCGAGTTTGGAAAGCAGAAACAGAGGGGAGAAGATGGCCTCAGGACATTGAGGCCTGACCTGAGCCAACCGTGGGATCTTGGGCCAATGACTTAACCTCTAGGGATCCCCAACTTCTCCAGCTGTACAATGGGGATAACAGTATCTGTCCACAGACCTGCTGGAAGGAGCAAACACAACACATGGGCAAGTGCCCCAGGCACGCGGTAGGTCCTTTGAGCTGTGTGCCAGGACTAGCCAGCATCTGAGTGTTATTAAGCTGGGACTTCTTCTTTCCTTGACTTCAGGGATTAGGGGCACAGTGAGGAAGTTGTGACGATAAACAACATTTTTTTTAGAATTAAAAAATATATATTTATTCATTTATTTTGGCTGCGCCAGATCTTTGCGTCACGTGGGATCTTTGTTGCAGCAGGCGGATTCTTAGTTGCGGCATGCATGCAGGATCTAGTTCCCTGCCCAGGGATCGAACCCAGGCCCCCTGCATGGGGAGTTTGGAGTCTTACCCACTAGACCAACAGGGAAGTCCCGATAGACAACATTTCTAGCTGGCAGTAGCAGGGGACCGTGGTAACCATATGAGATGGCCATTCTAGATTCATGAACACTGGTGGAGTGTGGCAGACCTTCAGACTCTTTTTTTTTGTTTGTTTTGTTTTTAATTAATTTATTTATTTATGGCTGTGTTGGGTCTTCGTTTCTGTGCGAGGGCTTTCTCTAGTTGTGGCAAGCGGGGCCCACTCTTCATCGCAGTGCGCGGGCCTCTATCGCGGCCTCTCTTGTTGCGGAGCACAGGCTCCAGACACGCAGGCTCAGTAATTGTGGCTCATGGGCCCAGTTGCTCCGCGGCATGTGGGATCTTCCCAGACCAGGGCTCGAACCCGTGTCCCCTGCATTGGCAGGCGGATTCTCAACCACTGCGCCACCAGGGAAGCCCGCTTCAGACTCTTTCAAGCTGATGTAAGTTTAGGTACAGTGATATTTGTTGTCTCTTTGAGCAGGGGGTGGAAGAAACAAAGAACATTCAGGAAAACCAGGAAGGGTATCAGGCATCCCCGTTGCCCGCCTCTGTTATATTTTGCTCCTCTGTGCTGGTCCTCTGTCATCCTTAACACCTTCCCCGTGGTGTGAGGTCTGCCTTCCCTGACCCACGTGGGCGTGGTGGTACCGGGTGAGGGGATGCGAGGGCTCCACACCAGCTGAGCAACCACAGCTCTCACAGAAGATGCGCTCAGAGGTGGTGCTGAGAAAACAACTCTGCTTCCTGCAGAGACTTCAAAAGCCCACACCCTGTCTACCGCTGCACATTTTTGCAGCTGAAGGAGAAACTGTTGGAAACAGGAGTTTCCCTGATGTCATTGGGATGAAGCCGACTGTTCTCCCAGAGACATCAGGGAGTTGGCTCAGGAAGGGCAGGGTGGGAAGTGATGCAACACTGGACAGAGGCTCTGGGCTCTTTGAAAACGGAGGTCAGGTGGGGCCCCGGGTTCTGAGATGACTGCCTTTCACCTGCACTTAATGGCAATGGAAAGTTCTAGTCCTAAGAATAGAGGGTATGGGGAGCAGAGATTCAGAGAAAGGGATGAGCAGGGCAGGGAGAACTGTGCGAGGGCCTCTGAAATCTTCCTCTCTCCCCTCATCCTACCCTTCTCCATCCCAAAAGAAGAAAACCTTTGTCCTATTTACTCCACTTGGTGCTTTCAATTCCCAATTTTATTCAGTTCTTCTAGGGTATGTTATCATCCCAAGGGGAATCCTTTAAAGATGCTTGGAACACTGAAAGGCACCAGAGCTCCTTGGAAAAATAGCTGATTTCTGATTAGGGCAGGAAATGTCCAAGATGAGCCTCCACAATTGTGCCAGAAAGCAGGGAGGCTATCAAAAGCTGGCCCGGGAGCCAGATGGAGAGTTCTACTGGCCAAAGATGGGAAATTTTTAGCATCAAAAAGAATAATGACTACAAGGTATGGAAAGCTGGAAAATACAGAAAACTCAAAGTTCATAATGATTAAAAAAAAAAAAAAGACTCCTTATTGGTCACTATTAGAGGTTGTTTGGGTACCAACTCAACTCTCTGAAAACTGATAGAAATAAGAATATCCCACCTTTCCTGCATGAACTGTATCTCAGAGTAGCCAAAGAGCTGGTACGGTAAAGTTCATCTTTATGACAAAATTCTCCCTAATAATAAGGAATAATAGAATTAGAAAATCATGACTTTTGCAACCCCTAATAAGATAATGGATTTAGAAATGATTATCAATGGATGCTAAAACTATCTAGTGAAAGGTTGACAGGGAATTTAAAAATAGGAAATCTATGACAACACCTACAAAGTAAACAAGGTTCATACGCTGAATTTGGTTGTTATATCTGTCTTCAGAGAAGTATGAATAACTAGTTATAATAAGACATTTTTGAAACAATCTGGGAAATTTGAATAGTGGGACTGAGTATTAGATCATATTAAGGGTTTATTGTTTATTTTGTTAAAGGTGATAATGACATTATGGTTATGTTTTTTAAAATATGCTTATCTGTTAAGGGCACATACCCAGGTTTTTGTGGGTAAAATCATATGTCCTCTGGTATTTCCTTTAAAAATGCTCAGAGCAAAAACGTGTGGGGGCTGGATGAGACCAGATTGACAAAAATGTTGATTATTGTGGAACTAGATCATGAGGAGGTAGGAGTTCATCATATTCTTCTCTCTGCTTTTTGTATGTTGAAAAGTTCTAGAATTTAATTATAACTAAATAATATTTATTTATAAAATATTTATAAATAATATACAATATTATATTTAATAATACATTTGAAATATATGATATATTTTCTATAATAAAAATGATAATGATTTTTTAATGTTTCAGAAGCTATTTTTATTTTCAATGCCTGGGAAAGGTAACATGTGGATTGGTTTATCAGGTGAAGGTGCATGAAATCTTAGAAGGCAGAGTCCAAAGAAAATGGGAAAGAAGTCTGGCAAGATGCACACCCACCCCTGTGGGTACCAGGTTGTCCCTGGGTTTCCCGTGAAGAGTGCAGCTGGACCAGGGCCAGCTCAAAGGCACCAGATTCCTAAGGTGGGAAGGAGGGCTGGTAGGACCTGTAACCATCTAAGAAGGCCTGAGGCCAGCTAGGGGGTCTGCCTGGGGCCCGCCAGCTCAGCATCCAGACAGACCTCACTGGTGGGCCCCAGGGTCTGGAGTCTGGGCTGTTATTGGTATATCTGGAGGTACTAGGCCCTAAGTTCATGAAATAGAATGAATAATCACAATTTCAGTTTGTTCATTTACAACGAGCTGAACCATCAAGGATCAGATATCTGTGGCCACCGAACAGCATGTTATGGGGAACCAGCACCCAGTGGGAGAAGATGGCGGTGGCTGGTTTCATCGGGCTGGGATACTTTCCGATACATCTGTCTCCACCAGAGGGAAAACTGCCCCAACAGCTGCCCATGACTTCCTTTCTGGTATTAAGAGAACAGGGCCAGAAACATAGACATGTGTGCCCCTGATTTCACCTGTTGTAGGAGTCCCCTCCTGGCCACCTAACCCTCTTCCTTCTTCCGTATCTTTAATCAGGTCATGGTTGAGCCATTCCATCTCCTTAGAGGAACTTTCCCTTGTTATTTTATTTTATATCAGGTCTGAGAGGGCAAACCCATTTCCCCTTCCTGAGTTCTGTTAGGATTACTCATGTTGCCCCTTCCGGGTCTAGACAAGGATGGTACTAAAAATTAACTTTACCCATGATTTCTGTAGCCTAACAGTAAAGAAAATGGGTTCTGGAGCCGCACAGAGACTGCGTTGGCACCCCTACCTCAGATGTCGACCAATTGTGTGACCTTGAGCAAACAGCCCCTCTAAGACTTGGTTTCTTAAAAATGCAGCACCCTCGACATTACTGTGAAAAATGGATTAAATAGAGCATCTGGTAAAGTGCCTGCCACCTAGTAGGTGCTTGATAAATGATAGCTGTAGTTGTTGTACTATAATTATGACTGCAGTTTAGAGTCAACCCTGACATTACTTTTGTTCACAGAGGCTAAATTGAATGCCAAAACTAGGAAGCTTAGACATGCTTCCATACTCCAAATGCAAACCTGGGTTGTTTCTCGATGGAATTAAAAGTGGGACCGAGCTGTGGAATACAGGCTAATCCCATAAACAAGGTATATTTGACATGTCCACTCTGCTTGTTTCTCTGATCTAGCAACTCCAGAGTGCTGCAGGTGAGGTGGAGGGGACACGGAGAGGGCTAACCTTGACCACGGTGGTCACTCGCTACGCTTGGAGTTAGCTTGTAGGCTCCCACCTCTTCTGGTTCCCCAGCAACTTGCATCCCTACCTGTCCTAAGACCCCACCATGCAGCTGTCTCCTGCCCCAGCAGCCTCCTTGGCAGGATGGTATTAATGACTGATAACGCTTAGTAGATCACCCTCGAAGGGACATGTGCTTTTGAGCTCAGCATAAAGCCCTCACTTAGCTCAAAATAGCAAACGTGTAACGATTCGTGTCCGAATCCCCAAGTGCCTGGCACCTAGTAGGTGCTCAGTAAATATTTGTTAAGTGATTAACGGAGGGAATTTCAGGCACTGTAGTGAATGGCTGAGGGACATGCTTTAGGCCTGGGGACTTTCCTGGGACCATTCCAATCACTCTACAGAGGGTGGTTTCCTGTTCCAGATACTCAGAAGGCCAGCCCTTAGGAAGGGCACCAGACCAGTATTTCTTTAAGGGTTGAGGCAGATTCCAGCCTGAGCTGTAGGAGATTTCCTGCTTCACAGTGCTTTAGATCCATTAAAGCTGCTTTGGTGGATGGGTTCCCAGTGGGAGTGATAGAAAGCTCACCATTTAAGTCATTTAGGCTTTGGCTGCCCAGGCCTGAAAAAAATGCCCTTGGGACTGATCCTGAAATGCCTGAGGGTAAGTTAAATGGCTTAATAGATCCTGGCAGCTTCAGAAAGGACTAATGGTCCCGCATTAATTGGGTACATACAGTGAAGATGAATCTCTGAAAAGGTATTTCAGATTTGCCTGTTCAGCTCTCACTGGCTTCAGAGCATCACATCAGTCAACCCGCAAACTGATGCTGATTATTAATGAAGTATGAATGCTTGATATTCGCATCGACCTCCATACTCCTCATCCTCTTGCTCGTCCCCTCTGCAAACATGGAGTGAATGCCTACACGTGCCAGGCATTGGGCCAGGGCCTAGAGACAGATGACGTCACTATCCCTGTCCCCATGAACCTCGATTCTAGAAGGCAGAGGGTGAGGATGAGAAACAAGGAGACGAGTGCCTTGTTAGGGGCAGATCCGAGAAAGGCGCAAAGGAAGGAGGCGTGGTCCTGCCTGGGGTGGCAGGTGGCAGCGACGTTACCGGTTGCTTGGGGCCTGGAGGAACGTTTCGGGCCTCTGAGGTGGGCAGGCAGGAGAGGGGTCCTGGGTGGGGGAGCAGCGCGCCCACAGAGCCTGAGCGCATGACTCACTAGGGCTTGGGAGTTGCAGGGGGCACACACGAGCTGAGGGAGGGAGTGCGGGCTGGCAAGGAGGACAGGCGGGCTGCGGAGGAGTCTCTGCTGGGACTGAGTCCCTGGAGAACTGGGAGCCAGACGTGCCAAGCGCAGCTTTGCGCGGTGAAAAAGACGCAGACCAGAGTGCGCAGGACGCACGCGGGAGGGGGCGAGATCAGAAGCAGGGAAACCCCTTTTAAGGGTCAAGGATGCGAAGCACGGTTTAAATTCTTGCTGCTCTCTCTGGGTCTACTCACTTAACCTCTCTGGGCTCCTTCCTCAAGTTGGAGAACAAATGATAAGATATCTAAAAACGCGTATCTCAGACGCTTTGGTTGTAAGTGACCGAACGCCAACTTGAACTGGCTCAGGCAAAAGAAGGATCGATAGGAAATCTCATGTTTCGGGGGAATCCTCAGGACGGTGGGAATGCTTGCTGCTGGGAGGCTGCCTCCCCATCTCACTCATTTCTGCTCCCATTCCTCCACGTGGCACGGAAGCATGGCCATCTGCTACTGCCACATCGGATCTCAGCGCTTCCCCACCGGAAATGCCTGCAGCTCTGCTTTTAGTTCCACTTGGACAAACCCTGGAACTTTTGGCCAGGCTGGTGCAGGGTACTATTCCACTGAGGAACAAGGGATGAGATACTGGAAAACAGTGGTACCTCCCATTCAAAACTCAGAGTTGTAGCTTGAGGAGCATTTCGTAAAAGTATGTGTGCAAGGGGGTACAATTCCTAGAAAAAGAGGAGAGATGCTGGGCAGAAAATCCATTAGGGCAGCATTACAAAAATACTTGGTAGATAGAAGACACCATGCAAATATAAGACATTGTTCACACTCTGAGAGTGGGACTTCTTTGGGTTCATCTCTAGATTCAGTGTTTAGAGTAGGTACTGACACATAATAAGGACTTCATAAAAAATGGTATGGAGTTATTAATAGATACCAGCTATTGAGTTAGGAGAATTAGCAGATAGCATAGATGCAGGGGAGTCAAACTTCATCAGGGATTAGGTCTAAAGTCTACATGTACTGTGGAAATGACATGTAATCAATATAACCCTTAAAACCCTCCCCCCCCCCCCCCCCCCCCGCCCAGGGAGACACCATATTGAAAAACCACAGACCATCTCTCAGTAAGTTTAACAGAATTGTTTGCCCTCCAAGTTGGAACAGATCACTGTTTCCTTTGGTTAAACACCAGATGGTTTTTATTTAAGAGTGAAGCTTTATGAAAAAACTACATGAACCTCAGAGTCCCATTCAGCATGGTGAGATGCTCAGGACAGGACAGCAGATTTCCTTCTTCCATCTCATGCTTTCTCTGGATGTGGACTCACTGAATGCAATGGCAGGTGGAATTGCTTGCCTTATGTCATTGTTATTTTTATTATTCTCAGTGTTACTGAGAATTGCTGAACACATGTAGTTAGAATTATGTAAATCAAATAAGTGTTTAAGTGTCCTATTCTCTCATTTATTTATTTGTATACGGTCTGGTGTTCATCTACTAGAATGTGTATTCAATGAGTTTGAAAGCCTGTCTGCCCTGTTCACTACAGACTCTCCAGCAGCGTTTGGCACAGACTAGGACCTCAGTAAGTACGTGTTGAAGGAATGCTCCTATTGCACGAGGCGCCATGCTTGGTACTGAAGAGGTAGGGGGCGGGGAGATAAAAAGACCAGTGAAACTAGCCCTTCCTTCGGGGCATAGTCAATCTAATAAAGGAGATAAGCTATGAAGTGCCTGAAAAGACAATAGTACCAAGCAGGAAGTGTTCAATGTCAATGAATAATAGAAGGAAAAGTTCTGGGGGACTCTTAGAGGAAGTAGGACCTATCTCTAGGGACCATCTTCCTGCTTTTCTTCTCAACTCCATCCTGTTTGCTTCTCTATTCACCCAGAGAGGTCTCAGCTTCCTGCAGCCTGGAGCAAGTTCAAGCCCAGGGATTTACTTCAAACATATTCTGGTGCCTGGAGCCAGCTTCCTGGGGACCCCTCTGCTCAGAGATGTGTCTAGAGTGGGGAGAAATTCTCACACTGCCTGGCAATCAGTTAATATCAAATATCAGATTTCTCTTATCTGAGCTTGGAGAAACCTGACATTGTAATGACTGGCTATGACAATGAGGTCTTGATTTGGTGACCTCCTGGGGAAGAGGGTCTTACTTTCCTTCCCCACGATGGCACACCCCTGCTTTGTAGGGTAGGACCTTGGGCTGTCCGACTGCCCATGTGAGTTTGCAACCCCTAATTCCAGAGCACAGTTGCTGGGGGCAGCCCCACATCTGTCCTCACAAATCTGTTCATCTGCCAAAAGACTCCCCCTTCTGCTTTCATGGGCAAGACAGTCTGACCTGCTCTGGTCTGGGAAGAGTTTCTCTGCTGGTGGCTTAAACTCATGTCCTGATGGGGACCAAGTACCTGGGATCTCGGGTGCAGTGAACACCAAGGTGGCCAGGTGTTCACCGTACAGGAGGAGGCTACCTGCTTTACCTGAGGGCCAGGTCACTTATAGCCCACATAGAATGCAAAATTTATTTTATTTAATTGCAGAAAAATTAGAAAGTATGTGTATGTGACCACTGTACACAGGAGAGTTTTTAAATTCTCTCTCTCTCTCTCTCTCTATGTATATAAATATACAAATACAAAAATAGGATATTATCATTTTGTAACCTGCTTTTTAAACTTTTACCGTATCATGAAATCTTTCAATGTTAAGAAATACAGATTTGCCACATTATTTTTAACAGCTACATAATATTGTGCCATAATTTATTTAATAGCATCCTATTGTTGGGTATTTCATTGTTTGCCGTTTTTTTGCTGTTATTATAGGCAATGCTGTAGTAAAACCTTTTTGTATTGAATATGTACTATCACACTCTTTTTTTCTGACATTGCTCCTTTTTAAAAAAAATATTTATTTATTTATTTGGCTGCAATGGGTCTTAGTTGTGGCACGCAGGATCTTCCTTCCAGCACGTAGTCTCTCTAGTTGTGGCACGTGGGCTCTAGAGCACGTGGGCTTAGTTGCCCCGCGGTGTGTGGGATCTTAGTTCCCCCACCAGGGATCAAACCCACGTCCCCTGCATTGGAAGGCGGATTCTTAACCACTCGACCATGAGGGAAGTCCATCACACTCTTTTTTGATAATTTCCTTAAGAGAAGTTCGCAGAAGTAAGATTATAGAACTAAAGGGTATGCACACTTTAATGCTGGATCAGTTTACATCCTGCCGGGGATGGATGAGAGGGTCACTAGTGGGACACATAGTTTCTGTCTCTACCGCTCTGAGCTCTTGTGTCTTGTATTAATTTTCATTTTTTTACTTCTAGTGAGTTTGGCCATTTTTTCATATGATGAATGTAAATCTCTTCTTTTGGGGATTGCCTATTTGTGGAAACTTTTTTAATGTGAAGCTTTTTAATGTCCATTTTATAAGGTCAGACAATTCAAAGTATTCTAGTTTTATTAATGTCCACTTTCTCTTTCCTGTATTTTCCACCATTTCTGGATCTGACCTATGTTGTTCCCACCCCCTTCCCCCCTCATTGCACATTCAACATTGGGTCCCTGTCCTCTGGCCTGTCCCTGCTGTGGCCCATGGTCAGAATGACACCCCCAATTGCCCCAGACATCCCTCAGGACAGGATCTGGTCCATATTTCAATCTTATAAACACTGGTGATAAGACTGGGCTGAGCTGAGCACTGAGGGGTTAAAAATGAATGAAACACAACTGTTATTCTCAGAGCTGAGCATCTATTAGGAGAGTCAGACACGCCCTACGTCACTAATGCAAGGCAGACTCTGAGATGTGCGCTAAGAGCAGTGAAATGGGTCTGGAAGAGGAAATAACTAATTTTAACTCTTGGATCTCAGATGATTTCTTAAAGAAATTGAGGTTTGAGGGGAAAGGTATTTCAGGCAGAACAAACAGTCTACTATCAGGCGCAACCACTTATTAAATAACTGCCATGTGCCAGGTGGGGACATATGTTATTGTTAATTCTTCCAATAGCTACACACAGTAGGTATTATTCTATTTCACAGCTGAGGAAAGGAAGGCTTAGCAAGATTAAACAACCCACTTAAGGCTGTTGGGTTGTGTCAGAATGGGGATTTGAACACAGGTCTGTTAACATTTCTTTGTACTCTTCCAATGACTGTTTGAGCAAGGCTCAATTCAGGTATCACCTCCTCCAGGAAGCCTTCCCTGACTTCCTCAGGTTACCTAGATGTCCACCCTTATCCCCCGCTCCCCTACACTTGTAGGCATGACCCTGTGCCTTCCTTTCCCATGGACTTATTCACCGTATATGAATTGTCTACTCATCGGTTTCTCCCTGCTTGACAGTAAGCTCCTTGAGGGTGGGGCTATGTCTGGTCATCTTTGCATTCCCAATTTGTGAGTGACAGAGTGACAGAGTCACAGGCACTGGGTGTGGAGAAGAGGGAATGAGCAGGTTCAAGGCAGCCTGGTAAGATTTGATGATAGGCAGGGAGGGAAGAAAGCTCTGAGGATGTAGGGTGACTGGGAAGAGGGGTGTGGGAGGAGAAGTAGGGTGGCTGGATGGCCCTCAGCCCTCCCTCAGGGGTAGGAGTCCAGGAGGGGGGAGGCAATGCCATTTGAAGTTCATGGATCTAATGCCATCAGGGACCCATGATAAAAGTAACATCGGTCTGTGGGTAAACTCCTTGCCTCTGGTCTGAAACTGTCTGGGTCCAAGTTCCAGCTCTGCCGCCTGACCCCCTTAGCACACGTGGCAATGTAAAGACCTGTCTGTGTCTCATTTTTCCTCACTGCTAAACTCAGGCTTTACTCCTACCAAGCTCCAAGGCTGGGGGTGGATGGAGCTGAGATAGTGTGGGCTCAGGGCTAACGTCACCATCTTACTTTCTCTCTGGTCATCTCCTAGCCTCTCAAGTTCTGCCTCAAATGCAGTGTGTAGGCAGAGCGTGTGCAATTCTACCGGGGGCTTGAACTAGCTCAGCCTGAGGCTGAGCTTGTGTTATTAAAAGATCTGTAGGTGAGGTTTTCGTTTATTTAAGGTTTTGGGCTCTGGGATCACGGGACCTGAGTCAAATCCCAGCTCCAGACTTAGTGGCTGTGGAATCTTGAATTTGTTACCTAACCACTCTGAGCTTCAGATTCTTTCCCTAAAAAACAGGGATGATGATTATTATTATAATAATAGTACGTGCCTCGTAGGGTTGTTTGTGAGAGTTCATTGAGACAGTATATGACTTCTCATTAGACACAATAACTTTCACGTTTCTCTTTGAGTCCCCTTGTGCTCTGACTTCTGTGCAGGAATCTGATGACTACTCTCCTCCTCCCCACTACTGCCCATCCCTCCATCCCAGACACACAGGCCTCCCTGCTGCCCCTCAAGCTGGCTTTCATCTTGGGGTCTGTGCACTTGCTGTTTCCTTGGCCGAGCTTTTCTTCCCTGAGGTCTTTGCCAATCTTTCTCCCTCACTTCATCACATCTGCTCAATGTCACCTCCTCAGAGCAGTCTCCCCGGATCTCCCCACTGAACTTGTTTCCCTCCAGCCCACATGTCACTCCCTATCCCCTACCTTCTTTTTCTTGATTAGCCCTCACCTGGTGTAAGATTCACATTTATTCTTGTGTTGTCTCTCCCTCCTAAAACGTAAGCTGCCCGACCACAGGGACTTGGTCTGTCACCTAGAAAAGCAACCGGCCCAGAGTAGGTGCTCGATAAATATTGGTGGAATGAACATGTGAACAAACAAACTTCTTAGCACCTACTAAGAGCACATCCTATTAAGTGTTGGCTATTGTGCCTCTCACCATTGTCACTATTACTACAGAAAAGCAGAGTGATTTGGGTTAGGCCATGAACTCTAGAGTGCCTGGGTTCAAATCCCAGCTCTGCCTTTTTCTACCTGTACAGCCAACTGTATGTTCCCTGGACCTCGCCTTCAGGGTGTTGTGACGGAGGAGATGGGTCAATGGTGTGAGGCCCTAGGGCAGCGCGTGGGCAGAGGAGGTACGTCATCATTATCATGAAGTCCATGTTTCACACTCAGCCACACTCACCAAAACACTCAGGTTTTCAGAAAAATGGGTGCCAAACTACATTGCTCCCCTCTTCTACACTTTATGTTTTATTTTTGCTTTTTTTAAAAAATGGAGGTAAATTCAAACAACCTAAAGTTAACCATTTTGACGTGAACGTTTCAGTGGCATTTGGTACATTCACAATGTTGTGCGGCCATCAACTCTATAGTTTCAAAACATTTTCATCATTCTAAAAGGAAACCTTGTATCTATTAAGTAATCACTCCCCAGACCTCTCTCCTTCCAGACCTTGGAAGGAGACAACTAATCTATTTTCTGTTCCTATGGGCTTACCTCTTCTGGATAAGATTTCATATAAATGGAATCATAGAATAGATGACCTTTTGTATCTGGCTTCTTTCACTTAGCATAATGTTTCTGAGGTTCATCCACATTGTAGCATGTACTGATATACTTTATTCCTTTTTATGGCTGAATAATATTCCATTGAAAGGATATACCACATTTTGTTTTTGCCCTTCATCCGTTGATGGACATTTGGGTTGTTTCTACCTTTTGGCTATCTATGAACATTTGTGTACAACAGTCTGTTTGAATCCCTGTTTTCAATTCTTTGAGGACTATATCTAGGAGTGGAATTGCTAGGTCATATGGTAACTCTATATTTAACTTTTTGAGAGACTGCAAGACCATTTTCCAATGCGGCTGTACCATTTTACGTTCCCACCGGCAATGTATGAGGGTTCCAATTTCTCTACATCCTCACCAACTCTTATTTTCTGACTTTTTGATGATAGCCATCCTACTGGGTATGAAGTGGTATCCCTCTGTGGTTTTGATTTGCATCTTCCTAATGATTAATGATATTGAGCATCTTTTCCTTTACTGTGTGTTGTTGAACCAGAGGCAGGACTTGGCTCAGTTGCCGTGCGTGAGGTTGTGCTTCACAGGCAAATGCATCTGGAGAATGCGATTCTTCCCCTTGGTTTTCCCTTCATCATCAGGGTGTGGGATTGGCTTTCTGGGTCCTGTTTCACTTCCATGTGTGGTGGAGGAATTGGAGCCCAACCTCCTTTGTTAAGCAGGGACGTCAGCCGCTGACTTAAAGTGAGGGCAAGTGAGAAAGAGGAGTAGCTGGGTGCAGACTCCGAAACCAGATTACGGGTTTTCTAAGCCTGGCTCTGCATCATCTATATGACCTTGGGCTGAATGAGTCAATGTCTGTCTCTGTGCCTCTGTTTTTTCTGTAACTGAGCTTAATAATAGTAACTGCCTCACGGGGTTGTTGTGAAGATTAGATGAGTTACTATATGAAAGCCAGCACTCAGTCAGAGTCTGCTATTATTATCCCCGGCATTCTGTATTTCGGCTTCAGCTGGACACGGCCCATCAAGTTCATGTTTGTTCTGCTCTGTTCCCCAGCCAGGTCCTCCGAGTTCTTTATGGACCGTTTTCCATTTGAACTACATAAAGACTCTCTTATCTGTTGTTTGTCTGTCTTCAAAGCGAAAAGAGTGTGGTTTCAGTTAATAGCTCCTCTTGTGTCTAAGCAAGACTTTGATGAAACTCTTTTAAGAAATGTGCATCTCTGATCATCAGACACGGGGCCAGGAACACAGAATGGAAGAATTAGAATGTGAAAGGCCAGTTTAGTCCAGACCACAGCTGCATGGGCACTACAGACAGAAAGGAAAACCTGCTTCTCCTTCCGACTTGGGCCTCCCGACACCGTCTCTGGATCCTGCCTTGTCCTGCGCTAGACTTCAGTCCCCTTGGCATGAGACTTGGCCAACCTAAACCCAACGTTGTAGAAAATCCTTCTGGGGAACTCCACCTGGAACCTTTCCTGAGAATGGCTTCCTCTGCCTCATCTGCGTTTCCTTCAGCTACCCTGATTCTCTCACGCCCTCACTTCAAGTCTTGAAAATCTTAGGCAGGAAATCTCTTACTTTGGGGATGAGAAGAAAGTCACTTTGAATGTTTCCTTTAACTATTCATTGCACAGCCTGTTTTCCAGCCCCAGTGAGCAGAAACCGTTTTAGATGGTGGGAAACATTCTGGCCAGGGCGGGGGAGCTGGGTACTGAATAGAGTGTGAGCATGAGGGCAGAAGTGCTGCCCATGGCAGCATCACCAGTTCTGGGCTAAAGGGTGCATCTGGGGTGCTTGGTTGGAGCAACCACTTCGGGATAATCCTTTCATCCAGCGGCAGGAACTCTAGGGCTCTGGTCCAAATCCCGGCTGCATACGTGTAGCCATGTCTTCATCTGCATAGTGGGTGAATGAATGCATTCTGTGATCAGCACGGTACCACGCCGGTTCTGATCAGCTTCAAGAGCTCTTCGAGCTCAGACTTTTCCAACAACTGACCCAAGAGAGTGCAGCCCGGGCTCTTAACTCGATGGGTACCCGTGAAGATCCATCTTGGCCTTCCCAGGGCAGGCCCAAGACTGACACGTGGTTCCCTACCCTACTCTCTGCGGTACTCCAGAACTTCTTCCCGGGATGCGCAGCTGTGTCCACCCGTCTCGTTTGGTAAATCAGGGGTGGGGCTGCAGAAATCTGGAAACCCAAGTTTTCCACAGCTTCAAATTCAAGTTCCTCTACTAGGCCTCACCTCAAATTACATATTGATTTAGATTCATGGATTGTTTGTCCCGTCAGTCACCGCTCTTCTCGCGTTGTCTGCAATAGTGACCTATAAGAGGCTGAGGGCTAATGCGGGTGAAAGCCTCAGATAGAGGCCATTGGCCCCAAAGCTATGACCTTTCAACCTCCAAAGCTGTGCCCATCTCCTTTGCCCTGCTGTCACATGGTGTGAGCTTCCTTCCTTTCCTCTTTGATCATCCTGTGGGAGAATCACACGGTGATTGGGCCTGGTGGTAGAGGGTAGGGGTGAGCAGGTTGGCAAGAGGGACACAGAAATGCATCTGCAGGTACTTGAGGGGGGACTCAGACACCGACTATTACAGAAGCAAAGGAATATGTCCACATGTCTACATATCTGTGCACTGAACAGCTGTAATGGGACACCTATGCTGGATAGGCTCAGGGTTGGGTACAGGAGGGTCTATTCTCCATATTCCTCAAATATACCTGCCCTCCCTGCTTCTGCCTCAGCGCCTTCTCCTGGCCGTTTCCTTTGCTTAGAGCTCTCTCCTCCAAGATTTCTACATGGCTCACCCTCTGACCTCCTGTAAGTCTTTGCTCAAAATTCGCCTTCTCAGTGAGACCCACCCCATTCCCCTGAGGCTCCTTTATTTTCCTCCAAATCATGTAACATCTTCTATAATTTTACTTATTGTTTATGTTTACTGCCCATCTCACACCACTACAATGTAAGCTCCCTGTGGACTTGTTTTATCACTGATGTATCCCCTGTGCCTGAGACAGGGCCTGCACATCTCATAGTAAGCTTGCACCACTTATTTGCCGAATGATCTAATAAGTGACTGAATGACTTGTAAGGTACCTTTTAGCTCTAAGAAGCTGGGAATTGCATCATGAAGGGAGAGAAGACTGCATTTGGAATCAGAGGGCCTGGGATTGAGTACTAGCTTTGTCACTCATAAGCTAGGTTACCTGAAGAAAGTTCGCTGAAAACATAGGAGTCTCAGTTTCCTCATCTATAAAATGGGGTTAATAATGGACAATATTTGTTTTGTGTTTGCCGTGTTCCAGTACTTACCAAGCACACTGCCATCTTAACCAAGTTATAGTGGGACAATCTAATATTATGAGTCTCCTGATATGATACAATATTCAGTACACAGTATCATCTATGAAGCATTCTTGCCAAAAATATTTAACTTGAACCTAAACGAGCCTTTTGGCCTAACTTCCAGTTTACAGGAAAACCAGAGATAGAGAAACAGATTAAATACTGTCATGAAAAAAAAAAAAGACAAATTCAGAATTTGGGACATTTTTCAAGACAACTGACTCTGGAAGAACATTCCTTCATGAAATTAATGATAAAGATGAAGGATTGTTCCAGATTAAAATAATATAAAGAGACATGCAATGCATGATTCTTGCTTGGAGTGTAGTTTAAGAAAGCATCATTTGGATAGGCAAAAACTGGAAAAGATAACACTTATAACCGGTTGAATGGATATATAAACATATATATATATTATAATGGTATATGTTGTAACAGTACAATACATCGTACAATATTCTGTTTAAGTATATATTAATGTACTACTGCATCACACTACATAAATGTATCTCAAAAACATAATGTGAATTAATAAATCAGACCCAAAAGAAAAAAAAATCAGTTGGACATACGTTTGAGAACATTTGAATATGGCCTGAGAATTTAAATGACATTAGGAAATCCTTGGGGTTTTTTTGTGGTTTTCTGTTTTGTTTTGTTTTTTAAATTTGGCTGTGCTAACTGGCTTGAGCCCCGACCAGGGACTGAACCTGCACCCTCGGCAGTGAAATCTTGGAGTCCTAACCACTGTTCACATTGTCAGGTGTCATATGGTATTATGGTTCTGTAAAAGAATAGCCTCACTTTTAGGAGATTTCTACTGAAGCATTTTGAGATAAAGTGTCATGATATCAGCAAATTGCTTTATAATGGTTCTGTAAGATAGCTAGCTAGCTAAATGATAGATGTAAATAAAATCAGTATGACAAAGTTTACAACTGTTGAATCTAGGGGGTAGGTGTATGGGTGTCCATTGTACTGTATGTTTTTCAATTTTTTGTATGTTTGAAAATTTTCATAATAAAAAGGTGGAAAAAAGATTCCATGGAGCTTCTTTGTTTACGCAGTGGCAGGGATCAGGGAGAGGAACATCTGGCCCCAGACATCAGCCTGTAGTGGTTCCCCTGCCTGTCCTCCCTTCCCACACGTGGGTCCCTGGGCAGCCCCTCTGCCGCTTCTGTAAAGTGCGATGGCCAGTGACTTGTGTAATGTCCTGGAGGGGAGCTCTGTGTGTAGAAGAGACACTATTTGTGGTTACTTAAAAAAAAAAATTCTACTCAATTTATTTAAATAATACTTTGAGGAAAAACCCCTAATTTTCCTTAAGTTTTTTAAGTTCAACTGACAACTCTCATTATTTTATTTATAAATCCAGTAAATTTTAATAATCATTCTTAAAGGGGCTTTTTACATTTTGTTAATTAAATCCCCTTATATATTTTAAATCAGATTTATAAATGTAGCCTATTTGGTTTTATTTATAAACACTTCAAATACCTAAAAATCAGAACATTCCCCAATACTAAAACAATCCTATTAAGTATAATAAATTAAACTTAAAAATCCAGTGCATCTCAAGTTCTCATAAACATTCCAATATTGTTTATAAACCTAGTAAAATCACAAATCTAAACAATTACTCAGTTATACATTTTAAATTGGAATCATGAAGATAATATACTAGATTCCTTAATGCCAACTCCTCTTAAACATTACAAACACTCAAAATGCCCAATATACACAAATCATTGCAAAATCTAATCGAAAAGTATTAATACTTAATTTGAACCCTTTCCAAGGTCAAAAGACACTTACTCATGGAGGAAACAGTAAAGTTGAACCAAGCAAGTTGTAGTTTCCATCACAGCGGACTGAGGTGTTACAGCAAACAGAGATTTTGCTGTGGACACAGGATCCAGTTTTCCTCATGACTCACAGATGCGTTGAGTTGAACTCTTGCCTTATAGAGGGGTTTGGAATCTCTGGGGTTGAAGGTACACATCGCCCAAGTCTCCCATCTGGTCTGAGTCTGCAACTCTCTGCACCAAGGTTGCTTTATCTTATTTATTTATTGCCCGATTCTCTTCAGAATCCCCCCACTCCCATATATTCTTCCTGTCTAGTAGGACCACAACTCTCCTGGCTATTTAATGATACACATTTGGATTCTGTTTCCCTAGTGGCTTTGTGTAGCTCCACACGCGGGATCACAAAAGTCATATTGGGGCTCTGAACCTACTTACCGTACCGTCTCTGTGACACACTAAGGTAGCAGCTTGCCCAACAATGTCCCTGGGATAGGGCACAGGTCTTTTCTAACTCAAATCCCCCAAAACTGTCTTGGGTCTTGTCACCTCCTCACGGCTCTGTATGAGGGAGGGGCGGAAGGCTCTTTATCCGTGGACCACCGAATCTATATTCTCTTTCATGGCCTCTTGACCATTTTTCCCCTGTGAGTCCCTCAGCCCCAGGAGTATTTCCATGGTGTAAGGGTGAGTGGGGGACTTCCCTGGCCATCCA
This sequence comes from Eubalaena glacialis, assembly GCF_028564815.1. Lineage (NCBI taxonomy): Eukaryota > Metazoa > Chordata > Mammalia > Artiodactyla > Balaenidae > Eubalaena > Eubalaena glacialis. Next base: position 18,257,258 of record NC_083732.1, on the reverse strand, counting down.
GTGGTTAAGACTCCACAGCTTCCACTGCAGGGGGCATGGGTTCGACCCCTGGTTGGGGAACTAAAATCCTGCCTGCCCCATGGCACGGCCAAAAAAAAGGTGAGTGGGATCACTTAACTCTTCTTAAACCCCCTGATCCCAAATACCTTGTGTACATCTCTTCTTTCCTCTAGGGAATGTTTTAAATTCCTAAATTTTTAGAAGACCAATGCAGAAAGAGATTCCCGGATTTCTTTTCTTTATCTTTTGACTTTTAGGTAACTATGAAGTATTTCAAGCATGCAAAAAAAGAATAAAAGTTAATATAAAGAATACTAGCATAGGGCTTCCCTGGTGGCGCAGTGGTTAAGAATCCGCCTGCCAATGCAGGGGACAGGGGTTCGAGCCCTGGTCCGGGAAGATCCCACATGCCGCAGAGCAACTAAGCCCGTGCGCCACGACTACTGAGCCTGCGCTCTGGAGCCCACGAGCCACAACTACTGAGCCCGCGCGCCTAGAGCCCGTGCTCCGCAACAAGAGAAGCCACCACAATGAGAAGCCCGCGCACGGCAACGAAGAGTAGCCCCCGCTCGCCACAACTAGAGAAAGCCCGTGTGCAGCAACGAAGACCCAACGTAGCCAAAAAAAAAAAAAGAAGAATACCAGCATACGCATTTACTACCCAGTATGTTAGAGTTTAGCGTTTTCCCATATTTCCTTCAGAGATACATATATATGTATGTATATATATAGGAAAAATATGAAAAACATTGTACAGTTGAAGCCCTTGCATACTCAGCCCTCATCTCATCCTCTTCTTTTCTCTCCCCTGAGGATAACACTATCTGGAATTTGGTGCTTAGCATTTTGTGTATACTTTTATACTTATATTTAATATATGCATTCATAACTAAGCATAAAATAGTTTTGCCAGGTGCCACAGCTGCAGAGCCTGTGTGCTCTGGAGCCCGCGTGCCACAATGAGAGATCTCGTGTGCCGCAACTAAGACCCGATGCAGCCAAATAAATAAATAAATAAAATATTTTAAAAATTGGTAGGATGTGAAAAATCCTGCTATTTAAAAAAAATAAAATAGTTTTACATATTTTTGAACTGTAAATAAATAACATAGTGCATCTTTCTGTAATGTACTTCTTGTATTCAACAACACATTTTGAGACTTATGCATGTTGATGCATATAGCAATAGTTCATTCCTTTTTTCACTGCTTTACAATAATCCATTGAATGAACATATCACAATGTATCCGTTCTTCTCCTGGTGGACCTTTTGGTCATTTTCAGTCTGTTTATACAAACGTAATACATTGGTCATCCTTACTCACATCCTCTTGTGCGTGTGTGTGTGTGTGAGGATTTCTCTAGACTTTTTATCTAGGGTGGGGTTGTAGGGTCCTGCTGTCTGTGCCACTTGAATTTTGCTGGAGATGTCAAAGCTTGTACACTCTCTCCAGCAATTATGAGTTCCTGTTGCTCCACACCCTGGACAACGTATTTTAGACTTGTTTCTCTTTTGCCAATAGTGATAGGCACGAAATGATATCTCTTTGTGGTTTAAAATCCCATTTCCCTGATTAACAGTGAGATCTGATTACAGATCCTTTACTGTGAGGTTTTCTTCTCCTGTGGCCAAGAGCAGGGAATAGCCCAGCTGTTTTAAGGTGGGGGACAGACACAAGGGTGGGAAGGAACTAATAGCTTCAACAACCATACAAAGGATGAATTTTGTTTTGTTATTCTGTAAATATACAGTGGTTACCTCGGCTGGAGGAGGATCCAGCCGCCACGGCCACCCTGTTGCCTGCCTATCTTTTTTTTATCGCCCCTGCACTTCCCCCTCCAGCAAAGCTTCTCTCTCCTAATTGTCCATAACTGACCCGGAGTCGTAGATGAGGTTCACTGGGGTATCCTTGGCTCTGAAGGCATGGTACCTGTATGCAAAGGTCTTCATCTCTAGCCAGTGAGTTTTGTTTGGTTATCAATTCCAGGTTGGAGCCACCTGTGTGGAATAAGCACTGCAAATCTGGACACACTGCCTCCAGATTTGTGGTAGCTTCCTCCCCTCTCTAAAATCCAGGATTCTAAACACACTAGACGCTCAATGTTTCCTGGGGAAATGCAAAGACTTTCATGGAATTCTGATCAGCGAACAACATCACTTTTTTAAAAATTTTATTTATTTATTTATTTATGGCTCTGTTGGGTCTTCGTTTCTGTGCGACGGCTTTCTCTAGTTGGCGGCAAGTGGGGGCCACTCTTCATCGTGATGCGCGGGCCTCTCACTATCGCGGCCTCTCTTGTTGCGGAGCACAGGCTCCAGACGCGCAGGCTCAGTAATTGTGGCTCACGGGCCTAGTTGCTCCGCGGCATGTGGGATCTTCCCAGACCAGGGCTCGAACCCGTGTCCCCTGCATTGGCAGGCAGATTCTCAACCACTGCGCCACCAGGGAAGCCCTACAACATCACTTTTTTATACCTATTGGTTTTATGACTCCCCTCCTCACTGACTGGGGCCATTTTTTTTTTTTTTTCCACAAAGAAACAAAGTGGTATTAGAATTTCAATCACTTCTCTTCTATCTTAATGTACAAAAGCCATTAACGCTGGCATCTGGTCTCCTCCCTTGGCCCAAGAACTCCCTCAAGAATGTTAGCTTCTCGACTTGTGGAATTCAAATTGGGCCCCGGCAAATTTTAAATGATGGCATGTCGTCTTCAGTATATGGCATGAGTATTCAAAGACACGAATGCGGAAACTTGAATGGTAAAATTTTATTAAATACATTCATTTATTCTTTTTAAAAAAAGAGCTTCATTGAAATATAATTTAAGTACCATACAATTCACTCACTTAAAGTGTACAATTCAGGGAATTCCCTGGCAGTGCAGTGGTTAGGACTTGGCACCTTCGCTGCCATGGCCCTGGTTCAATCCCTGGTTGAGGAATTAAGAGCGCGCAAAGCTGCGAGGCAGGGCCAAAATAAATAAATAAAGTGTACAATTCAATGGTTTTGGGTCTATACACAGAGTTGTGCAACCATCATCACAGTCTCTTTTAGAGTATTTTGATCGCCCCAAAGAAAAACCCCATACATTTCAGCCATCCCTCCCCAACCCCCATCTCCATTCCAGTTGTAAGCAACCACCGATCTACTTCCTGCCCCTACAGATTTGCCTGTTCTGGACATTTCATACAATGGAGTGACACAGTAATGTGTCATCTTTTGTGACCGGTTTCTTTCACTTAGCGTAATGTTTTCAAGGCTCATTCATGTCGTAACACGTATAGCACATTCATCTGTTGATCGAAATTTATATTGTTTCCGCCTTGTGACTGTTGTGAACAGTGCTGCGATGAACATTCATGTGTAAGCTTTTGTTTAAATACCTATTTCGAATTCTTGGTGTTATATACCTAGGAGTGGAATTGCTGGGTCATATGGTAGTTCTGTGTTTAACTTTTTGAGGATCTACCAAACTGTTTTCCACAGCAGCTGCACGATTTTACATTCCCACCAGCAATGTACGTGTGTACCAGTTTTCCCACATCCTCGCCAACATTCATTTTCTGTTGTTGTTGTTGTTTTTTAATTATTATGATAGTCATTCTAGGGGATGTGGAGTGGTATCTTCTTACAGTTTTGATTGGCGTTTCTCTAATGACTAATGACATTGAACATCTTCTCATGTGCTTGTTTGGCCATTTGTAGATCTTTGGAGAAATGTCTATTCAAGTTCTTTGCTCATGTTTTAATTGGGCTGTTTGGTTTTTTACTATTGAGTTGCATGTATTCTTTCCAAAATTTTTTTTTTGGCTGTGCCGTGTGGCATGCGGGATTTCTTTCCCCGATCAGGGATCGAACCCATTCCGCCTGCAGTAGAAGCGTGGAGTCTTAACCACTGGACTGCCAGGGAAGCCCTTCCATAAACATTTTCTGAGCACAAACTGTGTACGACGCATGGGTAATGGCACTTGGGAAGAGAAATGCAAAGATGAACATGGTAAGATCCCTGCCTTTTAATTGCTTTCAGCAGAGATGCGAACAGTGAGTTCCCCTAGCACAGACCTGGCACTCTGAGAGTTCAGCAGAGGGAGGGAGACTGTACTTCTGGTGGAGCAATTTTGGGGCCCCGTGGAAGGAGTAAGCCTGGGACCCCATGTTGGAAGTGGGAAAATAGTAGGAATGGCCTGGCCAAAGCTTAAAGAGCCCCAGGGAGATGGTAAATCCAGGAGAATGTTGGGAATGGAGGCGGGGGGAAAACAGGTGTGGGGCGGATGCATGAATGAGATGATACACAATTAAAAATTGATGAGATAAAGCTGCAGAATAACAACAGCAACGACGTGAATGGGAAGTTTCATCTGAGGATTTTAAGGGCCCAGAACCTCAGTAGCGACCTGCCAGGAACTGTCCCCTAGATGCAGCAACAGAGCAGTTGTACCAGTTTGTGGTGTGGCCTCTATCACTCAGGTGTGTGAGTGTGGCTGAGAAAAGTTGGCCTGAAGACCTTGGAGCCCAGAGGTGTCCTGTTTCCTACTAGGTGACATCTACGTTAGCACCTGGACCACTCTGCAGAGCCTGGGACAACTGGTGGCCTGCCCCCTGCCCTTGGGGTCCTCACTCGGTTTGTCTGAGCCCACGGCTGGCTCTGCAGGCTGCCTGCGGGCTGTCGGTTCCCCGCCAGGGCCTTAGCCTCGTGGTTTCTGGTCACGCCTCAGGTCATTTCCAACTGAGGTGAACTCTTGGGAAAAGTCATTGTGGCTCCCATTACTTTCCACCCCAGGCCAGTCAAAGAGCTGGCTCCCAACTGGGTAAACTCTTTCCTCAGTTTGGGAAGGAAAACAAGTGTGCAAAGCAGTAGCTCATGTGCCCTGAAGGCCTACTGGGTGCCAAACACTCGGAGGAAACCAAGATTCAACCCTGATTCACAGAGAGCACTGGTCCAGCCACGATCAAACACACAGAGGTGTAAACAGCAGCCGAATTCCCAGGGTTGCTCGGAAGCGGCTACCCCTCAGGACTGAGGGGTGTTCATGGTGAGCTGGGAACAGTCTCCGGCAGCGGAGCGCTTTTCTAGGAGCATCTCAGGAGACTTGTGGGGAAATGGTGCTGTATTTCCCGTGGGCATGCTTGACGTTATGAGTGGGGTGCAGCCTGGGAGCTGGAGAGTCCGCAGAAAGCCAGAGCCAGCAGCAGTGCTGGTCACTTAGAAAGTACACGTGGCAATAGTTTTTGCAGTGCTCCTAGGGAAATCACCCCACCTGAGTGTCCGGCCTTCGATCCCCTGAGGATGTGTGTCCTGGTCACCTCTGCATCCTAAGTGCCCAACATGTGGCATCAGCTTATAGCATTTGCCCTGTGATTTGAAATTCTGAGAGAGTGTTTGCCCTCTCTTGTCACAGGCAAGGAGGACATCAGGTAAGGAGACCATCTTCTATGGCTACTTGTGGATGGAATGTTGCCTTCTCAATAGTGGCCCCAAAGGCCAGGCCATTCAAGTGGTTTTTTTGTTTGTTGGTTTGTTTGTTTTGTTTTTATTCGTAGTAAAATACACATAATGTACAATTTACCATTTTGACCATTTGAAGTTTACATTTCAATAGGGTTGAGTATATTCACATTGTTGTGCAATCAATCTCTAGAACTTTTCCGTCTTGCAAAACTGAAACTCTGTACCCATTAAACAATAATTCCCCATTTCCCGTCCCCCCTCCTGGCCCTCAACCAGCCCCTGACAACCACCATTATACTTTCCTGTTGCTATGAATTTGACTACCCTAGGTACCTCATATGAGTGGAATCATACAGTATTTGTCCTTTTGTGACTGGTTGATTTCACTTAGCACCATGATCTCAAGGTTCATCCCTTTTGTAGTATGTCTCGGAATTTCTTTTCTTTCCAAGGCTGACTACTATTCCATTGTATGTCTATACCACATTTTGTTTATCCATTCATCTGTCAATGGACGTGTGAGTGTCTTCCACCTTTTGGCTATCGTGAATAGTGATGCTACAAACATGGGTTACAAATACCTCTTCAAGACCCTGCTTTTAATTGTTTTGGATATATACCCAGAAGTAGAATTGCTGGATTACATGAAAATTCTATTTTTAATTTTTTGAGGTACCACCATACTTCTTCCACAGTGGCTGCACCATTTTACATTCCTACCAACAGCACACAAGGGTTCCAGTCTTTGAAATAGCTGTTCGTCTAAGACTGAAGTGTGTTCTTTAAATAGCTCTCTGTTGAAGTTGAACACAGAAACTTTTTCTTCTCCTTTCCTTTTACATCTTCCTGCCTCCCAAATTGTAACTGGTTCGACTGCAGATGAATCTGATTTTAGGGGTCTGATACAATGAGAAAATACTAGAAACCCTAAGGCTGATTAAGGAATCTATCTCAGCCTATGAGCCTCCACTGCCAGGGGAGCCAAGTAGACTGGCCTGGGGGATCCTGCAGTTGTGTGCATTTTTCTCTAGTCCATCATAACCTCACTGTTCCCTCTTTAGCTGACATTTAACTGATCTTTGAAGTTACTCGATTTTTTTCTTCCATCCATAAAATACTACTTCTTCCCTTCTAAGATAAATCATTTCAAATGGACATTTATTCACTGAGAATAGGCCAGAAGTACCCAAATTGCACACACTTTTTATTCTGTGGCTCACTGAGCTAAAACCTAGAGGTGCGAATGAAACTCGTTCCCCAAAGCTCCGTCCCAGAGAGGGGAATTGGGCCAGTCTGTCTTCTCCAGAATGTGCTGTGTTGCATCTGGAGCAGGTAAGGAGGAATGGTTCCTGGGCTTTCAGCTGGCTGTGGGAAGGTCTTCAGGGACAGCCTCCAGGTGGTGGTGGAGCAGGAAGTCGGAACAGCTGGAGGAACTGTGGTGAGGGAATCTCCCCCAAGGCCGCAGGTTTTGCTCCATCTAGTTCTTTCCGTGACAGCCGGATTCATTTCTTCACTCCCTGGCCAGGTTCCGAGTTTCCCGGATTGCAGTCCTGGAGGGCCTCCCCCCGCTTCAGGAATGCTGAGGGCAGCGGGTTGGGCTCCAGAGGCTGTCATGAGAAAAGCATCTTTAGGTCCCCTCCTGGGGATGTTGCAAAGACCCTTTAGCATCCATCCTGCTGTAAAGCCCGGAAAATCTGACAATGCCATTGCCGAAGTCACAGCAAAGCAAGTAGAAAATGAAAGGCAGCATCTGGACGATAGAAGCTTCTAGTTATTCTTTTTTTTTTTTCTTTCTTCTTTTCCTTCTTTTCCTCAAAGGATAAGCTTTCCATTGTCACTTCAAGCCAGAAGAAATGGTGTATTAGGATTCCGATTCAACTTCTTTGTGTCTGTGTCAATGCTTGTCTTTTTCAAAACGTGGCTAACTTTTGTTTTTCTCTCTTGACTTTCCAAGACTGGCGAGATGCTCAGAGGGGTTGGAAGGGCCAGCATCTGTGGAGCAGCATCTGTAGGTGCCTCACAGACTTTTCTGGTCTTCAGAAACTTGCATACCGGTGAGGTTGATTGGAATAAAGTCAACAAGGGCACGTGAGTAGAAAATTCCTTTGTCCTCATAGTGCCTTTAGAAGCTACAGAGCAGAAAAAAAATTCCTTTAGTGCACAGAAGACTTGGGAAAGTTCCTTTTTATTTCACAGATGAGACGGCCACCAGGTAATATGTGAAAAGCACAAAGGTCATTCAGGTCAACATTAATTGAGCATCTAACTGTATGCTTGGCTCTATTTGAGGTGCGAGGACTAGGATGGTTGAGAAGAATAAACAGGACTCTTGTCCTCAGATGTACAAATAGTTGCAAAACAATTTGTGGTATAATAAAAGGATAATATGTATATTTGTTCTTTGCCCCCAGTTCCTGGCATAGAGTTCCTAAAACCCTTGGAATTTCAAGAGTGAAGGAAGTGTCTTTTGTTATTCATAACAAGCCCCTTTCAACCAAACCTGAGTTTATGCTAATGAGGTGACAAGTGGTTGGCAGTTAGATAGTTTCAAGGAGGGGGCTGGCCTTGCTTAGAGGGTTGGAATTTTCAGCTACCATCTGTCGCCTCCCACTTCCAACCTCTAGGGTAGGAAGAGGGGATGGAGATTGGGTTCATTCATCAGTGGCCCATGGTTTAGTCAATCTTGCCTACGTAATAAAACCATCATTAAAAAAAATTTTTTTTTCCTTTGGCCACGCCTCGCATCTTGAAGGATCTTATAGTTCCCTGACCAGGATAGAACCCGTGCCCCATGCAGTGGAAGCACAGAGTCCTAACCACTGGACTGCCAAGGAATTCTTCAAACCACCATAAAAATTCTCGATTTGGAGATTTGGAGAGCCTTCAGGTGGGCGCACACATTGAGGCGCTGGGAGGGTAATGTGTCTGGAGAGGGCGTGGAAGCCCTGTGCCACCTTCCCCGTCCCCTCCTTGATCTGTGTACCTCTTCATTTGGCTGTTGATTCGTACCCTTTGTAATAAACTGTAATCTTAAGTACAGGGTTTACCCACGTTCTGAGTTGTTCTAGAGAATTAGCAAACCTGAGGCGGCGTTGTGGGAACCCCCAAATTTGGAGTCAGCTGGACAGATGTGTGGGTAGTCTGGGGCCCCCATTTGCAGCTGGCATCTGAAGTGGGTGCAGTCCTGTGAGACTGAGACCTTAACCTGTGGCGTCTGTGCTAATGCTGAATGGTGTCAGCACTGAAATTGAACTGTAGGACACCCGGTTGGGGTCAGAGAGTGAGAACTGTTGTTGGAAAAACCAAACGGTATTATAAACAAGGTCTCTGTTCTCACCACCACCACCATCACTATCATTACTGTTAGGCTGGACCCTATGAAATTGCCTTTTGCTGTATGTAGGTCAAAACTAATTGAGTCACAGCGAGTTCATATAATTCAACCTAATGCCTTTTCTTCAGCATTTATAATTGACAGTGGGCACAGTACCGAGTGCTTTATGTGTGTCCTCTTGAATATTCCTCACAACACTCTTGAGATAGGTACTGCCATTATTCCCAGTTTATACATGAGGAGACTGAGACTTCCGGAAGTTAAGAAAAAGGTTGAGGATAAATGGCTAGGGAGGGGCAGAGCTGGGTTTGAGCTGAGGCCGTGTGTCAGCCGACTCTGTGTTCCTCTCCTACGGCTGCCTTAACAGAGTATCACAAATTGGATTTTTTTTTTTTTTTTTTTTAAATCTTAGGAGCCAGAGTAAATTTGAATATAGTTCACATGTTAAAAGAATAAACCTGTGATGAGTACATTTCTTTGTGTACCAAATGAAAAAATATACAATGCAGTGAAACTCTAATACATATACAAAGCGATTTTTTGTGCATTTTTGACCAAGAGGTTTATATTCTATATTAAATCATAAGATAAAAGAAGCTATATATAGTTTTTGATAAATGTATTCTCTCACAGTTCCAGAGGCTGAAAATCAGAAATCAAGGTGTCGACAGGGTTGATTCCTTTTTGGAGGCTCTGAGGGAGAATCTGTTCCTTGCCTCTTGCTAGCTGCTGTCCTTGCTGGCAATCCTTGACACTCCCTGGCTTGTAGCTGCATCCCTCCCCTCTTTGCCTCTGTCATCACATGGTTTTCTCCCTGCGTGTTTCCATCTTTCTTTTAAGGACTCCAGTGATTGGGCTTAGGGTCCCCCACCCCCCATGCAATATGACCTTATCATGACTACATCTGTGAAGTCCCTATTTCCAAATACTATCACATTTACAGGATCTGGGGGTTAGGACTTCAGGACATTATCTTTTCGGGAGGGGGGGGACACATTTTGACCCAAAATGTTGAGCTCAGATGGGAAATCTATGGCTTCAGGATGCTGTGTGCCTGTGATGGGGCCAGGATCCCAACATGCCCATTGGCCTCCTGGACCTCGCATGCCCTACACACAGAGCCAGGCTAGCTGGGGTGACAGCAGAGGGCCGGGATGGAGGAGCCAGGCTCCTCCTCTGCGTGGGAGGAGAGACCTCCCAAGTGCAGTCCAGGTGGACCACCCAGGACGTGTGGGCAAGGCAAGGGGGCATTTTTCATGGCTGCTATGACCACACATCTCTCCCTGCAGCATGGTTTAAATCACCTGGACAGGAAAACCTCAAACTTAGAATCTGGGCTGAAGATGCTTTGTTTTTCTTGCTAATCCATTCTCTTGCTTTTGGCTAGTGGTTAGAAAGGTTTCAACACTTGACAGCTGAAAAGCTTGTTAGAAGCTCCTGGAAGACATCTTGGAAATACTCTACAGAAATGGAGCAAGTTAAATGAGAAATAATTACCTAGCGAGTGGGATTCATGACTGCACATTCTCAATGCTTGCCCAAAGAGAGCATAGGGAAAATGTGTTAAGTGCTATTGTATTGTAGGAACTGTGAGGCCCAGGAAGAGTCATAATAAATAGTACCTAGGACTGTGGTCCCACGCGGCTCTGCCTTGCCATTTCCTGGGAGGGCTGGGGAGTGCTCAGATGTCCATCTTGACCTGGGGATCTGCCCGGAGCAGTTCTTGGCTGAGAGTTTAGTACTTGAGGGAACCAGATAGGAGCCTGTCTCGTTGAGCAGACTGATAGAAGCTGGTTCTGTCCCATCTTTCTGGCACGTCATCTGAACTAACATGTATCCATTTGGTGATACTTGAAAAGCATTTGGTTTTCCCCAGGGTTCTCATGAAACATGGCCTCCAACATTTAAGCAAATCATGCTTCTGAGGCCAAGCAAAAAACCTTGTCAAATGTTGAAGTCTCCAGGCTTCACTTAGGAAGAAATTCTACTTTGGTTATTTTAACAATGGCTTCAGTTACTAGGAACCCGGGTGCCCGGGTAGATAGACCCCTTGGGCTATCTGCTGACACTGCCCTTCACCTTTTGGGCCTCTGGCCCAGGGCTGGCCACACAGACTCTTTTTCTTGGGCCAGACTGAGATTTCTTAAATGTGACTCAGACTGGAGATTAGGCCCAGGCAGAGGAGATAATTGTTTCTAGTCTGGTTTTTCCTCGGGAGGAGGAAGTTCCCCTGCGAACTTCCCTCAGACGTCACCCGTTAAGACTTTTCCTTCCGTTGCTCCCTCCTGCTCCCCAGGTTTTCAGCACCGGACTTTCTCATTCTGCATGGCCCCGCTCCCAGCTTCCTTGAGTGCAGAATTTGCGCGCGACTTGAGTCCCTGGGCCCAGTAGATGCCTGGTGTATCATACTGAGTGTGGGCAAATGCTGACTCCATGCTCCCTGGCCCCGTGTCCCAGCCACTTCTGGCCCATTACAACCTTGTTTTCTCTCCTCCTTTTTTAAAATTTTTATTTATTTATTTTTTGGCTGGGTTGGGTCTTCGTTGCTGTGCGCGGGCTTTCTCTAGTTGCGGCGAGCAGGGGCTACTCTTTGTTGCGGTGAACGGGCTCCTCATTGCGGTGGCTTCTCTTGTTGCGGAGCACGGGCTCTAGGCTCGTGGGCTTCAGTAGCTGCGGCACATGGGCTCAGTAGTTGTGGCGCACGGGCTCAGTTGCTCTGCGGCGTGTGGGATCTTCCTGGACCAGGGATCGAACCCGTGTCCCCTGCATTGGCAGGCGGATTCTTAACCACTGCGTCACCAGGGAAGTCCTCTCCTCTTTTTAATCAGACACAGGCAATAAATTTGACACGGAAGGAACTACCCTCCTCCCCCAACCCTCACTAATTTTATGTTTTGTTGGAGGCAAAAGCAAATTTCCAAGATTCAAGTCAATACCAATTTCGAATTATTTCTGCCAGTTGAAAAGAAAACTTTGAAAACTACATGTGACTTTTTTTTTTTCAACTTGGGAAAAAATTTGAAAGCTATAGCCTTTCAAGGAAACAGGATACTTTAAAAAAAAAAAACAAAAAGACACCAGCCTGGCTTTATGTAGTTCAATCCTGTCAAGCTAATCTAATCTTTTGTGACAAAGCAACAGACCTGGTAGATCAAGGGGGAAAACAATAGTTGGAATTTATCTTTGCTGCCTTCAAAACTTTTGATTCCTGGGCCCCACTCAATATGATTATCATTAAACTGCTTGAAAGATTAGAGCGAGCCAGTTCTAGCTGGGGAACAGAAGTGGCCTCTTTAGGAGGTCAGCCTTGAGCCCAGTGGTCCTGAACATCGCCTAAAAGGGCCAACTGACAGAAAAAGGGAACATATTCAAAGTCGGCATTAATCTCAAGGTGGGCTCGGGGGTGTCGATGAATAATCAGCAAGAAAAGTAACACTGGCAATTACTTAAATGATCACCACAAGTGTGCAGGCTTGACTAGAAGAGAGTTCACATTTGGGGAAATCCACATCATCAATACTGCTTTAGGCTAAGAATAGGAGACCGGCATGAAGCTACATAACATGTAGGAATCCTGCAGTCCTAAATTTGCATTAACTGTGTCCCCTTCCAAACTCCACGGCTAAAGATGGGAAAGAGAATTTGGACAACATTCAAGGGAGAGCCACAGAGGTAATTCAACTAAGGCTGGGACATGGGAATTGCAGACTTCTACCAAAAAGTTAAATGAATTTGGTTTATTGAATTTAGAGATGGACAACCTTATAAGGGCAGTAACAAACAAGAATAGAAATAGGTTTAAGTTATAACACATGAGAATAAAATTAAATGTAAAGAAGACTTTCCTTAGTCTTAAGATTGTTAAGTGGGTTGTTAAAGTAGAACAGATCTCTGTAGGATGGTTGGAGGGTGCTAGGGGTTTACTGACGGGCAGACCCAGAGAACCCCTGAAAATAAGTCTCCACCCCATCGTTATGAGGTTACTTCAAAGTACAGTTGACCCTTGAACAACACAGGTTTGAAATGCACAGGTCCATGTATACATGAATTTTTTTCAGTAGTAAATACTACAGTACTACACAATCCAAGGTTGGTTGAATCAGCAGATGGGGAATTGCGGTTAAGGAGGAACCACGGATACGGAGAGCTGACTATAAGTTACACATGGATTTTTGACTACACGGAAGTCGGGGCTCTAACCCCCGTGTTGTTCAAGGGTCAACTGTTCTTTAAGGTCATTTTTCCAAGTCTATAATTCCTTCTTTTTTTTTTTTTTAATTTAATTAATTAATTTATTTATTTATGGCTGTGTTGGGTCTTCGTTTCTGTGCGAGGGCTTTCTCTAGTTGTGGCAAGTGGGGGCCACTCTTCATCGCGGTGCACGGGCCTCTCACTATCGCGGCCTCTCCTGTTGCGGAGCACAGGCTCCAGTCGCACAGGCTCAGCAATTGTGGCTCACGGGCCCAGCTGCTCCGCGGCACGTGGGATCTTCCCAGACCAGGGCTCGAACCCGTGTCCCCTGCATTGGCAGGCAGATTCCCAACCACTGCGCCACCAGGGAAGCCCAAGGGTCAACTGTTCTTAAAATCCAAAATGGAAAATAAGAGGCGGCCAGTGCCTCAAGTGTTATAATGGCTTCAGGTTTAGTTGTCATTTATAAAAAGAAATTCAAACACAGAATGAAGCTGTTCCTTAAGACCAGTGTTGGGGACCCTAGCAGTGAGCCAGCACTATCCTTCCTGTACGTGGATACAGTGCAGATTTGAGCTGGGGTGCAGCCAGACAACACACAGGTAATGGGATTCTTTCCATCCTCCCACTTTCACTATCAACAAGCTCCTGATAAAGTCTCTAATCTAAGAAGATGGTAACATTGGAAATTTGAGTGTAGGGCACCCAAAGCTATCAACGTCTGTTCCTGAACACTATCCCGTTCAAACATTTCTCTTTAAGGTGTGATATGGCATGGAGAGAAAAAAGAACACAATGTCCCTGCAACATTGCTTATAACTAATAATCACACAGTCATTTGTATGTAAGTTTTCTTTAAATTTAATCAGTCCTTTATAAAATTTCCCAATTAATTAGTAAAAGATGGCTTATTTTAATAGCCTAAAACATTGGTCACTATTTAAACAGGACATTCTAAAAAAAAAAAGCAATCACATAATAGTTTATAGTAATTTACAAGTGGATGGTATACATTTAGATACAGAGGTAGAAGTTCACTTTTACAACGTTTCACTAATACACATTTACCAAATTCAAGGCACAAAATAGTTTGCTTTACAAAAAAATACTGTAAAAATGTCATTTGCTGTTCTACAATGTGAATAAAACTTTCAAAAGAATCTTTACACCCTTCCATATGTACTCCATAGTATAAGATTTTTTCCCCCTTGCTAATCATAGTTGGCACAAAAATGGGGACATTTTTAAATGCAGAAGTTCCCAGTTTTAGAAACTGTTTCTTTGCAGAGCTGCTATGTATTCTAGATCAAAGTCCATCCAAAGAAATGAAACACAGCAACTTCCTGAGGAAAGGGCACTTTCTGTATGCAGCAAAATTCATAGGTAGAAAATGTATGATCTTTTTTTGGATAAATAGGTCTCCAGGGGAATAGATACTCAAGGAAAGATATCAGAGACTCATTTTAAAATTCGACCAACACTGTAGTCGTTATGACTTTAACAAAGAGACCTGATCACCTTTACTGTAACAATCAGACATCATCATCTACTTCCAATTGATAGAGATTTCAAAATGCCATTTTAAAAGAGCTGTGCATACAAACACAATGAAAGAGCCACACAGGCTTTGCAAAACTGAAACTTCGAAAACATGAGAAAATATAGCACTATCAGTCCTTGAAGTTGCAAGGGTGTCAATTGGCTAGAGATTAATTACAAGAATTAATAAACTCTATGGGAATTAAGAAAAACCACACACATGAAACACACTGTCGTTATCATCTCGAGACTTCCTGCTCATTCAGAAAAAATAATGGTAGCCTGGAGACATCACACAGCGCTTGTCTAAAAGATAAGACTGGTTTTAGGGTTCTGCCTGAAAAGGACCCCATCGGCAACAACTTAAGCTCACTTACGCTGATCACATTTTCCAAGCACTCTAGTCGGTTAATTTACACTTTATTTTTTTAAAAAGTTGATTTGAAAAAAAAAAAAAGTCAATGCGGATTTAGAATCCAGAGAGTATCAGTCATGCTGATGTGGGTTGGACTGAGATATCTTGATCGTCTTCTGGTAGAAATGATATTCCATACAAAAAAGATCCTTAGATTCCGTTTTTTGCTTCGTTATTGTTTGTGGCTTGTTTTCTCTGAGCGATAAAGGGGTACATACACTTGTCCGCTCCTAGGAACCGATACATACACACAACTGCTTCGAAAGGGAGGATGCTGAAAAGGAAAAGTCACAGTTAGCCACCGTGAGGTGTGGCGTGTTCCTTACGTTACGGGGCGGACAGGGGAAGACCTGCCGAGGAGGGAGCCCCCTCACACTTACCTCTTCATGAAAGTCACGATGTACATGAGGCGGGGGGTGCAGATCATGGGCTGGTCGGTGAGGATGGCCTTCATAGCCTGCTTCACGCAGTAATCGGGCTTCAGAGGGGGCAGGAAAGGCTCAATTTCTTTCCTGAGAGTTACACATTCAAAAGACGAAATTAAGAATTAACACAAAATAGGGAAGACTGGAAATACACATCAAAACATGCGGGATGACGTTATCTGAGCAACAGGATGTGGAATTCGTTTTGTTTACTTCGTTGTGCTTTTTCTGTATTTTCTAAATTTTCCTACTATGAACACATTTTATTTGCACAGTCTGGAAAACAAGTTAAAAAAAAAGCAGAATTGGTCTGCTTTTCTGTATAGTGAGAAAGTCATGTTTTCAAAATGCCTTGAAATGTATTTCAAATTACTTTATTTTTTTTCTTTCAATTGAAAAAGGAGAGGGTGTCTGGCATAACAGACACTAAACCCAAACAAGATGCCAAACTTTTAAGTATTAAGTGTAGTTCAAATGATGGTGTGTAAACACCAACATAACCTTTCTGAGTGAAATGTAAGTCAGCTGTGTGCTTTCCCGGGTGCCTGGAGAGGGAAAGCCGTGGCATTTTCTCCGGGGGGGTCTCTGAAATGAAGTGCACAGAGACATCCTACCTTCAGCTGAATTCATCCAGGCACCCACTGAAATAACTTAATATAATTTATTCTTTTTACTTTTCATCGTTCCCCCCACAGCTCTGGACACCTGCTGTGATGCTAAACAGGAAACAGCGCTCCTCAGACCGGCAGCAACCCGTTCCTAAGTTTGTAAGAGGCAAAAAGCAAACCAACACACACCCCGCCCACACACGGGAAAAGAGGCAGGGCTGAGTCCGCTCCTGGTCCAGACTTGGAGTCAGCCTGAGATGGAAATGACTCAAGTCACCTCCACCTATTCACAGTGTGGCCAGGTTCAGGATGTGTCAAGATCGGCACTGACCCATGGGGAACTCGTTTGGTTCTCTAGCTTTGCCTGTCAAATTCGTCCAGGCAAAGATCTCACAGTCAGCATGTCTTAACAAGTGTCCTCTTGATGAGTCACGGCTTTGTTTACTCTGCTTAGCTCAAGTCAGATGTGACTTGACATGGCTATTCCCACGTGCCTCCTCCTTCCAAAGTGTGGTGGTATTTCATTTCATTTTTAGAAAATCTCAACGTTTCTTCTCATTCTGTCAGAGTGAATCTAGCTACATACACTCTCTGCGAAAAGGAAGTTCCCAAACCTGGGGTGTCTCATTCAAGGGTCTTTTTGGAAGAAAGACCACCCTCTTCTATGGCAGTGACATTGTTTCATATCCAAACCAAAGTCGCACTTATGTATTAACATTAATATTAAAGAAAGGAAATCACTCCTAAAGAAGTAGCTTCTAAGGAAAATCCTGAGTATTTGCTCCTTGAAGGTGCAGAGAAGCCGTTTCCTACTGATGTGCGCAGGCCACCTTCCGCGAGCTAATACCAGTCCTTGCTCGTCAATCGCACATGCCTCAACTTTACAGACCTTGACCAACGAAAGCTACAAGTGAACTGCCAAATGACAGATAGTGAAGTGCAAGGTGGATTATGGCTGGAGATCTGATTGATTCCACATATTCTCCCAAGATGGAAAGATGATTTGTTAGAACCGCTTCTTGTCAGTATGAAGGCGGGTCCTTACTGACCTGATTCGGCAGCCCCTGAACATGCCAGTGTCTACAAGGTAAGGGCAAACCAGCGTGGTTTTAATTCCATCCTTCTCCGCAGCCTTTAACTCATGGCTCAGGGATTCATGAAAACCCACGACTCCAAATTTACTGGCGCAGTAATCCTGAGGCAGAGGGGAAAGAGGAGAAATACTCAGTACATGTTCACATCCCTGACCAATCCCAAGCTGCCCTGGTCCCGTTACTCCGGTTACATGTTTGATATAAAAGGTTACAGGTGACTAAGCAAAGAAAAGGGGAGCATTTTAAAAGACAGATATCTGATGTGGTTCGGTGCAGAAATAATATTTTCAAAGTAACAGCAGAAACAAATGAACACTTTTTGCCACATCAACGAAGTATCAGATTACTTTGGGGAAGTTACCACAAAGGACTCTATGAAAGCTAACAAGCTGGGGTTAAAAATGGAAAGAGGCTCACTTTGAAGTGTCTGGAAAATTTACAAATGGTCTCTTGTTCAGTAAAGGAGACTGAAAAACCAGTTTGTTTAAATTAATGCTTGGAGAACAAAGGCGAGTTTAGCTGGGGTTATAAGCTGTTATGATCCAATTTTCTTTTTAGGGCCAAGTGAAAATGGAAATGATAACTCTGCCTCGTAAAGTTAAACTAGAACTTAACCTAAGGACTCACGGTAGAGAAAGAAAGTTCTTCTCCATTACCCAACTTTAAAATTAGGAGTTGAAATGTAGAATGTAGAAGCCGTCTCTTCTGCATCCTTTTGCATATTTGCATGGGATGATGTTTTCAATTTTCCGCTACAGGCACCCATGGGACAAACAGCACAGAGCAACATACATATACACGCTTTGTAACTGGAATTTGGTGAAGGACAGGGTCTGATTAAGCCCAGTTCTACAGACTTACGATGCAGACACCTCACATCAGCCCTAACCCTCTCATCTGATGAGCTAACACAAGATAGCTCGCTTTTGGCAAGTTGACCAAAACAGAATGTCAACCTTTGGCCTCATTTATCTGTTCCCTGTGGCACTGCCACTGCCCTCCGGTTTCATCCTGACCCTGTGCCTTCCCACTATTGTCAAGCAAAACTGCTAATGAAAATGGGGCCATACTGAGGACGGGCCCACCTACTTCTGCTGCTGCTGCTGCTTTGTCAAACTAGTATAAGTGACTTTATGGCAGAAGACGTAGAGCCACGTGGGTTGCTGGGTTCCACAAGCAGCACACAGGTAGCGTGCTTTCATGGCCTTTCAGGAATATGCGGGCAGCAGGTGCCCTTCCTAGGACTTTGGTGTATTCCTCACGAGATAAACCGACTGAAAGAAGGAAATGCTTTATAATGACATACCTCAACTCCAGCAGTACTGAACAATCCCAAGGAACTTGCAACTGTCACAATATGACCATGATTAATCTCCAGCATGGTAGGA
The DNA here is from genome assembly GCF_028564815.1 of Eubalaena glacialis. Taxonomy (NCBI): domain Eukaryota; kingdom Metazoa; phylum Chordata; class Mammalia; order Artiodactyla; family Balaenidae; genus Eubalaena; species Eubalaena glacialis. The sequence goes on along the minus strand of NC_083732.1, from coordinate 18,238,811 downwards.
AGAAAAGCCTTAGTGGTCTGAAAGAAAAGGAAGATTCAAGCTTTAGAACTGACATTATGGGTTTCATCTAAAAAACAACAACAACAAAAAACAAACAAAAACCCCACAAACCCAAGATCATGAAACAAAGTTTTACCCACATAATGTTACATTTCCCCAATCTGTTTGAAAATATTTTACATTTATCAAAAAGAGAAGATCCTTTAGGCATCTGGTTCACTTAGCACCGTATCATTGGCATGGCAGGCCTGTTATAAGCCGTGACCAACAAGACTGTAACACAAGAGCTTTCGGGGACAATGTCCAGAGATGAAAAGAAAGCCATTAGGAGAAGGCTCTTTATCACCTTTCAAGTGATAGTTATCTGCTAATCTAAACTACTCCCAGGTCAGAGATCTTTTCATGCTCCTGACACTTCAGTGCAGCATCTCATGGTCTGTGAGGGACCTCCCGCTTACCCACGAATAGAAGCCTCGTGTAACGTTTACCTCACGGCTGTGTCTACACAGCAACAGACCCATGAATGAAGAGATATTCCAGCAGCATCTTCCAGCATCCAAGCTGTATTATCAAAGTATGCTCACAGGAGGTAGAGTATTTTAGGTGTAAAAAAAGGAGGGTAAAGTACAGAATCATTTTAATGAAAAATGTGTCCTAACGCTAACTCTGCTGTGACAATTTATAGCATTTGAATGACCACACTCCACTGTGGGGTTTACTGGGGGGGTGACTTCCCCACGGAGGCAGGTGACTGGCCACTCAGGGGGCAGAGCACGTGGCAGAAGCTCCAGGGCAGTGGACCCAAAAGGCGGCATCGATTTCTCATTCACTGAACTTCTCTTTTCTCTCTAGTTTTCTTGCCTTCCAGACGCAAGGCTGTATTTTTTTTTTTTTAATTACTTCAAATTGCTTAAGATGATCTATTAACTACTCCACCAGGCTCCCAACAGTTTTATAACCTGCTTCTTAAAAGAAAGCAGCAAAGAGCAATCTGTCCACTGCTGAGTTATATCCCACTGCCAACACAGCTTCCCGTGATTTATGAAGTTAAAAAAACCCAAACACTAACCAGTGGACTTAAAGGAGAGTTGCATTCCCTTCTCAGAGTATTTCCCAGCTAAGAGATCACTGAATTTTTGCATACAGATCTTATTTGTTTTGATAGCTTCTGCACATTCAAGATCAAACAGTCATTCCATTAATTTTGAAATTTTTCCATCTCCCAATCCATGATGCATTCAGTTGCCAGATGAATCTTTGTGAAATACCCCAAGGTCTTCCCCAGTCTGACTCCTGATCATCACATAACCCCCTGGTCCCCACTTATATCCATGTGTCTGGGCCTCCTCACTGCTGTTACCTGTGTCACGCTTATTCTCACCTGTAAGGTTTTACCCATGAACTCAACTCTTCTCTGACAATCTACCCCAATGCCCTCCTATATAATTCAAAGTGTAATATTCATCACATATTTACATAGCCTCTCATGCTTTTCAAAGTGCTTTAAGTTAATTATGGCACCAGAGTCTCTCAATAATTCTCTATCACAGGTAGTTACCGTATTAAGCCTTTATCTAATATTATTCTATTCACCTTGACTTTGTCCATATTTCTTTAAGACATATAATCAGTATCATTCACTGTAACACAGAATTATGTTCTGTGGTGCTTTGTTTTGTTTTGTCCTTTCAGTCTACAGCACCTGGAAACTTCAGGCTTTATAGTTTATATATAGGGACAGAATTACAATAAAGTAACATCACAAGGAAGCTTATCTATTCCAATCTAAACTACAAAACACATCCTTAAGTAATCATGCCTATAAGTCTTCTTTTACATATCTGATTATAATTAATTGTCCCTCAATTAGCTAAAAAGTATAAAATTTAGTCTTGACATTATCCAGAGACCACTTCTAAGTTTTAAAAGTTTGCCTAGTCTAGAAAGAGAGGGATAGATTTAGTATGAAGGTCTTATTTTTAAGTTAAGTAAGTAGAAGGACTCAAGAGTACATCCTAAGAAATTACACAGTACAGAATACCAGTAGGAATTTTCTACTTGGTTACCTGACAAATCCGAATCGCTGACCGTGCTCGTTCCCAGCCTGTTTCCACACTAACTCTACCCGGTGGCCAGCCCTGACTAGAAACCCAGACACCCAGTGGGCTGGCTCTAATGACTTCTCCATGTTCGTGTTCCATGTTGGTGCCTGCAGGTGTTAAATGACTAATCCAGATCCCCAGCACATATGAAGGTAGGTGATAGGAGATTACCAAATTCCTCACTGTTTTGATTTTATTTTTTTAAGCCTTTATTGAATTTGTTACAATATTGCTTCTGTTTTATGTTTTGGTCTTTTGGCTGCAAGGCACGTGGGATCTTAGCTCCCGGAACAGGGATCGAACCCACACCCCCTGCATTGGAAGGCAAAGTCTCAACCACAGGACCGCCAGGGAAATCCCTCCTCACTGTTTTTAAGTTTAATTTCTTGCAAAGTTCTGAAATGGATTCATGTCCCCTCCTGACCTGGCAGAATTAGCTTATTCATTCAACAAGTATTTCCTGAACACCTACTACATGCAGGTCTTGTATTATGATCTGGCCAAGCGATGACAGGTAACATGGGAGCAGGTCTCATTCCCGTCTCTAAGCAGAATTTATCCTCACCAGCATCTAACTGTGTTACATCAGTACATGAAATATACAACAGTTTTAGTTTATCCTTTACAAAAGCAGGGTACTATAGCTACATATTCTAAAAACTGTGATTTGGGCCCTCTTCCCTCCCCTCACCCCCCCACCAAAGTAGTTTGGAGGGACATTTAAGTTACTGGTTTTGCACTTAAAGGAAATAAGAAAAAAGAAAGAAACAAAAGAATCCAAATATAGCTATGTGGCTAAAGTCTTTTCCAACTGTGGGTTGTAAACATATTTTTTAGGGAAATAGGCTTCACTTTAAGCTGCTAGTAAAGTGTGGCACAGGTTTGTCTCTTTTAGTATGAAGCTTTCTTTTAAGAGGGAGGGGTTGATTTTTTTTAAGAAGGGCTGTGGCAGGTCAACCTTTTTAATAAAATCTGTGCCTCCCCTGCCTCATCCGGGACAAATTTGGCCTTCTGTAGAAACAAAATCCAGCGTGCCACTGTGCTTTCTACATTCCAAGACAAAGGTCTATACTCTTTATTTAGAAAGGCTCACCACTTAACACGTCTAATACTACAGTTATTACAACTACTAGCAATGTCGGAAACACCAAACAAGGTGCTGAGGAAACTGGGCGGGGAGGTAAGCCATCCAAGGGCCGGGTGGCCTTGGGACCCAGACTGGTTGTCTTCCAAAGCTGGTGGCCACCGCTCAGCTCCTACTGGATGCCGGGCGAAGGCAAGCCTGGGGGAAGAGCGTTCATACCAGGGACGCTCAGGTTTCCTTTTAAACCCGAGTTTGCAGGGCTCAGGCTGGAGCCTGATCCACGTGACTGAGCACTGAGGCTGTTAATCATTTCCTTTGCTGCCTGAATGGAGGCGAGCAATTACCGCCCCGGCCTTCTTTCCACAACCAAACCCCTGCCTTGTGTCTGGGGCACATTACCAAATAAACTTTGATCAACACGAAGTCTAGTCCTTACGTTGTGAGAAAAAGTGCTGTAAATGGGTGGTGAGAAAGCATCACGCTCTCGGGAACTTTCCCGAGTAACCCGACGAGTTTTCTTTTCTAATTACTCTTGCCCTCAACAGTCTGGTGGGTGACATCTGAGATAGCACAGCACAATCTGTCCTTGACGCAGTTTGACAGCACAAAGAAATCTGGCACTTTGTGATGAATTATTAATGTGCACAAATATTGTAGCACGCATGAAATGGGGACCAGCAAGAGGTGAAGTGCTAGTTGCCATGACACCAGTCAGTTCAAGCTCAGGTTCGTGATCTTTGTCTCAGACTCGTTAGAAGAACATAACGAGCAAATCTGCGGCACACGCCCAAACGGCTTGAGTGTAAATTCACGCACGTGTTGCCGGCAGTGGATCTGAGAGGGGCAACTCCGCCGAACACCGGGACCACTGTGTTCTCTTACTGTAAGGACGAATTATCCAGATCGGGAGTTACCAGCTAGTGAAGGGGTCGCTAAAGGAAGTACATTTGATCAGTCACCAGAGTTAGCTGGTCCCAACAGTGGGTGGCAAGGTTAGCTAGATGTTTAGTCTAAGTCAAGAGAACCGTACTCTGAGCTGTCCTCTTATTCAAATGTCTGAGACACAGGGGAGGACATCTAGATCGTCATCAGGAAAATGTGGTTGACTCCTGACCTGGGGCGGGGGGCGGGTCTCAGAGTCAGCAACCGATTTGTATGTTCAGTGAGACAATTTAGAACTGGAAGGGACCCAGGGATTATTTTATCTGCAAAAGAGAAAACTCTTTCAGTAATGGATCCTGGCTAAAAAGTGTGATGATAGACCTTTGATTATCTGTGATTAATTTTATCACAAGACTCCAATACCATAAGCTGCCAAGCTGACAGAGTTGCTAAGTGACTAAAAATTAAGAAAAAGGAAGGAAGGAAGGAAGGAAGGAAGGGAGGAAGGAAGAGGATATTCAAACAGACACTGACATTCCTATGAAACATGCTTCACAAGTTTAATATCTCCATAGCTCCTTGGGGTTCCTCTTCAAAGCACTGGGCACTTTGAAAGATAACTGTAAAGGTCATATTTATAATATAAACAAGAACTTCTTAAACAGAAGTGTGACTGGACATAGACATGACATGCCGTATCTTGAGGAATCTTTGCATGTTAGGTTTACGCCAAATTAACTCCCAACGGTTCCAACCCTCCAGATCATTCCTGGTGCTCTTAATGACAGACGGCAACGCAGAGCCTGCAGCTGCACCGTCAGGACAAATTAACCTGAAGTTAAACAAAAGAGAATGTGAAGAAATGTGGTATCCGGCAAAGGCCGACTTTTGAAATTTCAAGATTGATGACATTTTAAAGGTATAGGTAAAACCCTCAGAATGTTTTCCATATTTGCAAGTTATTCAAGGTTAATGGATACTAAGGGAAAAGCAAAGCTGATTTCTCACCGTTAGGAAAAGGCCTCAAACTCTATTTTTGTGCATTTGCATGACTGTCCTGTGGTCAGTTCAAGAAAAGGCATCTTTTTAAAAGAATCATTTTGAAGTGTTTCTCTCATTTGAATGTCCAAGAAACAGAAAACTTTCATTTCTAAAGGGGACCAAAAATCATATTACAATGGGAAAAGGCTTAACACCATGAGCACATATACAGTACAGTTTTCTGATGTATTTATGTTTAAGGATTTTCAGAATCTCCAAATAGCAGCAATATATATGATCTGGAAAAAATACAATCAAGACTCCATTGAACAAAGAACGTTTAACTGGACATCCCTATGGTACCCCTCCAAATGGTTCAGCGACTCTCCTTGGTGTTTTGCTGTTTCCACCTGCCGCTGTGAGAGTTAACTTATCTTTATCGGAATCACAGAGGAACATACTGCTTATTTACAAGGCTAAAATGACATCTGGTGGCACTCTTCTATGAAAATTCAGTCACTTCTCCTGGAAAACGATGATTCAAGAGTACAAACTATTGAAGGTGCTGAAAATACAGGGAACTGGGTTTAAAAGGCTATTTAATAGGGTAAATCATTAGTGTGCTCAAAGATTAAAAAAAGGGTGACATACTCCCAAGTTAATCTGGGAAAGACACCCATGGCTAAGTATTCTTAATCCAGTAGATTTACAGGTAGCTGCTTAATCAACGTACTGAGCACCAAACTCTAGAAACTTCACTTTGACCACAGAAAGTGTAACTTGAAATTTTTCATTACAAAACTGTCTTCAACTAGGAAGTAAAACCCAAATCTGTATTTGCTAGCAATATACTGACTTTAAATACTTTAGTTGCAGTTGACAGCACAAATTCCGAAATTTATGTAATTCGATGATGGCTTTTTTTTGTTTGTTTGTTTCCTATTTGGGTGTGTTTGTAGAGACAAGAAAGGTCTCCAGACAAATTGTGCAATAGAGCCCCAAGATACTGAAACCTGGAACGACTCTCAGACTTAACAAAATGTTCATCAAAATCTCTACCTGCTTGACACAAAATGTCCTCTCTTTAGTTACAGAGAAGAATACGTCATAAACATCAAATTCATATCAATGTTACATCTACTGTCCTTTTTGTTATTATTTTGAGGCCACAGGGATTGGTTTAACATTTAGAGGCATCAGCAGTTAATACTTAACACACATGCACGAGTATACAGTTGCCTTGCAACCAAGAAGCTAATAAAAGAGTGAGGCTTTTCAAATGAACACCTAGATGATGACACCATTCGTTATTTAGCAAAAATAAATGCTTCATTAACTTGCCTTCCCACTGTTAAAACATGGGATGAATCTACCCCAAGGCAGCAACTCAGATATCAACGTTCCCTGACACTTCGGAGTTCCCTGTGCAGAAATACCAGAAAGGAGGGGACTTAAAACTCAATCTGTCTGGAAAGTACACTGGCCTTTAGAGTCCAGAAACCACATGGTCCTGACTGTCAATCACTTAACCTTCCTTGTTACTTGATCTCTCTTGGCTTAACTCATTTGTGAGACAAAAAGGAGATCTCCAAGGTTTCTTAGCTCAAAAATGTTACCACGGCTTATATCCAATAATTCGTTCTTTGATTCTTACCACACGTTCAATACACAAGTCGTAACACAGAGGTATTAGTTGCCTAAGACTTTCGTAAATGACTCAATAAGGTATCAACTCCATTAGTGCAGTTGCCAGCATCTGGTGAGCAGTAAAAATATCTATTCATTAAACATTTATATGTTGTCATGGCTGTGCCTTTTAAAATAATGTAATGCGAATCCATGCCTCTTACATATTAAAAAAAACTACAATCATCGTTTTTCTGTCTTTTACTTGAGTCCATGGAAGCTCAATGTTTCAAAAGGAACGATGAATGCTGCACACTGGTTCTGAAAGGCTGCTTTCCCTGACCCTCCCCCTGGCTGAGTCCTAGATGATCAAAGGAGTGTTCCCCAAGCCCCTGACCCGATTTAGTAACTCTTTACAGAATAGTGAAAATAGCCCACAAAATTGCAGCCAAATAGTCTGCTAAACAACAGGTTGTCATTAATCCCTCTGCTTTGCCCCAAACTCAAATCGCATCGCCGAAACTGTAATAAAAACAGACCTTCCACAGGGCAGAGGCTTCGGTTCTGCTCTAGTGACTGGCGACTACTTCCATGAGGCATAACCACGTGCATGTGAGCTCAGCCACTGCTTAGGCCATCTGAGGTGGCAGGACCCAGCCCGCCCCAACCCAAATGCCACAGCCCAGCAAGGCTCCCGTGATCCCTTTCCATCACCCTTCGTATTTCATATGTGCAAAGAGTTCAAATTCTTCTCTGCTTTCCAGTGTGCTTACTGTGGAGGCTTTATAGAAAATTAAATCTTTACCTCAACTCCAGATACATAAAATCAAGAGGTTACTCCCGAAAACTCACTTTATTCTTAGGCATGCACTATAACAACTTAGAACTCACTGTGTAAGGGGGTCTATGAGATACCTGTATTGTGCTAGGCATTGTTAAAAAAACAAAACAAACAAACAAACAAAAACTTCGCAAACCTCTTAAAGACACTTAAGGATTGTAAAAAGCCACCTTTTCTAGAAATCAGTTCTCAAACTATGCTACACATTGGAATTATCCGGGGGAGGTGTTCCTTCTGAGGCCCAGGCACGACCCCTCTGAGGCCCAATTATACCCGGGAGGGGATCTGGCCCCGGAAGGCAACACTCCCCAGGTGACTCTACTATGCAGCCACGTTTGAGAGCTAGTGTTCTAGAAGACAGCATCTCAGCCTCAGCCCCATGGACATTTTGTGCTGGGTTATTTTACATTGTGGGGACTGTCCTGTGCGTTGTACGGTGTTTAGCAGCATACCCGGCCTCTACCCACTAGATGCCAGTAATAACCCCACCAGTTCTGACAAGGGGAAGTGTCTTCAGATGTGGCCAAATGCCCCTGAGGGGAAAAGAGCCCCATGAGAACCACTCTTTAGAAGGAACGTGAACATTAGCAAATCAAGTTCCGTACAGTCCCGTCATGATTTTTTCTAAGCTCTAAGTCTCATATTGTAATGACATTTTCTAGCTTTGCAAGACATTCTAGGCTTAAAAAAATTTCACAACTTAAATATGGGCTCAAAAGCCCATTGTAGTTTACATGCCAATACCTTCAAACCACCACTCTACCACTAAATTCAGAAATACCACTGAAGGGAGATAATGCTGACAATCTGCAGGGGCTAGGAGCAGAGAAGCAGGGTGCACAAGAGGCAAGGTCTCTGCCCTCCTGCAACTTATTTCCAGACAGTTGTTTGGTCCTGGGCAGGAAGAACATATCTCTTCAATGCACAGCCTTGACTCTGTACCACGATGTTTATGGCTTCGGAAACTCCATCCTGGGCACAGCAACCAAGGGGAATAGTGAGCAAGGGAGCACCTGGGCTCTTCCTTTAACAATGGCCTGGAGCCCAAATACAAAAACAAAAACAACACCTAGACAAGGCGGACCCTAGAGTGCATGGTCTAGTATTTTCCTAGTCTACAAAATTCCTAAAGGGCTAATTAGCTCAGGGAATTAAAAAAAAAAAAAAAAAAAGCAGAGAATATTGAGAAAGTGGGAAGGGAAATATGTGCTCAAGAGCCATTCCTCCTCAAACTTTGATGTGCACAAGAATTACCTGGGATCTGAATCAAATGCAGACTCTGATCCAGTAGATCTGGGAGAGGAGAGGGCCCGAGTTTGCTTTTCTAACATGCAGCCTGATGGGGTGATGCTATTGCTGCCATTCTGGACCACAGGCTGAGCATAAGGTTGTAGCCTGAGCCAGGTAATGTCTACTCTAAACCTCAAGTGGCTTCAGATCAATTTCTCCTAGAAATTCAGCAAATAAAGGCAGACTAATTTCTCTGCCCTCTATCCTACCTGTGTTCTCTGAACCAGAGTATTTATTAGGGGTTGAGAGGCCCCATTCTCCACTCCCCACATCCTTTCCCCAGTAATGTTTATCAGACAAATGCCAGTTCAAATTGATGTCAAGATCCCTGGGAGCTTTGTATGGACAACTATGGGAGTTTACAGACTGACTGTATGTATATTTGCCTTGGATCCATTTTTAGCACTAGCAAGCCCCTCTGCTGTGGTTTGAATGTTTGTGTCCCTCCAAAATTCATGTTGAAACCTAACGCCCAATGTGATGTTGTTAGGTCAGGAGGGTGGAGCCCTCATGAATGGGATAAGTGCCCTTATAAAAGAGACCCCAGAGAGATCCCTCACCCCCTTCCACCGTGTGAGGTTACAGCAAAGACGGCTGTCTACGAACCAGGGAGTGGGTCCTCACCAGACACCACATCTCCCAGAGCCTTGACCTTCGACTTTCAGCCTCCAGAATTGTGAGCAATAAATGCCTGTAGTTTATAAGCCACTCGGTCCATGGTATTCTGCTAGAGCTGCCCAAATGACTAAGACACCCCTGACCCCATTAGAACAAGCTCTCAAAAGAGACCTAGAAGATTTCAAAATCCTTCCCCCTTACCCACAGAGGATTTGAGGGCTTAGCTATCAAGACACGGAATTTAGACCCTTTTAGCCTCAGCATTTACCTTTTTAATTTTCCACATTTACCTTTCTGAAGTTTTCACGCTTTGGTAAGCCTGTGAGAAAACCTTACCTAGGAAAAAGTTACCCCTTTAAAAGTCAGATACTTGGGCCACAAGTTTGGACACCATCAGCTGGCCCAAACTGCACAATTTTGAGAATCCATGATTAGCATTTCCAAAGCAAAGCTCTTGGAGTTACCTAGAATTCTGCTCTCAAAAGAATATTATGTAACAGAATAAAGGTTTTATATTTTCCAGGAGATAAGCTTAAAACAAACAAAAGCCTAAACTAAAACCACACTGTTATTGCCATTTCAGTTCCAAGTATTTACAGAACTTTGTTCAGCCAGTCTTTGTAGAAGAGCCCTTTTTATTTATTACTTTTTATGTCTGTCCTGTCAATGTTGACATGCAAACTAGGAAGAGAAGGAAGCTGAGTGACCAAGGATACACCACACTCTTGTCAATGAAGTAACCAACTACCTCAGACACAGACCATGGAAAATTACAGAAAAGGGACAGAAAAACACATGAATTGGGCTTTGGTAATAAAATTCTAGTGTGGTATTGGGTCTTTAGAATTTTACATGTTTGTCTAATTTATGGAGCAAACTTTCTGGGGACATTAAGCTAGGGTTAATTAGTCATTGCTAAACTAACCGTGCTAATTAAAAAAAAAAAATCAACATTTGAAAGTGGATTCTTACATTATACCACAGGGCACAAGCATAAGTGACTCCTAGGAGAATCTACCAGGAGCTTTGAACATGTAGCCCAGGTAAGTATTTGTAGAGCTTCTAAACTAAGCCCTAGGCTGAGGGTCTGGATCCTAGCTTCTTCCTTCCCCAGTGGTGACCTTAGGCAAGTCCCATAACCTCTCTCGGTTTGTTTCCTCATCCATAAAAATGGGGATAATGGCTCTACTTAATTCAGAGTTGCTATGAGGAGCAAATGAGAGAAGAGTGTTTATGAAAGGGCTTTGTAAAATTTAAGTGCTATGTAAAAGTAGAGTAAATGTACCCAAGGCTAATTAAGCATATATTTATAGGCTATTTGGGTTAGAAGTGCTATCTATTTTTGGTTATGTCGTTTCTTCAAGTTCCTGCAATTCCTGGTTCTTACTATGTACGGCTCGCAAGCCTCCCTGCCCTCCACATAGTGTCAGACCACACTTCCGGCAAAAACCCAGGACCTGACCACTAGAAGCAGCCTCACAAACACAGGGCTAACAGCTGCCTGCCCCCTTCCTCCGGAATCCTGGGAGATGCTGGGAAACAACTGACACTTTCCAGTAACACCACTTCTCGAATCCTTTTCTTTAATTCTGTTCTACTGGGGTCAGAAAATCAACGCTTAAAAATACAAATTACACTGCTTGACGGAGAAGAGTCCAGCAAATGCAAAAATACTAAAAGTTAGTACAGAACTATTTAAAAATAATTTATTACACCTGATGTTTCTCTTTCCCAAGAGATTGTAGAACTATCCCCATTTTAAAAAATCCTTGAGAAATCAGTAGGGGGCAGTATGTTAATTACAATTTGCAGGTGGGAAAAAAATTCAGGCTTTGAATTTTAAGTTGCACTTGTCCTCAAAATACCCATGTGCTTACATAAGTTACACCACAAATATTTTCCCAGTTACACTGATTTGGAAGTGTTATTTTGAGCCCCATTGTTTAGAATAACACTAAGAAGCTGAACCGTGTTAATATTCAGAAATTCCAGTACTAACCCATTTGAAGGAAAGGGAAGAAATTCACATTTTTATGCAAGCAGCAAATGAGAGAGAAACACTGTGGTTTCCCCAAACCCCCAAAACGCCAATGTTCATGATGTTAACACCGTTGTCACCTTTCACACATCTTTGCGCGATCTTTGAAAGTTTCACAGACCAAGTCACGTTGTGTTTCCGAATGTGAATTCACTGTAAGTGGCTTGTCAGTTGGGCTCATTTGACAGCACTCACGGTTGCAGCAGTAATTGCCCTTCCTTGTTAAATATTCTAGCAGCACTTGCTGCGGTGTTGAAAGTTTTATCATCATTATGAGAGGATATTCTTTTTTTTTTCCCTGTGGTTCACTTAATTTTAGCTTCAGAGCATTTAGGAAAATGGTCCCTGACAGGTGTGAACTTGAGTTTTGAGGGAATTGACAAATAAAGTAAAAAAGAAAAAGAAACTCAAGAACGGGCCATGCTGGGTAAGAGCAAGTAAGAGATGTTGGCATCCTTCTGTTGGAAGGCATGCCTGCCAGTACTGTGATGGTATAAGCCTGCGTAAACCCAGAGGTCCAGGTGACGGGAAGTGGCTGGCCAAGTGTGTCAGGGTAAACGAGATTAGGTCCTAAGGCTGTGCTCTGACAACCTTTACTCTAAACAATGGTGTCTGAACAGGGTTAGGTCACAATACAGGGAGGTTCTCTAAGGCGGCCCTATTACAGGGCCCAGCTGTATGCTTTACCTGTCTACCATATATTTTCAAAGAATGAATTAAAAGACTCCATCCTCCAAGTTATTTTCTGGTTATGCTTACAAGGGGTCTCCGCCTAAAAGGAGTTCTTAGCTTAGTTAATAGAACTATAAGAAGGGGTTAGTTCTTTGAATAGCTAACCACGATAGTAACTTCTGAGATAAGAAATCAACTAATTAAACCAAGAGAGATTCACACGTTTTAATCTGATTCCTAGAGTTACAGGCTCAAAACATTGGATTTAACCCATTCAGTTGAGGCAGGGAATAGGTCCCTATTTCTTAAGGACTATCAGTTCGTCATACTCCAAAGATTAACGACAAAAGGCCCTTTATCTTGGGACAATTACTGGCTGTGTTCAGAAGGAAATAAGATACAAATCCACCCTGCCAGCACACCCCCTAGTGGAATTTCAGCGTAGTACAACTTGGGGGTCCAAAACCATCCCGGGGATTTAGGACTTAACACAGGCTCGAGTGCACTTTTCCAAGTGCAGTGTCTGTAGCTGCGCCTCCTTCCCTGAGCGCTCCAACACAAGCTAGCAAACCGCACACGTCCTCTCTGCATCCAGCCACGCAGGCAGACAGCGGGGTTAGACAGAGGCAAGTTGCCTACTTATCTTAATTGAAATAGGCTTTAATTTTAGTTTCTGAAAGAACCAGAACAGAAATTTTAGATGAATCTGCTATTAATATTCCTCAACTCAAGAAAAAAAACTTAAATAAAAAGGGGTTTCCTACTTTAAAAAAATTATTCCACCTCCCCAGTGAGGTTATTAAACTGCTTGGAAAGTGTTTTCTGATTGTCACATCTCAGGTATGTTCAAGTTACTCAAGTCAATTCACTAGAATTTGCCATAGATCTTGAAAAATCTGAAAAATGGTCAGGGTAAAAACAAACGTAAAGAAAGAGAATAAGTTGAGAATGTGAGCAGTTAAGCATTTAACCATAGGGTCTGTAGCCCTACTCTGGGCCGCAGTGACCCGATCATGCATCGGATCCAGTGGCTGAGGGCTCTGCCAGGCATTCTCCACTCAGTCTTTCTGAAAAAGCTGTTCCAGCAGTGTTAGCCTTAGCGCAGGTTAACGGATGCTTCCACTTTGACATGCCGTATAGATTAATTTCTACCTGGGCAGATACTGGATAAAGCCCTGGATGTAGAAATAATGAGGGAGAAAAGAACAAATACCAAGTTTGCTTCCAGGAATCAAGATAAACAGCACATAATCAAACAAGAGAGGGCCATTCCCTGAACCAGGAACTTGACACTATTCTACAAGGACTGCCCCCTTAATATATAAAGACACTATGAAGTCAACATGAAAAGATTTTGAATGTATTCGTTTTTCTTTCTCAGGAGTAGTGATACATTTTGTCTGAACTATTCAACTTTTGTCTCCCAGTAAGACAGGACCCAAATGGCAGAAGAGCTGAGTGTGCCGGGCCCCTTCAGGCCCAGCGTGGTGTCCAGCCCGTCTGGTGTTTACAGTCTACCAGGGGGTGTAATAGGTGATGAGCTTGGAAGGCAGGTGGAAAGCAGCGCTGGAAGGCCTAAGCTGCCATGCGCACAAGCCTGGACTTCACGCTGTGAACAATATGGTCACACAGGGCTTGGGGTAGGTTCTAGTCAGCATCATCTTTAAGCAGGCATATAACAAACTCAAGTCTGCTTAGATAACCCTGGGTTGGAGAGCAAAGGCTGGAAACGGGAGAGAAGTTCAGAGATTCTCTGTAGAGACCAGGCAAGAGGTGAAAGAAGCACAAAGGAGGATGCAGGAATGGAAAGGAAGGGATCAAAGTACATGATAGCAACAGATCAGTCAGGATTTGGTGACCCATGAATGCGTGCGGGGTAGAGAATTAAAGACACCACTGATGTTTCCAAGCCTGGTACTGGCCACACCAGGGAGTTCAAGAAGGGGCGAAGAGGAATTCGTTCAGTTTTGAGGTTTGCTGGTTTCAGGGAATGTGTGGAAGAGCCAAGACAGTTGTATGAACTTGGGAACTCTTAGAAATCACAGTTGAAGCCACCGAAGTCAACAGATTACTCAACTAGAAGTGCGCAATGAGAAGAGGTCTGCGCATGCCATACTAAACACCCATCGTATCTCGGAGGTAGGGAGTCTCAGAGGATTGGGAAGACAGGAAGAGAAGCAGGAGAAAGGGGGCTTATCATGGAAGCTAGAGCACCAGCGTTTCAAAGAGATGGTCAACAGGCTCACATTCTGTAGAAAGGTCACGTCACACATTGGATTTGGCCATTAAGCAAGCCCCTGCTATTTTTTCATATGACATTGGTTACTTAGCAATATTTTCTAAACAACTCAGATAACCAGACACAGATTACAACATATATCAAAGGTGTTGGGAAGATTTTTATAGGATGGTTCCCTGCTCACACCAGTTATGTAAAGTGACAGTTTATCATGTCATAGATGTTTATTTCTAGTAGCACTAGATTTGGGTCCAGCATGTAATATATCAAATATAGAAACTTAAAGCTCAGTGAGCATGTGATCTTATTTTACATTAGGAAAGAAGGCTGTGAAATGACCCTGACAGGTATAGAGTTCCAAGTATCCAAGCAGTTGCTATCTAAAGAGATGTTTTACTCGGTTTTTAACTGCGACCATGAGAATTAATAAGATAAGGTATGCCGACCCTATGTCAATTTACAGTTTGGTTCAAGGCACAAAAAGTTTATTTCTGAAGCTCAAACATTTGATTTTTATGCATGCGAATTCATTTAATAACAAAAGCCAGCTCTAGTACAGACTTGAAAATACACCATGAATTTCAAGTTTTTAGTAGGGAAAACAATACTCTATAGAATTCTTAATATTATGCTTTGGAGGAGGAAGTATCAGCCAAATAATTTTATAAGGATAGAAATTTTTTTTTTTTTTAAATTCTAAGTCTAAGAAGCCTTGACCACAACTAGATTTCTCTAACCAGAGAACAGAGGAATATAGTATTTGAGATTAAAAACCAGTAAATCACATAAGAACTTAAACATTAATGATTAGGGACCATTCATGAGATATTAGGTACAACCATAGCACTAATGTCTTTAAGTGCTACATTACTCAGATCTAGCTGGTGGGCTTTTACTTTTCCTGGATGGATTTTAACTAAATAGACTTTAGACACTTGGATATAGATAAATGCCTAATTCAGTAATTAGTATTTTAAAACTGTGAAACCTTTTAAGTTAAGTGGTCTATTAATTAACTACCAATTATCTTGTCTGACTATCATATCAATAGAAGTAAATTACCGACTAGCGATTTGACAGATTTAGTCCTTTACCATGCAAAACTTCTTCAGAACATAAAAGGCCTGGAGTTAAATGCTTTTGCTTCCCCCTTTTGGTTAATCGGGGATCAATTTGCTGCTCACGTATAAATGCCAAATGCAGCTCTTTGGTCAAAAAGGATCTACAGATAAACTTTGTCTTTTAGAAATGGCAAGCAAAGATTTCTTTTTCTTTTTCTTTTTTTTTAAGATTCCTCTTAAAAAATAACAGATGAAGCAATATTTAATGTTTTGGGGGAAACATGGGTTTGCAGTTCCTATACGGAGGCCAACTCTCCATATTTCGAAGGATACTAGAGAGGTATTCTCAAGCTTTTGCATCTCACAACTGTGAATGTTGCACAACAGATTATGCTGATTAGAACCTACCTCAAATCTATCACTTCTTGACTGGTGACCAAGAAAAGGTTCCTAGGAGAGCTGCTGGTGATAGGAGAACACTGGATGACAAAGTATCACAGCAGACTGGGGGGCTGTGCAGAATAATGCCAAGGTACTGCAAAAGCTTCTAATGTGTATGCAAATAGGTTCGAGGTTAAGAAGCAAGGAAGGAACTGCAGCAGGAATCCTCTCCTTGAGGCTCGGCCACTGGCAAACATGAATGACTGCCATATATTCAAATTGAGCTGATTCAAATTGGTCTATCAACACCAGTCTTCTCAAAGTCGCTAGCCTCGCACCAATGAGCAGAGTCAATATACTATAGTAAAAAACAAGCTTACAGGTAGGGCAGGGAGAATGGAAAAGTTGTGGAGGAAAACAAAAGTAGACAGACACAATAACGAACGTGAGACAGCCTCACTTTGAGATCCCATCAATCTTAGGCAGCTTGAATTAGTCCAACATAAGGCTTACCTTTTGAAACTTCAGAAGCCAGACCCATGTGAGCATTCTCTGAATAGGTTATCTTCTAAATATTTAAGCAGAAGCTTAGCCTATACTATCAAACATTTACTGAGTGACTAGGAGTAAGAGTTCTGTTCCTGGCAGGGGAAAACAAACAGACGTCCATAACAAACTGCCTACAGACAGCTTGCCATCTACTTGGGGATCTCAGGGCACAATGAATCAAAAGTTACACCAAAGAGCACATACTATGCACAAAGGATGGGGGTGACAACAAACACTGCGTGAGATCAAGGGAAAGAAGAGGCAAGTCATTTAACGGCGGCTTCATCAGAAAACAAGGGGCTGCACAAGACGGTCTCTAAGGATCCCTGCGGCTCTGATACGCAAAAATGCCAGAAAAGGGCTGGAGTGGGGATGGAGGTTATATGAAGAACTTGAGCCAGGCCTCAAAAGATATGTGGAGCAGAGAAGAGGGCCTTCCAGGCCGGGGGAGTGGTACGAGGGATGGTTCGAAGTAGGAGCCCCCATAGCTCTTCAGTGAATGTCCGCATGGTTTCTAGTTCACTGCCTATGACTTTAATTCTGGGTCAGGATCAACACGCTGTTTATTCTGTTATGAAAACAGACACCAACTGCTACTTAAAAGGCTGGTTAAAGATGATCTGTTCAAATGATGAACAAGTCTTTGCTCAGCTGATCCACTCTTTAAAATGTATGGGGCAACTTCTTTTCCCCACCCAGATGCAGTAAAAAGACGTGCTGGTTATTTTTTCTGGAAGGAAAAGAGCACATGCCAATACATCTTGGAACAGTTACCATGAACATTTTCACCTAAGTGGACTACTGGAAGGGAAGTTGAATTCAGGTGGTAACTTGTACCACTTAAACCTCGCCCCTCAAAACACACAAAATAAATCACTATAAAATTATAGTAAGTCTTCTTTTAAATTTTGGTTGCTAGAGGTCTTCTTAAAAGGTCTGTAAGTCTTGGCAAGAAGCCAGAAATTCCAACTCTAAAATGAATTTTTTGACTCAATTTAGAAAATAAATTCTTAAGTTTAGATGCTTAGGGGAAAAACAGCTGGAGAATTCAGGAGCCTCCCATATTTTAATATGAAGTGACGTCATTACTGTCAAAGCTTCCAAGAACTCCCTAAATTGATGTTAAGAGACGTTAAGCACATCTCTAAGCAAAGTAAGGACTCTGAGAAGGTGGTATGTTCCTCCTTGGTATAGAGATTCAGTTCCACAGTAATTTTTTTCGTTGGAAATTTGATTTAATTTTCTACTTAGAAGTATATCAACTGATGTGCATTTTCAAAGCTAAAGCAATGGATTTTCTATGCTTAATACACTCTAATTAGCTCTCTTTTTATAGGATGTCTAGCAAAAAGAAGCTTCTTTTCTCTTACAAGTACCTAATTGCAGATTGTATGGAGTTTCTTTAAAAATTTCGTTATGTTTGGGACTTCCCTGGTGGCACAGTGGTTAAGAATCCACCTGCCAATGCAGGGGACACAGGTTTGATCCCTGGTCTGGGAAGATCCCACATGCCGAGGAGCAACTAAGCCCGTGCGCCACAACTACTGAGCCTGCGCTCTAGAGCCCGCGAGCCACAACTACTGAGCCCACATGCCACAACTACTGAAGCCCACGCACCTAGAGCCCGCGCTCCGCAACAAGAGAAGCAACCACAATAAGAAGCCCACGCACTGCAACAAAGAGAGTAGCCCCCCCGCTCGCCGCAACTAGAGAAAGCCCACTCGCAGCAACGAAGACCTAACACAGCCAAAAATAAATTTAAAAAAAAAAATCTTGTTATGCTTGAAATTGTACAATTCAGCAAAATGTTCATGCAGAGAAGGTAGGCAAGATGGTTAAACTTCAGAGTATTTTGTGTAGGTAAAAGTTCATATTTTGGAAACCATACATCATCTCAGTCAAAGGTTACTGGAAAAAAACAATCCTGGTGTCTGTGGTTCATAACTAGCTGACCGATGGCTGGATATCTGTTTAAGGATGACAACCTGACTGAAATCAGCTGGAGTTTCTCTGGCAGCCTCATCCTTACCAGGCTTTAAATATGAAAACTACAGTCTACTTGCAATTTATGTGCATCTTTTATTTCAAGTGGTGGCTGTTTGTTTTACTCAGAATTATAAACACACAAGATTCTTGATACACTGCATTGCCAAGTTTATTCTGTTGTGTTGGCTTTTACTCACCTGATGCACCCCTTTGTCACTTGCCGCCTGTTCCTGTGGACCCCACGGCAGCAAGGACTTATATTCAGTTCCCCACCCCCGGTGCACACACACACAAGCACACTCAAAGCCCTCCAGACTGTATTTGGTAACCTCCTTATGCATTTAAAACATAGATATGAGTTAGCTCATGTCATTTAAATGTTCATTTCTAGAGCTTTGGAAATGAATTAAATAAAGCTCACGTTTAAAAATACAACATTAAAATAAGCTTCTTCCAGGGGCAGAGAAATGGTTTAATGTTCAAGGAGCAACATTTGAATAAGTACTTCTATAGCTAGATTGTTTTTAAAACAGTTGCTAAAAAATTAATGAGGTTTAATGTGACCTATTTAGGAGAAACAGTTCTTTGTTGTGTTCTGTTAGAAGGCTAAGCCGCCTATGGAAGAGAAAAAAAAAGAAAAACAACAAACCTATTTCCTTACCCTTTCTTTATTGGATCCTACCTGCCTACAAAAGAAAAGGGGAAATACTATGGGGGAAGAAAAGCCAAAAGTGGGTCAAGAGTGTACAGTTATAGGGGAGAACTTCACACCTACCATCACTGAAGATAAATTCAGTTGCAAAACTGGGGTTAGTTTTGCCCCCAGAGCAGAAGGCCCTCCCCTCTCATCTATTTAGATGATGTAATAGCCCTGATGATTAGAAGCTGATACGGTGCACGTCCCTGGTTTGCCAGGTCTCACAACACCCCTGCCCTCTACACAGGGACTCTGTGGTCCTATCAGGGTGACTTCTGTTCTCCGAAGAGACGCATCCTCTAAGCTGAGAAAGTTCTGAGATAGACCCCAACAGGACAATGTCACAGACCCTGGGGACAGTCAATGGATGGTAAGCAACTGCCAGGGTGGCCAGACCACTCCCACGGGACCACAAATGCTGATCTCAGAATCTCTGGCACTTTCTAAAATGTGGCTGAGCAGTAATTTGGAAGCCTAAACTCTGACTTTAGGAATTCATAAGAACAACCAAAGTTTTACAAACTCAACAGAAAGTAAAATAAACAAACCCAGGGTTTTATGCTCCCTCTTGTTATTTTTATGGCAATCTTCCAAACTAGTTCAAAATGTTCAGTCCTCTACTCTCTCCAGAAATACTGAATTGGAGGGGAAAAAAAAAGAAAACAACGATTTAATAGTAACCGGCATATGTTGTAATTCACCGGGGGGAAGAGTGAATTGGAAGTAAGCTTTGTGGTGAAAGAGTGCAGGTGGCTTTCAGGCTGGTCCTGAAGTCTCGCTCCTTCCCAACCTTCTTGCTGAGTAGGGCCCAGTAATAAAAACAAGGATGTTTATATTTACCCAGAAGTGTGCGTGGCAATTGACCATCATGGTTCTCTCAATGAGCTCATCAGGACATTCCAGAAGGTGATGCCCAGAGACCACACCAGCATTATTGACCAGGACTGAGACCTCGCCAACCTCCTTGCGGACCCTCTCCGCTGTCAGGTAGACATTCTCCCTCTTTCCCACATCACAGGTGTAGGTAAAAACCTGCAGGTTACAGTGGGGCAGAATTTCTTCCTCACCATTCCCAGCTGTCCTCAGAAGTCCAGATGAAGAAAAAAAACGGAACAGAGAAGGGACGGGGGGTGGGGTGCAAAACATGAGTCACGTGGCCATCAGTAGGACAAAGATCACACAAAACAAAAATCACTACAGTGAGCTTCAAATTTCTAACACCGTAAGCCTTGCCAATGACTGAACTTACAGCTGCCTTCCTCCCCCAAAAGTCTTTGGGAATTACAGCAATTTACTGGATAACTCTGCTTAGGGGAAAATCATGTAATTGTGACAAGCCCAATACAAGTCAGACCTCATGGGATGGGCTTCCCGGAGCTAAAGACACCTGGAACGAACTGATCTCAGCGCAGAGAGTAACACCCCCTCCCCCCAAACACAGGCACTGCACACTCCTCTTGTGGGGGGAACAGTGGCCAGAAACGGCTCTCACTCTTTAGTATGTGCACCCTCAAAACGGGAACTCACCTCAAGGTTCACAAATCAAAATTGTAATTAATGATCTGAATTCATCCAAAGCCAAGAAATCAACCAAGTTTCTCATAAAAGAGTGGGACTCACACTGGTTTGGTCTAACTGGAGTAGCTAAACTCCCCAAAGAAGCACCCTTACAGAAACCAAGTTTACAGGTAAATATGCAATTTTACCATACAAGAACTCAATTTAAAAACCAAAAAAAACCTTCCCTGGAAAACAACGACTGCTCTCTTTTAGGTTTGGGCAGGGAGCACAAAAATCTGTATTTGCTATCCTCTTACCAATGGTGAAAACGTACTAGTTTTGATCTTTGATTTTCTGACCTAAAAGGCAAGTGCCAATAATTTTGGTGACAAATGATCAATATGGGGGAGGGGTGGTGCCCAAGTTAATCTTCCCGATATAGTTCAATGTTTTCCCTGGAAACGAAAAAATTGTCAAAAAGCAAGAGCCATTACCAAATCTCCCAGACCCAAACTTATGGTCAGTTACGGTCTCCGCGTTGGTTTTAAAAAAAAAAAAATCTCAGATTCAGGTTAGTTAATAAATATCCAGAAATGCAGATTTCCTAAGGTTATCAAAAACATGGAATGAATTTTACAATAGGGCTTGAATCCTTCAAGCGTTTTCCCTTAAGAGAGGGGGTTACCTTTCAATCAGGCTGAGTATGTAACTAAAGTACTGACTTATCTCTGGTGAAACAATGTTAATTATTTTCCTGTGGCTAAAGTTATAGTGAAATCATCAATGCTGCCCTAGTCTCAGCGGTTCAGACCGCAGTAACATATACACATGCATCAATAGAGTCTGCGAACAACTTCCCAAAGACACTAGTTCGCAAACGAGACTGAGACATTTCTTTAGGATTCAAACCGGTGGTAACAAGTTCCCTCGCCTTCCTTTGCCTCCGAGGGCTTGGGAAACCCCACAGTCGTGCTCCAAGGGACAGGACCTCCGTTAAGACAAGGCTTTGGCGCACTTTTCCCCCTTCTAATACAGAGGTGATCGTGTTCCTTTATTAGGGGACAAATTCCACTCGCAGAGGACCGGGCTGGGGTTGGGGGGGAGGGTTCTCTTCCTCGAGAGCAGGCTTGACCGTGACAGTGGGGTTTCGGGGCCCTCCGGGGTAGGGCGCGGGGGTGGGAAGAGGCTTGACCCAACAATGCTCGGGTGCAGGTCCCAGTTACCTTGCAGCGCCGCGGCGTCCGCCGCCTCCAGGTCGCGGTAGATGTGGCGCACCATGCCCGCCGTCTCCTCGTTGCTCTGAGTGTTGATGTCCCAGAGCACCAGCAGGGCCCGGCGCCGGGCGAACTCGAGCGCGAAGAGGCGGCCCAGGCCGCTGCCGGCGCCCGTAATGAGGCACACCTGGCCGGCCACGCTCTTTTCCTTGGGCCGCACCAGCCAGCGCGCCGCGGCCAGCACGAACGCCCAGAGCACTTTAAAAGTGACCACGAAGAACTCCACCACGATGTTCATCGCGACGTCCGGGGCCCCGCACGAGCCCAGCGCCCGCGTCCGCGCCCACCCCGCGCCCCGCAGCCCCCGAGATGCCCGGGGGCGCTTGTCAGAGCTGCTGGGACCAGAAGGCTGCGCCCCGCGCCCGCCCCCGAGGTGCCCGCCGGGCTGGAGTGCGCAGCGTCGCTCCCCGCTTGCGCGGGGCCACTCCCGCCCGGGCTCGGCACGGTGGCCCCGGGCTGTGCCCGCCGCGGCAGCCGCCCGGCTCGGCGCCTCCTGCCGGCTGCCGCCCGCCTGTCCCGGAGCGCCCGCCCCGGCGGCCGGTCCCGCTGCAGCGGCGGTGACAGCCGCGAGTTAGGCGGCGCGCGCTGCTCTCATGGCCAAGCCGCCGCCGCCACCCGAGTGTCCCCGGAGCCGGCGCGGCGGCTCCCTCTCACTCCGGGGGAGGGGCGCGCAGCGGAGACGGCACGGGCCGGCCGGCCGCCGCGGGAGTTGTCAACTTGACCCAAGTTGCGAGAGGGTGGAAGAGTGGGGTGCGGGGCAGCGGGAACGCCAGGAAGGGGCGACTCGCTCGGTGCAGGAGAGCGCTCCCCAACGTCTTGCAGCTGCCTCCGCGGTATCGTGTCCCCCTGCCCTGCACTCCCCGCGGCTGTCACTCGGGCACCGGGCTCCGAAGCGCAGCGCCGCTTGCAAGTCGGAGCGCTCCCAGCCGCCTCTGAGAGGGCTCCACACTCCGCGCTATATAACCCGCGACCGGGAAGAGCCGGCGGCGGCATCGGCCCTCCCTCGGCTCGGCCCTCCCCGCCCCCGGGCGCACCCCGCCCCCGGCCCAGCCCCCGCCCGCTCGCCGTCCGCCGAACCGCGGCGGGGCAGCCCCTCTCACATGGCCGTGGCCGCAGCCTCCAGCCCTCCTCGCACCTCCCTTCGCGGTTCACGCCCCCTGCCGTGGGGTGTCCCGGCCTCCGCCTGCCAGACCGGACGGTCGGCAGTGCCCCGGCCATCTTCCTTTGGCCGTCCGCTCCTCGCTTGTCCCCGTCTCGTCACTTTCGTTAGCCAGGGGGCTCTGGGTGGCCCCGCCTGCGATCAGGCGCTGCGGAAGACAGCCCTGCAGGCTGGAGGAACGAAGAGAAGGACCTCGGCAGCGCGGCAACGGGCGTGCCGGTCGGCTACTGGGGTTGGCAAAGAGCCGAGAAGGCGGTCAAAAGCCGGCAGCAACTTCGAATCGTAGCTAGCCCTTTGGAACGTAGGCCCAAAGGCTCTCAATTTCCCCGGCTGGAATCACCACCGCCGTGGTTCCCTACCGACCCGGTCAAGCGGTGCCCTCCTGCCAGGCGGGCCGTGAAAGTGATGCATGCCGGGATTTGTAGTTCGCACCCCGGCCGCGCGTCATTTGCATATATTACTGGGTAGAATTCGAGCCATATCCTGTCAACGCAGCCCAGGGATTAGGACCCCGAGTAGTCAAGGTATCGGCACTCTTTGCTCTCATCATATTGATTAAAGAGTCTAACCAATGCATTAATTTTTCCCATACAGATTTTACTTGAAACTTGATCGTAAGAGGCCGAATCAGGCAGTTCTTAATTCTGCGTCTGCAATACGAGTTCTCAGTTCTGAGTTCTTTTCTGGCTTATCCTGGGACACCTATAAGTCGTGGGGCTTCACGCTCGCCGTCTTTAAGTGGACAGCGCGCATGCGCCAACTTCCTCTTTCCCGGCTGGAACCATGGAGGGCGCTGAGTAAGTTTCTCCTCGTCCTCTCGAGAATCCTTCTCCATCCCCGAAACCAGAGGCTTTTGTCTCACTCTCTCTCGTTCTGTCTGTAACCTGTCTCTTTGTCGACTTACCTGTGTGTTTGTGACGTTGTGTGACACTCCTGGTGGTCTTAGGCTAAAATGGGCTTCAGGAGGCCTTGGGGCGGAGGTTTTGGAGTTACCGGGAACGAGGTGTGAAAGCGGAATGTGTGCGGAACCGACAGGTTGTCCAGTCCCTCGTCTTTTGAAGGAGGCCCAGAATCTCTGAATGGGGTTCTTTTTCCTTAGCTGGCATTTGTCCGAAGCGTCCCTGCCGTCAGGTCTCTGCTTACAGCATATGAAGCTTGAGGCTTGAACCAGGGTTGTCTTTGGGGGTTTGTTTGGGACTTTTTTTTTTTTCTTCTCCTTGAGACTCTTAAGTCCTCTTAGACTCACACTTACTAATAGTCTAGGGATCAGTGTCTTGCGGCAGCCTTTTACTCTGCACGGTTTGCTCTCGGCATTTTTGTTGTCGTGGGACCCTGGGAGTGATCGTAGATTAAATGTGAATTTGTTAATTTTGTGACTCGTTTAAAGCAAGTGGTCCGTGTTAAAGGTAAAGATAACTGGCATAGGAATTTCCTAAAGTCTGCATCTTACACCGTAGCACGCTACAGTAGTTAAAGGTACGTTTGAAGTCAGTGGCGATAGTAGTGTTAAGAGAGAGCGCTCAGTACAGAATGGGAGTGCTGCAGTGCTGTGAGCTTTCTGAATTAACGCTCTGTCTGCTAATGTTAGAGAGAAGAAAAAGAAGGTTCCTGCTGTGCCAGAAACCCTTAAGAAAAAGCGAAAGAATTTCGCAGAGCTTAAGATCAAGCGCCTGAGAAAGAAATTTGCCCAGAAGATGGTAAGTAAACTTTTTTGAGGCACCCAGTTAAGAAAAGGCCCTATGATTGAAAATAAGGTGGATGTTTTTAACAAGGCTTGTTTACTTCAGCTGCTGTAGCAGTGAGCATGGTTAACTTAGAACCGCCTTTCCAAATGAAGTTAGTTATGTTTCTCTTGTAATGTTAACGCATATTGTGGTGAGAAAGCTTCAAGGGAAGGGTTTTCTTGGAAAGAACTGATAATTGCTAATTGTGTTTGGGAGCTAAAAAGCAGATGAATAACTGATGTTGGTTTTCAGCTTCGAAAGGCAAGGAGGAAGCTTATCTATGAAAAAGCCAAGCACTATCACAAGGAATACCGGCAGATGTACAGAAGTGAAATTCGCATGGCTAGGATGGCAAGAAAAGCTGGCAACTTCTACGTACCCGCGGAACCCAAATTGGCATTTGTCATCAGGATCAGAGGGTAAATTCAGTTTTTACTGCATTCTGGTTTTAAAGGGAAAGCTACACAATCCCAGCAAAATTTCACGGTACTTGTGGGGACCTTGGTTGTAAAACATTGGAATGAAAATATTTGGGTGGTGAGGAGAGTGTTTTAGTGATTGTTAAGCCCTGTGCCCAAAGCATCTATCCATTCTCGAATTGAGCACTTGAGTTCAGTGTCCTGGAGATTCACTTCAAAAGCAGTTAAATTGGAGCCTCATAAGTGCTCTGACAAAGATATATGCAAAACTAGAAGTAATAAGAGCGTTGGGGAAAGTTTTAAGTATGAAAGGTATGTGTCAAAAGACAGTTTACTTGCAGCAGAGGCAAATTGGCAGAGGTAATAGAATACAGCTAACTAAAGGGAAAAGTGGTGTTTGTAACATGAGAGGATTCTTATTTAGGTGTGACACGTGTTGCCCAAAATTGTAATAGTTAGTTTCTCGTCTTTTACTAGTAAAAATTCTGATAAAAGCTAAATGAATTTTTTGTATTTTTTTCATTGCAGCATCAATGGTGTGAGCCCAAAGGTTCGAAAGGTGTTGCAGCTTCTTCGCCTCCGTCAGATTTTCAATGGCACCTTTGTGAAGCTCAACAAGGCTTCAATTAACATGCTGAGAATTGTGGAACCATACATTGCATGGGGGTAGGTGTCTTTGATTTCTGTTTGGTAAGCTGGCAGGTGTTTTGACAGTGATAGTCTTATTTGGTCATTTATATCTGTATTTTCATATTTAGGTACCCAAACCTGAAGTCAGTAAATGAATTGATCTACAAGCGTGGTTATGGCAAAATCAACAAGAAGCGAATTGCCCTGACGGATAACGTGTTGATTGCTCGATGTCTTGGTAGGTTTTGCCTATTTGGGGAATAGTTATTGTATTATTAATTATAAAAGTTATTGTATCAGACAAAATGATATTTTTTGGCATCTTGTTGCCTGATTTTTCTCACTATTATGAATCTTCCTTTATTCCCTACAACATTTATGAAAAATGGAAGGTATGATTTCGTTGGCTTGAGCTGTATCTTTGTAAATAAAGTCATGTATTTCCTTCTTTGTTACTTTACTCTTGATTTACTTCTAATTCTTTATGTCACAGCCTATCTTAATGCCTTAAAAATTTAATAGTCTCAAAATAAACAGTTTTAGTAACCTTAAATCATCTTGAACGTGTTCAGGCAAATACGGTATTATCTGCATGGAGGATCTGATTCATGAGATCTATACTGTTGGAAAACGTTTCAAAGAAGCAAACAACTTCCTGTGGCCCTTCAAATTGTCTTCTCCACGAGGTGGAATGAAGAAAAAGACTACCCATTTTGTAGAAGGTGGAGATGCTGGCAACAGGGAAGACCAGATCAACAGACTTATTAGAAGGATGAACTAAGGTGAGCAACTACATCCTGAAAGTTTACTTAATACTGGAGTAAAAACGACTTAAATGCTGATAAGGGTTTGGTTTGAGTTCTAAGCAGTATTTAGGGGGTGGGGGTGGGAAATCAACCATCATATATGATCGCAGTTGGTTTGGTTTCTCCTTTTGAGGACATTTATGGAGGGAAGAAAAAGCCTTTTTTTTTTCTTCCTACTTAATGGAAACTGAATTGGTATTTCTTACAACTTCCTGGTTTATGTTAATTCTTAGTTATTAAGGTGTTTAATGGGTTTTTTTCCCCTTCCTTTCAGGTATCTACCGTGATTATTTTTGTAATTTGGTCAGTTAATAAACAGTGACTGCTTTCAAATTGAAATGTATTGTTGTCTTGGTGACTTTTTGTTATCTTTCTTCTGCCGTCCCCTAACTATTGTGGCAAATCTTGGTGTGACACAGTTAAGTCAAATCAACAGCCTGTTGCGTGTAAAACTTAGGGTCCAGTTTGTATCTTGTGAAAAACATTCCTGGGGTTTATTGAAGATTTTCCTGTACGAAGTTCTTATTTTTCACTTTTGAGTTGGCCAAAATGGGTCTATTCTAAGAAAGCCCATTTCACAGGCCTTTGTGCACGAGTAAAGGTTCAGTTTACAAATAAAAATCCGTTGCTGAAATTCCATTTTCTCAGGCTTTGGCTTGCCTATAAAGTAGTGAGTAAATGTGTCATTTTTTTTTTGCATTTCACTTTTATGTTTTTGCTTTGCCTTTTCTACCCATACTTACGTGAGTTCCTAATAATTCCACTACGTATTGTGTATATCAAGAAGGAAGAAATGAAATGTGCCCATGGATGCAATTTATTTGGAGCACCTAAAGAACTCATGAGAATACTAGTGAGCAAAAGCTTGAATTTATAAATAACATTCCCTGTATATTTTTATGTATCATCTCACCTAGGCTAGCAAACCTGAAAGTTTTAAGTGTAGTGTAACGGGAAGTACGTATAATAAAAGTAAAAAGGTTTATGATTCTCACTGATTGTGCCAAGGGTATGATGCCATATGAAATAGATGCCCTATACTTTTGATTCTGTTGCACCAGAATCATCACTTTTTAGTATTTGAAAGTTGCTAGACATACATTTAAATTCTTGGGTGTTGGAAGTTATTTGGATTAGTGAGTTTAGGGTCAGTGAATCCTGGAGGGAAATCAAGGTTATTAGTTTATAAAACCAGTGTAACGTTACCTGTATACATGTGTATCTAGTGTTTCGCAAGAAATTTAATATCTTGGTAAACAGTTGGATCAATGTATAACAAAATCATACATTAATCTCTTGGTGGAGCCTAAAAGTCTTTAAGTTTTGAAATTACCTGTTTTGTTTTACTGCTTTAGTAGGTAACTACACAGTATAGTCCATGAGTCTTTGCACATCCAGTATTCTGAATGGTAGGAGTGGCTCAGAAGAAAACGTCTAATTACTGTAATAAAGTTGTTCAGGTGGCATATTGCTAAGTACCTAGGTGTGTAGGATTTGGAATAGTAATAGAAATGGCATTCTATATATGGGATGGTGGTATTTAATAATGCTTTTTTCAAAAAAATTAACTTTTTAAGAGCAGTTTTAGGTTCACAGCAAAGCGGAGTGGAAAGTACAGAGTTCCAGTATGCCCTCCTGCCCCTCCCTAAACAGCCAGCCTCCCCCACTCTCAACGTTGAGTGGCACATTTGTTGCAGTCCATGGATGTTGACACATCATTACCCAAAATAGCAAAGTTCTTGAAGCTGGTGAGGGGGATAGGAAGATCTGTAGGTATATGGAGGGGAAAGAAACAGTGTTGGGGCTGTACATGTCCTCTGCAGACACATTTGTTTGCAGTCCTGGAAATTCACTGTCCACATAGTTTCCGAATGCGGCTAGAGGACCAGAGGATAGGGAAATGTATGAGAGAGTTTGGAAGTGGGGAGGACATCTGGCAATATGGTAGAGAACTAAAGCAATGGGGATAAACATTAAAAAAACATGCTGTCAGGTGACAGTTAACAGCTGTCAGATTGCTAGGGAATGAATTGGGATAATCATTTGTCTTCACAGGATTGATTGTAAGGATTAAAACTGAGCATGAGAATATTTTGTGAGCTATTAGAATCTGTTGAAATGCACCTTAATATCTTATTTTACTTAAAAAACTCCCCTGAAAGTGGTGTCACTTTCTACAAGAGATCATCCACATCCACTAGAAGGCTAACCAACCTCTGATGAAAGTCTGGGCCCCCCAGGTTCTTCTTATACAAAGATTCACTTCACATAAGTACATTGCCTTTTTGTACCCTTCAGAGTTCCAGCTTTATTAGGTCTTCCCCTAGCTACCCTAGTTTAGTTGTCTGTTCCCGGTGTTTCCTGGTCTTGCTTATCTTTGAAGTTTCCTTTGTGGTAAACTGGATTAAGAATGCTGGCTCTGGAGCCAAACTGCATGAATTCATATCCAGCTTCCACTTAATAGTTTGAGCCATTAAATTACTTCATCTCTGGTTCCTTACCAGCAAAATGGGGGAAATAGTAGTACCTAATTTCATAGGATTTTAGTGAAGATTAAATATGTCAGGTCATGGAAAATGCTTAGGGCAGTGCCTGGCCCACGGTGCTAAGTAAATGCTGTCTGCTGTGTAACTTGAGCACTTAGCAGGGCTGTACAAAGGAAAATAGCCTCTGCTTTCATGTGTTAATGGGCAAGATAGACTTAACACAAATATCATAAGTGCTACACAAGGATGTCTAGGATGTGACAGATTCTTGAAGTGTCATTGGGGACCACCTGCAGGGGAAGATTGACAACTCTCTGTTCCCGCTGTTTTCCTTCACAGATTTGGTATCGAACTAGCCAAAACATACATGTGCCTCTCATTCAAGTGCTCCCTTCTCTTCAGCAGTTAACTTTTTAAGGTGGGCTTTTTTTATTCCTACCCAGTACCTGACATAACATATAGTAGGCACTGAGTATTTGTTTTCTATCACTGCTGTCACAAATTACCACAGACTTAAGTGACTTAAAACAAATTTATTGTCTTAACAGCTTTGAAGGTCAGAAGTTCAAAATCAGTTTCACTGCGCTAAACCAAGGTGTCAGCAGGCCTTCCTGCCTTCCGAAGCCTCTAGGGGAGAATCCGTTTCCTTGCCATTTCCAGTTTCTAGAAGCTGCTTACAGTTCTTGGCTTGTGGCCCCTTCTCCATCTTCAAAGTGTAATCTTGTTTCCATCCTTCCATCATCTCTGGCTCTGATCCTCCTGCCTCCCTCTTGTATGGACTTTTGTGATTATGTTGGGCCACCCAGATAATCCAGGATAATTCCCCATCTCAAATTCCTTAATACTGAATATAAGTACATCTGCAAAGTCTACATAAGGTAGCATATTCACAGGTTCTAGAAATTAGGGCAGGGAGATATTTGAGAGGGCCATCCTTTGATCTTTAATTTATGGCTCCCAGCTATATTTTTTCTTGTTCCTCAAAAATGACAAGCTTCTAATGTAGGGTCTTGGCACTTGAAATCTTTTGTCTGGAGCACTCAGCCCTGAGGAGGTCTGTGTACTTGGCTTTTTCATTCTGAAAAAAGATCTCTGACACCTCTTCATGTAACCTTGTTTTTTGTTTTGTTTTTATAGCATCTTTTACTATCAAATAATTTTTCCATTTACTTGTTATCTGTTACTTTTCCCAGCCACTCAAGATTTGAGTATGTATCAGGTTTGAGTCTTAGCCTTCTCTATTCCAGCAGTTAGAACAATGCCTGGTGCATTGCAGGTCCTTTGCTTTTTTGATTGAGTGAATCAAGCCTTTTATGGGCAATAGCCATTTAAAATTTTGCATCTCCAGTGTTAGCACATTTTAGTCCTTGGGTGTTTGGGTGGGGAATGGTGAGAGGAGGAGTGGAAGCTTATGGAGATTAGATAGATATTTTTTTACTCTGGAGGACTCGGGAAAATGAGTTTTATTGTGTAGGGGTAATAGTATGTGAAAATATGTTAGAGGAATATAGGAGATGGTTCCTGCCTGGAAGTTTCACAGAGGAGGTCGAATTTGGGCACCTGGTGGTAGAACAGCATGAGCCAAGGCAGAGAGTTGGGTAAGAGTGTCAGTGGGGGGTGTGATAGCCAAGAGGAGGGGATAGCAAACTCAAAACAGACCGATTTAATAATAAGCATTTGATCATGTATTGAGGGCTAGTGTACACTTACTCCACCTTATCCTGGGTGGGTGGTTCTCCACTGTGAGTGCAACTCCAGAACTGAATTCTTAATTGGTTTGGGGATGGGCCCAGGCTTTTTCCCTTTAAAGTCTCCATGTGATTTTTAATGTGCAGCCTATTCTATTAGGGAAGTATACCACTATCCCCATTTTTTAGACGAGGGGCTAACTTTCCCGACTTCCAGGATCACACAACTAAGTGGTTAGGTTCCAGGTCTAATTTGAGTTGGTTTTCTTAACCAGAGGAGCTAGGAAAGGTTAGTATCAAGCTTAATGAAAACAAAAGTGGTGTGCTGAGAGCAGTTTCAGGAGTTCTGTGGGATCCGAAACCATCTTACCAGGGCTAAGCTTGCAGCCCTAGTGGAGGGGTCAAGAAACGAAGACAGGGTTTGGAACAACTTGGCAGGAGTATACACAGGCTAAGCCACTACTGTCCGAGTCAGGCCGCTAGGCTTCCCAGCTAGGGAGGAGACGTGCGCCGAGCCTTTCACCAAAGAACCTCGACAGTGGAGGCGTAGAACGCGGAATCCGGGAGCGCACGATGAGGGAACTCGGGAAGGCTACGTCACTTGCCGAAGATTGCTCTAGTCAGGTACTGCTGGTCCACTCTCATCAGTACTCTGGAGAGCCTGGTTAGTTTGAATCTTAAAAATGCAACCCAGAGAACCGAACCTCACCAACCTTGTCCAACTGCCCACTACCCACCCTGTCTACAGTGGGTGGTGTCACGACTGAGGCTCGTTTCCGCAGCCTCCTGCCACCCCAGCCCCTGCAGCCGTGACTCCGACTGCGGCGGCCCCCTACAGTAGTTGTCCAGTGAGTCCTAGCGGTCTCCCCGCCGCCCTGGCACCATCCTGGCGCGGCAACCTGACTTGCCGCCCAGAGTCCTGCGGGACGGCGCCCGGTGACCGCCCGGAAGGCATCCCGGAAGCTCCGGGCGCCTAGCAACGGGCACGCATCGGGCGGGCGGGGCGGCGGCCGCAGCAGCCTCTCGCCGGGCGGGGCGGGGCGGGGCTGAGCTGGGGGCGCGCCGCGCTCCCCAGCGTCGTCGGGCTGCCGGCCGCCGAGCATGATCGTCCCGAGAGCGGTGCCTGAGCGAGCACGCGGCCGCCCGCCCCGCCCCACCGCCGCAGTCAGCCCCGCGGCACTGCAGGTCTGGGCTGGGGGTTCGGCTCAGCGCCGGGCCGCCACTGGCTCCCGCGCTGCCCGCTGCCCCCGCCCCAGACCTGGGCGCCGCCGCCGCGGGCCAGGCCGGAGAAGAAGCCCCTCCCCTCCACGGCGGAGCTGCGGGACAGTGAGTGCGACCGGTCCCGGGGAACCCCGGCCAGGGGCGTGCCGGGGGTGGAGGGGACGGGGGGTGTCCGGGTCAGGCCTGAAAGGGAGGTGAGCCCCTGAGGTCAGCTGGCTCGGCGCCCTCCCAAGAAGGGCATCTATTCTAGTGACGCACACGGGTCGCCCCAAGGATCCTCGTGATGCTCTTGGAGGGGGGCTGGCGGGGAGGCCGGGGCTGAGGACCTGACGGAGGTTGCGGGCGGCTCGGGTGCAGGAGTATATAGACTTAAGATGTGAAAGCCCTCTTTAGTTTCTAGTCTTGTCTTTACTTTCTAACACTTCTTACAGTTAATTTAGTATTTATTCTCTTGTTATTTGTTTTTGGTCATCAGTGGAATCATATATGGATTCTTTTGAGAAATTGCTTTTTTCACTTAAGATGTGGAGAATACCTTTCACAGCAGTTTACTTAGGTCTTCATTGACTATTTCATAGATGTGTCACATAGATGTATGATTATATGGTATAGATGTATCATAATTTATGTAACCATTTCTCCTGAAGATCGGTTCCAATTTTTCCTTATTACAAACAATGCAACAATGAACATTCTTACACATGGGAACAGTTCTATAAAGTGAATTCCTTGAAGCAGAATTGCTGGGTCAGATGTATGTACGTTAAAAAAATTTGGTGGGATCTTGCCTTCCAAAAAGTCTTTAGTGATTAATATGCCTATCAACAGGCTGTGGTGAAAAAACCTGTGTTTATTATCGTCTAAAAAACAAATCAATATCTCCCACTAATTGAGTGTTTATTACATGCCCAGCACTGTGCTGAACACTTTGCATGCATTTTACTTTTATTTTTCTTTTATAAATTTGTTTATTTTATTTATTTATTTTTGGCTGTGTTGTGTCTTTGTTGCTGCGCACAGGCTTTCTCTGGTTGCCGCGAGAGGGGGCTACTCTTCGTTGCAGTGCGCGGGCCTCTCATGATGGTGGCTTCTCTTGTTGTGGAGCACAGGCTCTAGGCGCGTGGGCTTCAGTAGTTGTGGCTTGCCGGCTCGGTAGTTGTGGCTCGCAGGCTCTAGAGCGCAGGCTCAGTAGTTGTGGTGCACGGGCTTAGTTGCTGTGTGGCATGTGGGATCTTCCTGGACCAGGGCTCGAACCTGTGTCCCCTGCATTGGCAGGCGGATTCTTAACCATTGCACCACCAGGGAAGCCCCTGCATGCATTTTATTTATTTATTTTATTTTATTTTTTAACTTCAAAAGTAGCATTTTTTATTTTTGTGGTAATTTTCAAAGCCACAAAATCCTGCATGCATTTTAAAATTTAATCCTCACTAACCCTATGAGAGTCAGAGGCACTATTATTTTCTTCATGACCCCGTGGTTATACAGCTATTGAAGTGCAGAGCCAAGATTAGAATCCTGGTTCATTTAATTGCAATGCTTATGTTCTTTGTCGGATCTGAATTCCTGGTCAGTAATTGACTGGGCATTGTGTTTCATTGGGTTGTTTGAGGATTAAATGAGATCGTGTGTGTGGTGTTACAGTATTATTAATATGTAGTTCCTTTCTCTACTAACTCCTGTAGAATTGGACATGGTCTGGTTCTTCCTATGATTCTGGTTCCTCTGGATCATTTGCCTTTCCAGTCACTTTTCTGCCTTTTCTTTATCTTCCTGGCTTGCATATATTTTAAGGGAATCTGGTTTTCTTCTCCCTGGAAAATCTCCTTTGCCAACTTTATCCAATCTCTGGCCTTCATTCTCACCAGTAAAACGATAACTCTTAAAAGCTTCATCTCCCAACCAAACCTATAGTCTTCAATAGTCCTATAGCTTAGATCCAGGTTATATATCTCCACCTGAATGTCCTAGACTAATTTTATCTAAAACTGAGCTGCTTGTTGCCCTCCGCCCCCAGACTCGCACTTTCTCAGAATTTAATTCATGGTTCCATAATTCTTTTGGTCACCCTAGTTCACAGCCTCAGTCATATTTGACTCTTTTTTTTCTTTCCTGAACCTCCAATGTTCAATCAATTGTCAGTGTTGTCAAATTCTCTCTACTACTCTAATTTAAGCACTCTGAACTATTATATGTAGTCTCTTAACCTGGCTCCAGTCTCTGCCATCTTAATCTTCCTAAAGCATGGCTGTTAATATGCCACACCTCTGTTCGAAAACCCTCATGCCTTCTCATTGCTAAAAAAGAAAGTACAAGCCACTTTGGCCGGCGTTCAAATGTGTCTGTGATCCTGCCCCAGTGCTGAACCCCTCCTCCACTCTCCAGGGCAACTTTCACATCTTTACCTTTTCCAGCAGGGCCTCTACCCACATTTCTATCTAAATGTCATTTTCTAGTTTCTTCCAAGTCTTTTTTGAACCCCCTTGTGAAAGTTATATCTCCCTCCTTTGAACTCCTCAGATGTGAGATACTGTGTATCTGTCCATCTAGATCCCCTAAGGCTGTAATGTGACACTTTGCCTTATACTATAGTTGTATGAGTGGCTACCATTTTTCCTTTTGGACTGGAAAATCTGTGAAGGCAGAATCTCTAGTTCGCCTTTGTATTTGTCATGCACATGGCACATAGACTTGCAGATAGTATATGCTTAGTGAATATATTTGAGTAAGTGAGCTAATATATTCACCCTTGGGAATAAAAAATTGCATGTATTAGGGTATTGATAGCTATAACGACAAACAGTCCACAACATTTTAGTGATTTAGGATACAGAACTTTAGTTCTTGCTCACATAACAGTTCCAAGGCAGGTGTTCCTGGTCAGCAGGCAGCTTTCTTCCCATTGGTAGTAGGACCCAGGCTCTGCCATTCATTAGCTTCAGTATCGGCTAACTGCGGCCAGCAGGATGGGAAGGAGGAAGTATGGAGAAAGCAGGCCTGGGGGAATTCCCTGGCGGTCCAGTGGTTACCATCCTGACTCTCACTGTTGTAGGGCCTGGGTTCAGTCCCTGGTTGGGGAACTAAAATCCCACAAGCTGCGTGACCTCAAAAAAAGAAAAAAAAAAGCGGACCTGCTTCTGAAGTTTCTTGCAGAAAGTGTCACACATTGCATTCACTCCCATTCCAACGACAGGGAGGTAACCACTTTCTAGGAAGAACTGTATTCTCCGGAGGAACAAGAATTTTGGGCATCCAGTCTTCTCTGCCACAGTCCATTTCTCTTTATCAAAACCCGTGGGACTTGGCTTGAACAACCCTTGCTCATAAACAACAGCAAAACTCTCCTTCTTCCCCAGTCTGGTTAGGTCAGCAAAGGCCCTGTTGTCCCACAAAATCTAAACACAGATTTATCATCAGTATGTATCATAGTGAAGTGTAATTGTTTGGTTACTTTGTTCCCCCAGTAGACTGTACGCTTTTGCATCATAATCATTTTTGTATTTCACCTCCTAGCACAATGACTTGCATTGCAAATATATAAATAACTAGCTTTCTCAATGAATCTACAACTTGCCTTTCTTTATGTTCACTTGATGATTATTTTGGTCTAATCAAAGCTAAAAATAAAGATAATCTTACCATCTGCTCTTTGATGTTGGGCTATTTTCAGCCTTTTTGCCTTTCTATTATAAAAAATGTAGGATTTGACATCCTTGAAGGTAAATATTTGGATGTATCATTGATTGTTCCTTTAGGATAAATTCCTGGAAGTGGAATTGCTGGGTCAAAAGTATATAAAATTATAAGGACATATGTATTGCTAGATTGCTCTCTGGAAATATACTAATACTTCCACTGAAACCTTATGAGAGTACCTGTTTCCTTGAACCCCATCTTACACTGTCTAGTAGTAGAGAAAAAAATTTTTGCTATTTTCAGGGCAAAAGTTGTAGCTCATTATATTATTTTGCTTTTTTTTGAGTATTAGTGAGGGCAAACTTTTATTGACCATTTTTTCCTGTAATGAGTTATCTGTTCTTTAATAAACACACTATCTTGGGGTCCACTTTCCTATTGATTTTTAAGTATCTTTACATACAAGAGAAATTAAATTCTTCAGTTCTTTATGTCATCGTTTGAAAAGTTATTCTGGGAATTTCTGGTCAGTGTGGCAGAGGAAGCCGACATGGAAGAAACTCCATACTGCTTCCATATATTTCAAATGCGGGGTAAGGTATATTAAGATAATTTATGGCCATGTGGCTGAGCTAGGAACCAAGAGGAGGAAACCCCCAGGTGGCAGAAATGAAGGAATGCTCACACAGGAAGGCAGCGTTGAGCATCTGCTGAGAGCTGGGAGTCACAAAGGAGTACTGTTCCAGTTACCATGGATGCATCACAAACTTCTCCAAAACTTAGTGGTGCAAAACAACACTTTATTGTGCTCATGGATTCTGTGGGACAGTGCAGGAATTTGGACAGTGAATGGCAGGGACGGCTTGGCTCTGCTTCACCATGTCTGGGGCCTCAGATGGAAGATTTGAAGGCTCGGGGCTGGAATCACCTGCAGGCTCACTCACTCCTATGTCTGGTGGCTGATCCTGGCTGTGTACTGAGACCTTAGCTGTGGATGTCAGATGGAACCTTTCTACGGTGGCCTCTTCCTATCACTTAGCTTCCTCACAAAATGGTGGCCGGGTTTCAAAGGTGAGTGTCCTGAGAGAGCTAGCTAGTGGAAATCATATCATCTTTTATGACCTAGCCTTGAACATCACAGTGTCAATTCTGCATTTTATTTTATTTATTTATTTATTTATAAATTTATTTATTTATTTATTTTTGGCTGTTGGGTCTTTGTTGCTGCATGTGGGCTTTCTGTAGTTGCAGTGAGCGGGGAGTTACTCTTCATTGCGGTGCACAGGCTTCTCATTGCAGTGGCTTCTCTTGTTGCGGAGCACGGGCTCTAGGCACGCGAGCTTCAGTAGTTGTGGCACGTGGGCTCAGTAGTTGTGGCTTGCAGGCTCTAGAGCGCAGGCTCAGTAGTTGTGGCACACGGGCTTAGTTGCTCCGCGGCATGTGGGATCTTCCCGGACCAGGGCTCAAACCTGCCTCCCCTGCATTGGCAGGCAGATTCTTAACCACTGCGCCACCAGGGAAGCCCCTGCATTTTATTGACTAAGGAAGTTAGTTTCAGAGAAAGGAACACAGACCTCACCTCTCGATGGAGGAGTGTCAACATCACATCGAAGGAAGAACTTGCAGAGATGATATGTATTAGTGCATCCTTCTTTGGAAAATACAACCTGCCACAAGTACCTTGACACAGAGATGGTAACTAGAAAAATACCCCTCATTGGCCTGGGGAGGCTGTAAGGAAGCTTGCCGTCCACTTGAACTATGGTAGGAAAGAGTCAGCTGCTAGACATTAGAGCATCATACCCTGCACCAGCTCAAGTCTGAGGTCTGAATTCACATTACTGTATGACTCAGGGACCACAGTCTAAGAAATTGGCATATTAACTGGCCTGATACCTCTGAAACCCAGGGCCAGGCAGAGACCAATGGGAAGCATACAGAGAGATGTATAGCACAGTTTCCACAGCTCAGGGAACACTGGACTCCTGTAGATAGCAATCTCTCTAAAGATGAGCTCGCAGTCAAAGATTACAAATCATATAAGGAAATGGAACCACAAGGAAGGAGACTTGGTGAATGCAGCAAATGGGAAAACTAAAAATAATAGACATCTTGGAAAAAAATTTTATAGTATTCAAGGAGAGGAAGGAATGGAAACCGTAAGGCAAGAATGGGACAGTATGAGTAAGAACAGGAGAGATCTAGGGCTGCATATTTACCCTGACAGGGAAAGAAGAAGCACTGAGTCAACCGGTACCTCCTGGACCCCAGGTATTAGTTGACTCTTGTCCTATAACAATAACAGTCATGATGATTATGATAATAATAGCAGCTGTCGTTTGTTTCTATGTATAAAAATACCTTACTGTGGTCTGAACTGAAGATTCTTGTTTGAGAATTAGAGCAGTGTACTGGGCATTTAGCTAGGTGCTTTTCTTAAATTCCCTTTAAACTTCACAGTAACTCTGTAAGGCAGAGATTATTATTCCCTAGGTAGGGAGACTGAGGCACAGAAAGGTTAACAAGAAAATAAGTGGGTTTTTTCCATCCAGGACTGGGTGACAGGCATGGGGAAGGAACAGAGGACTTTAGGGTGTATAGGTGGGTGTGGATATATTGTAGAAGCTATTGCTTCTTTATTTCTTTTTTTTTTTTTATTAGTTTATTTATTTATATTTGGCTGCTTTGGGTCTTCGTTGCTGTGCGCGGGCTTTCTCTAGTTGTGGCGAGCGGGGGCTACTCATCGTTGTGGTGCACGGGCTTCTCATTGCAGTGGCTTCTCTTGTTGCGGAGCACGGGCTCTAGGTGCGCGGGCTTCCGTAGTTGTGGCACGCGGGCTCAGTAGTTGTGGCTCGCGGGCTCTAGAGCGCAGGCTCAGTAGTTGTGGCGCATGGGCTTAGTTGCTCCGCGGCATGTGGGATCTTCCCAGACCAGGGATCGAACCCATGTCCCCTGCATTGGCAGGCGGATTCTTAACCACTGCACCACCAGGGAAGTCCCTATTTCTTCATTTCTTAAATCACAGGCTAGTGTGTTCTTAACTTAGGGAATGCTTAAGTAACTCTTCCGGTGAGTTGAATATTTAAACACAAATGGGCTAATTAACTGCTTATGAATTTTGGGAAATGGGAAATACTTGTGTCCAGATAAGAACTTTGCATACAGTTTTAGCAGTTACTTTCCCTAGCATTTTGCATGCTTCTTATTTTTAATTTTGCTAGAGCTTAATCTTAATACTTTTTAAATTGCTTTCCCTTGTCCATCTCTCCTCCCTCCTAAAAAAAGAAAAAAAAGAGCGAGAATTTGATAAAATTAATAGTTATTTTTTTTGTTCCTTGTTATATACACATTAGAGGTAAAGCATTTAACCCTCCCAAACCTCAGTTGTTTAATTCAAAAATTAGAAGATTAGGTCTCTTACTGGTCTGTAAATCAGTGATTTCTGTTGAACCAGTCCTTAATTTTCAAGTAAGAATTGCAATTCAGACAGCAGTAAGATATTCTTTTTATACAGATGTATAGACCTGACTGAAAACCTATGCTTACCCTACTAAATTTCCAATGACTTTCACTTATCTCCTTGCTCATCTTTAGATCTTGGCTTGTGGATGTGGGAGTATGGACAATTCTAATTCCAGGAATTCTTCCATAAGAATGAATTTTTACTGCAATGACCGAGGCTGTTTTTATTTTTTTATCTATCTGTTTGTTTATTTACTTAGGCTGCACTCTGCGGCTTGTGGGATCTTCCCCAGCCAGGAATTCAACCTGGGCCCTCAGGCAGTGAGAGCCCGGAGTCCTAACCACTGGACTGCCAGGGAATTCCCAACCGAGGCTGTTTTTAAAAATAGAGGTTTTAAATAGTTGTTTTTCATTTCACTGAACAATTTTATTCTCCATCACTAAGAAATTAAAGATTTTCTTGATACTATAGGTTCTTAATGAAAGTTCCTATATTAACCTCAGCAACTTGTCGTTAACATGCTAGTGTTACTTCAGTGTGTTCAGTCTCTGTTAACAGGTACCTCTTACCTTCTTACTACTTTCAAAAATAAAGATAGATCTAACCAGATTTCTGTTGAAGCCACCTTTTATTACATTTAAAACATTTTGGTTAAGGATTCTGCTTTTAAAAGCAGTATGCTTAAGGGACTTCCCTGGCAGTCCAGTGGTTAAGACTCTGAGCTTCCAAAGCAGGGGGCACGGGTTCGATCCCTGATCGGGGAACTAAGGTCCTGCGTGTTGTGTGGAGTGGCCAATCAATCAATGAATAAAATATAATACATTCTTAATTTTTTAAAAAAGCAGTATGTTTAAAATGCTGAGTAGTGCTGATCTTAAAAGAATAATCCAGTAAAAGCTAAAGCTTTTTGATGCCTACTCCGTTCCAGGTGCTGTATTAAGTGGTTGTATCATGTGATCCTTAATGAGCTGGATTGTTGATGTTGCATCATTGAAAGAGGCAGTAGTACATGCGGGCAGAGTCTAGAGGAACACTTAGTAGATCATTCTTTAAATCTACTTACATATATATATATATTTTTTTAAATAAATTTATTTATTTATTTATTTATTTTTGGCTGTGTTGGGTCTTCGTTTCTGTGCGAGGGCTTTCTCTAGTTGCAGCGAGCGGGGGCCACTCTTCATCGCGGTGCGCGGGCCTTTCACTGTCGTGGTCTCTCTTGTTGCGGAGCAAAGCTCCAGACGCGCAGGCTCAGTAGTTGTGGCTCACGGGCCCAGTTGCTCTGCGGCATGTGGGATCTTCCCAGACCAGGGCTCGAACCCGTGTCCCCTGCATTGGCAGGCAGATTCTCAACCACTGCGCCACCAGGGAAGCCCCTACTTACATATATTAAGTCCTCGGAAAGGTCTGATGGATGGATGAATTTATCATGTGACAGGGTCCCTGGAAGAGTCTGTGGCCCACATTAATGGAGGGGGATGTTGTGGCTTTGCCACTATTTACCATCAATATAGATTCTACTGTATGGATTTTTCAAATTTTTCTATTGGGCTTGGAAAAATTCTCTATTATAACAGAGACTGTGGTTACAATGTGGGTTATTGTAGTAGTATTTGACCTATAGTTAACTGATAAGTTTTCATCTTGATTTTAAATTTTAGGAGAGCAACGACTTTTTGTCTGTTTTTAAAGAGTTGTGACATAACGACCCAAAATCTGTCATACTCTGATACCTTTTGCTCAAATTCTGCTGGACCATTGTTAAATAGGTCCTGTATTATGTTATCAGACATGGAGGGAGGGAAAGACATGTTCACATGTTTAAATAGATATTTTGCCTTAGCCAGTGTGGCAGGACTGCTAAAGTTTTCTCACAGCGCCTGTTCCCTCGTCTTTCTAGTAAAAGGACCCCTGATTTTTCAGCTGGGTACATGATGCCCAGAATGGAAGATATTTTATCACTTGCTTTTACAGCTCGCTGTGGCCACGTGACTACGTTCTGACCAATGGGATGTAAGCAGAATTGTGTGTATGACTTCTGAGAAGTGCCTTTAAAGAGAGGGAGAATGCCTCTCTCTCTTCCCTTCCTTCTCTCTGTAAGCTGGAGCTCAGTTTGGTATTTTTTTAACGGTGGAGAGTGCCCAGCGTATCCAAAGGTAGAAGGTGGTGGATGATAAAATCCAGTGTCCCAGCCCCTGAGCTGTGACAGTTAGCAGCTCACGGCTGACCTTCTCTCATCTCTACTCTCACCACCACCCTCGCCCTCTCACACCTGTTGTATTGAAGCAAATCGCAAACATTTTATCATTTTATCCATAAATATTTCAGTACGTCTCTCTAAAGATAAGAATTCTTTTAAAAACGCAAACCACTATTTTCAAAACAAAACCCACTATTACACCTTAAAACATTAATTGTAATCCCTTAATGTTACCAAAGATCCCGTCAGTGCTCAGATTTCCATGATGGTCTCATAAAGTATCTTCTTTTTTTTTTTTTAACAGTTTATCCAAATGAAGTCCATACATTGCAACTGTTTGCTATGTCTCGTCTCTGTTAATCTATGTATTATCCCTCCCATCTCTCTATTTATAACAATTTATTGGTTGAAAGAACAAGATTATTTGTCACAAGTCGAAACTCCACAATCTGTTATTGCTGATTGCATCCCTGTGATGCCACTTAATATGTTCCTTTGTGCTCTATATTTTTTTCTAAATTGATAGTTAGATCTAAATTGGTCAGCGTCATGTTTGTTTGTTTTGGCAAGAGCTGCCTTTGATAAACATTGCTGTATCTGTCTGGAAATATACACACACACACACACACACACACACACACACACACATATATACGTATATATATATATATAGAGAGAGAG
This sequence comes from Eubalaena glacialis, assembly GCF_028564815.1. Classification (NCBI taxonomy): domain Eukaryota; kingdom Metazoa; phylum Chordata; class Mammalia; order Artiodactyla; family Balaenidae; genus Eubalaena; species Eubalaena glacialis. The sequence continues at coordinate 18,196,877 of NC_083732.1, read as the reverse complement.
AGAGGGATTTCAAGGAACTGGCTTATGGGGTTATGGGGGCAGGCTGGCTGGAAACTCTCAGGCAGGAATTAATATTGCAGTTTTGAGGTAGAATTTCCTTCCTCAGGGAAAACTCAGTTTTGTTTTAAAGCCTTTCAACTGGTTAGACAAGGTCCATCTAGATTTTTGAGGGTAATCTCCTTTACTTAAAATCAACTGGCTGTAGGTGTTCCCCACATCTACAAAATACCTTCACAGCAACACCTAGATTAGTGTTTAATTCAATAGCTGGGTTCTAGAGCCTAACCAAGTTGGCACATAAAATTAACCATCACAGTTGCCAAGATCCGTTAAATAATTAAGGTTTGCAAGACTATAACACTGTAATACTATCATTTCTTCATTTAGTAGCTGGGATACTCTGTGAAGAGAAACTTCCCTATCATCGTTCATGTGGATAAATGCTTGATTCTTTGCTTATATGACCCGGGTTTCAAATCAAGTTGATTCTTTAGTACCCTCCGAAGATGATGAGTGAGGTGTTGTTTTTTTAAAGTATCATTATAAATATTTAATATATTTGTGTACCTTCCAAGTATATTTCATATAACATATACATATTTAATATATTTCAATTCATTACAGTTAATATCTTATTAATATTTATACTCTTTTTTTTTTTAGCAATATTTTCTTCATTCATTCTTTTTTTTTTTTAATTTATTTAAGTTATTTTTTTATGGCTGTGTTGGGTCTTCGTTTCTGTGCGAGGGCTTTCTCTAGTTGCGGCAAGTGGGGGCCACTCTTCATCGCGGTGCGCGGGCCTCTCATTACCACGGCCTCTCTTGTTGCAGAGCACAGGCTCCAGACGCGCAGGCTCAGTAACTGTGGCTCACGGGTCTAGTTGCTCCGCGGCATGTGGGATCTTCCCAGACCAGGGCTCGAACCCGTATCCCCTGCATTGGCAGGCAGATTCTCAACCACTGCGCCACCAGGGAAGCCCCAATATTTATACTCTTAGCTTTGGTTAGTTGGATTCTCTTCAAATTGGTGACTACCGTGATTGTAGTCATCTTAGACTTCTAGATTTCTGGAGTGAAAAGATGTAGTAGGTTCATCTTGTATATTTCCTGTCACAGACCTGGAATTAAGTATTTATTCAAGGAGCCCTAGCTGTTTTTAGTTTTGGGGTTTTTTTTTAAGTCAGGAATGGGCCCACAATCTAGTTATTAGGTTCAGTGGACAGAGCTAAGAAACACGGTTTTTTTTTTCTTTTAAGATAAAAGTCTTATACTGATACTTCCAATTCATATTTAGGACTTTGGGGTTTTTAACTTATCATATTGATGTTAGATCTGTATCTTTTTGTTCCACATGATAATACTTGTTCCCATCAGCACTGATATGAATGTTCATTTATTCAAACAGCCATCTTGAACTCTGAAGGTAGATACTGTATGTTCAGGGTGGTGGAGCCATAAGATAAAAGGAGCCTGGGTCCCTGATACCTTGGCACCATCCCTGTGGGGGGAGAGGGGTGGTCTGTCTAGGCTTTTATTTAAGGGAAAATCTTCTTGTTTAAGCCACTTGTTTTGGATTTTCTGTCATTTGAAGCTAAATAATACAGGAGCTATAGAGGGGTGGGATAGGGAGTGTGGGAGGGAGACGCAAGAGGGAAGGGATATGGGGATATATGTATATGTATAGCTGACTCACTTTGTTATACAGCAGAAACTAACACAACATTGTAAAGCAATTATATTCCAATAAAGATGTTAAAAAAAACAAAAACAAGAATAAAAAACAAATAAAATAAAATTGTGGTGATGGTTGTACACATCTGTGAATATACTAAAAACCGTTGAATTGTACACTTTAAATGAATGAATTGTATGGTATGTGATTTATATCTCAATGAAGCTGTTAAGAAAAATAATAATAATACAGGAGCTACCATGGATTTCCAATTTTTAAAGGATTCATGTATAGTAAATGCATTTAACACTAAAATATTATTATTATTATTTTTTTAATTTTTATTTATTATTATTATTATTAATTTTTGGCTGTGTTGGGTCTTTGTTTCTGTGCGAGGGCTTTCTCTAGTTGCGGCAAGTGGGGGCCACTCTTCATCGCGGTGCGCAGGCCTCTCACTATCGCAGCCTCTCGTTGCAGAGCACAGGCTCCAGAGGCGCAGGCTCAGTAGTTGTGGCTCACGGGCCTAGTTGCTCCGTGGCATGTGGGATCTTCCCAGACCAGGGCTCGAACCCGTGTCCCCTGCATTGGCAGGCAGATTCTCAACCACTGCACCACCAGGGAAGCCCACTAAAATATTATTGAACTTAGCCTTCTCATTGATAAAGACCTCTAAGAATCTTTCCTTCACATTGCTATGAATATCAATAGTCATTATTGTACTGTAGAATTGTGAAGGTCCCAATTATAGCTATATTATCCTTTCTTTTTTTTACTTTAGTAATTGGTTTGGTAGGAGTGAATACATTCTTATGTCTGCTTGTTTCTTGTTTTTTTTGGGGGGGGGCTGTGCCACGTGGCTTGCAGGATCTTAGTTCCCCAACCAGGGATTGAACTCGGGTCCTGGCAGTGAAAGCGCTGCATCCTAACAACTGGACCGCCAGGGAATTCCCTATGTCTGCTTGTTTAAGTAGCGTTTTTTTTCTTAATTGCCTCCAACACATATTTTATATTGGCTGTGATGTGTTATGTGTTAAATTGTGCCCCTCTGCCTCCGTCCCCCAAATTCATATGTTGAAGCCCTAACCCCAACCTTGGAATGTAACCTTATTTGGAGATAGGGTCTTTACAGAGGTAATCAAATTAATGTGAGGTCATTAGAGTGGGCCCTAATATAATATGACCAGTGTCCTTATAAATAGGAGAAATTTGGGCACAGAAATATGTACAGAGGGAAGACAGTGTGAAGACACAGGGGGAAGGGAGTCATCTGCAAACAAAGGAGAGAGGCCTGGAACAGATCCTTCACTCACAGCCCTTAGAAGCAACCAACCCTGTCGATGCCTTGATTTTGAACTTCTAGCCTCCAGAAACATAAGACAATAAATTTCTGGTTTTTTAAGCCACCCAGTCTGTGGTACTTTGTTATTGTAGCCCTAACAAAGTAATATATATTTATTGTTTTCTTGGTTCTGTTTCCTTATTCTGTCTGCTATTGTTTAATGATGACATTTTATTTTTTATCTTGGATTTTAAAAAGCAGATGTTCTTGATCCTTACTGTTCCATCTCCCCCAGGAAAATGCTTAATCAATTATTTTCACCTTCTGTGTTTTCAGTGTCTCTTTTTTAATTGTCTTCATCCTCAAAATACTATACCCATGCTCAAGAGTCTCTCGTGTTTAAATATAGCTCTTTAGACATTGTCGTTCTCTAATGAAATTGTTCACTGCTTCCTTTTTCTTAAAACTCTCTTTGCCTTTGATTTTTATCGGCACCCCATCTTGGTTCTTCTGTCTCTTTAACAATTCCTTTTCCATCTTCTTTGTGGTCAACCTATTCTTTGCCTGTCCCTCAAATATTGGTGCCCTTGGACTTGCTCTTATTCTTAACTTTTCACTTATACCCTCCACTAGCCCTGGACAGCCTTATCTGTTCTCAGAACTTTAACTATGCTGATGACTACTAAATCTGTATCTCTTGGCTAAACCCATTCCCACCTCTGGACCACATGTACTTTGAGCTCATTTTATCCACAGCTGAATTTCTCTTCTCATTCAAGCTTGTTCCTCATCCCTAACTCTTAACATCGTGAATGGTGCCAGTCATATACAGTTCCCAGGTCCCTAGATGCTACCACATTAACCTCTATCCAGCTTGTGTCTCAGTCTGCTTTTTCCTTGGTTTGGGCCCTCACTACCATTCACCTAAACAATTGTAATAGTTTCCTAATTGGCCTTCTCATTCCCATCTGTCTTCTAATATTGCCAAAGTTAAAGCAATATTTTAAAATCTTAGGTCTAGTCCTTCAACAGCTCCCACTGTTTATAGCTGTGGCCTCTAAAATAGGGTGCATGAACCTCAAGGTATGATCCATTGAAAAAGGAAGTAGAATTCCTGTAACATATATATTTTAAATTTCAGAAATTTCACCTAGCATAACACCTAGTAAGTACTCAGTAGATGCTTGTTGAATGAATTAGAGCCAGGGGTGGCAAACTTTAGTAAAATAGGTACAGTAAATATTTTAGACTTTGTGGGCCATAGAGTCTCAGTTGCAACTACTCAGCTCTGCTCTTGTAGGCCAAAGGAAGCTATAGAAAATATGTACAAATGGACATTTGTTTCTGTGTTCCAATGCGAATTTACTTACTAAAATAGGTAGCAGGCTGGATTTGACCTGGGGACAGTTTGCTGACCCCTGAATTAGAGTATGAGAGAGGGGGAACTGTCTAGTGACAAGATTGCAAAGGTAGGTCGGGAACAGATCCTAGGGGATTCTGTTTGCAAAACTAAAGAGCTGGCAAAATAGAGTTTGGAGTTTTATTCAAATACCAGTGTCAGAGACAGACAATAAATAATGACATATAAATACATTATTATAAACTATGATAAGTGCTGTGAAGAGAATGACAGGATGCTATTAACATGTAGCCAAAAAGCCCAGAAGGCTGCTCGCCCACTCTATAGTGATACTAACTGAGGCAAGAGCTGACTGAAAGGTTTTAGCTCTTCTGTTCCCCCTTCTGTTCTCCAGGCAAATAGAGATATGTGAAGAGGTAAGAATCATCTTTTTAAAAAGCAGCCTTCTGGGCTTTTCACCTACATGTTTATAGCATATTGCCCATATAAGTGTGGGCTCATTTCTGGCCTCTCTATTGGGGTTCATTGAGCTATATGTCTGTTTTTGTGCCAGTACCATACTGCTTTGATTACTGTAGCTTTGTAGTATAATCTGAAGTCAGAGCGCATGATACCTCCACCTTTGTTCTTCTTTCTCAAGATTGTTTTGGCTATTTTGGACCTTTTGTGCTTCCATATACATTTTAGAATTATTGGTGGGTCAGGCTGGGGCCCACAGGATCCTGGGGCTGGTGCCCCCCCACTGGTGGGTGAGTCTGGGTCCTAGGCCTAGTTCTGGCCCACTGGTAGGCAGAGCTGGGTCCTGGGGTCTCTGGCTGTAGGGCCTTGCGTGTCCCAGGGTTGGTGTGTTGGCCCGCTGGTGGGTTGGACCAGGGCCCTGGGGTCCTGGGGCTGGTGCCTGCCCACTAGTGGGTGACGCTGGTCCCAGGGCTAATGCTGGTACGCTGGTGTGTGCAGCCAGGTCCTGGGGCAGCTGTGGGCTCAGGGGTCTTAAGGCAGCCAGCCTGCTGATGGGTGAGGTTGTTTCCCTGCCTGGCCAGTTGCTTGGCCTGAGGCGTCCCAGTAGTGATGTCAAAAGGCTGATGGGCAGGGCTGGTTCCCAGTGCTAATGAACTAGAGGAAGGACTCCAAAAGGGCACTTGCCAGCACCACTGTCCTTGTGGTAGAATGAGCATCCCCGAATGGCTCCCATCAGTTGTGTCCCCAGGGTGAGCTCCAGGGGACTCCTGCCTCTCTAGAAGGTTCCCCAAGATAAGCAGGTGGGTCTGACCCAGGCTCCTTTCAAATTACTGCTTCTGCCCTGGGTCCTGGATGTGTGAGATTTTGTGTCGATTTTTAAGAGTGGAGTCTCTATTTCCCACAGCCCTCTGGTTCTCCTGAACTTAAGCCCTACTGGCCTTCAAAGCCAAACATTCTGGGAGCTCATCTTCCTGGTGTAGGACCTCCACACTGGGGAGCCCAATGTGGGGCTCAGATTCCTCACTCCCTGGGGAGAACCTCTGCAAACTGTAATTATCCTCCTATTTGTGGGTCGCCCACCTGGGGTTATGGGGTCTCAACTGTACCACATCTCTGTCCCTCCTACCCGCCTTGTGGTTCCTTCTTTATATCTTTAGTTGTAGATCTTTTTCTGCTAATCTTCTGGTCTTTCTCATCAATAGTTGCTCTGTAAATAGTTGTGATTTTGGTGTGTCAGTGTGAGGGGTTGAGCTCAGGATCTTCTTACTCCACCATCTTGGCCACATCTTCTTTAATCCCCGTGTTTTCTTTTAGGAGTTTTACACTTTCAGGTCTTAAGTTTATGTCTTTAATTCATTTTGAGTTGATTTTTGTGTATGGTGTAAGATAAGGGTTCAACTTCATTCTTTTGCATGTGGATATCCAGTTTTTCCAACACCATTTGTTAAAGAGACTATCCTTCCCCTATTGTGTATTCTTGGCACTCTTGTCAAAAATCTGTTTACTGTATATGTATGGATTTATTTCTGGAGTCTGTTCTGTTCCATTGACCTATATGTCTGTCTTTATGCCAGTATTATATTGTTTTAATTACTTTAGCTTTGTGACATATTTTGAAATCAAAAAGTTTGATGCCTCCAACTTTCATCTTTTTCAAGATTATTTTGGTTATCTGGGGTCCTTTGGGATCCATATTAATTTTTATTTATTTATTTATTTATTTAAATTGAAGTATGGTTGATTTACAATACTGCATTAGTTTCAGGTGTACAGCAGAGTGACTCAGTTATACATGTAAATGTATATATCTGTATTCTTTTTTTTCAATTCATTTCCATTATAGTTTATTACAAGATATTGAACATAGTTCCCTGTGCTATACAGTAAATCCTTGTTGTTTATCTATTTTATATATGGTAGTGGGCATCTGTTAATCCCATACTCCCAATTTATCCCTCCCCCCTCTTCCCCTTTGGTAACCATATGTTTGTTTTTTATGTCTGTGAGTCTGTTTCTGTTTTGTAAATAAGTTCATCTGTACTTTTTTTTAGATTCCACATATGTGATATGGTATAATATTTGTCTTTGTCTGACTTACTTCACTTAGTATGATAATCTCTAGGTCCATCCATGTTGCTGCAAATGGCATTATTTCATTCTTTTTTATGGCTGAGTAATATTCCATTGTATATATATTTACCACATTTTCTTTATCCATTCATCTGTCGATAGACATTTAGGTTGCTTCCATGTCTTGGCTAGTGTATATAGTGCTGCTATGAACATTGCGGTGCCTGTATCTTTTCTAATTAGAGTTTTCTCTGGATATATGCCCAGGAGTGGGATTGCTGGATCACATGGTACCTCTATTTTTAGTTTTTTAAGGAGCCTCCATACTGTTTTCCATAGTGACCGCACCAATTTACATTCCCACCAACAGTGTAGGAGGGTTCCCTTTTCTCCATACCCTCTCCAGCATTTATTATTTGTAGACTTTTTTTACGATGGCCATTCTGACTGGTGTGAGGTGATACCTCATTGTAGTTTTGATTTGCATTTCTCTAATAATTAGGGATGTTGAGCATCTTTTCATGTGCCTGTTGGCCATCTGTATGTCTTCTTTGGAGAAACGTCTATTTAGGTCTTCTGCCCAGTTTGTAATCAGATTGTTTGTTTTTTTGATGTTGAGCTGTGTGAGCTGTTTGTGTATTTTGGAAATTCAGCCTTGTCGGTTGCATCATTTGCAAATATTTTCTCCCAGTCTGGAGGTTGTCTTTTTGTTTTGTTTATGGTTTCCCTTGCTGTGCAAAAGTTTATGAGTTTGATTAGGTCCCATTTGTTTACTTTTGCTTTTATTTCTATTGCCTTGGGAGACTGATCTAAGAAAAAACTCCTACAATTTATGTCAGAGAATGTTTTGCCAATGTTCTCTTTTAGGAGTTTTATGGTGTCATGTCTTATATTTAAGTCTTTAAGCCATTTTGAGTTTATTTTTGTGTATGGTGTGAGGGAGTGTTCTAAATTCATTGATTTACATTCCATATGAATTTTTAAATTGTTTTTACTAAAATTTTTAATTCTTTTGCATTGGCATTTTGATAAGGATTGCATTGAATCTCTGTAGATCATTTTGGGTAATGTGGATATTTTGACAATATTAAGTTTTCCAGTCCATGAGCATGGGATGTCTTTCCATTTGTATGCGTCTTCTTTAATTTCTTTTATCAATGTTTTATAGTTTTTCAGCATACAAATCTTTTACTCCCTTAGTTAAGCTTATTCCTAAGTAGTTTACTCTTTTCGATGCTATTATAAATTGGATTGTTTTCCTAATATCCTTTTCAGATAGTTTGTTGTTAGTGTATAGAAATGCAAGTGACTTTTGTTTGTTAATTTTGTATCCCTCAGCTTTCCTGAATTCCTTTATTAGTTCTAACATTTTTTTGTGGAGTCTAGGGTTTTCGATATATATAAGATTATGCCATTTGAAAACAGGGACAGTTTTACTTTTTTCTTTCCAATCTAGATGCCTTTTCTTTCTAATTGCTCTGGCTAGGACTGCCAATACTATGATGAATGGAAGTTGTGAGAGTGGGTATCCTTGCCTTGCTCCTGATCTTAGAGGAATGCTTTCAATTTTTACCCTTGATTATGTTAGCTATGGGCTCTTCATATATAGCCTTTTTTATGTTGAGATAATTTCTCTCAGTTCCTAGTTTGTTGAAAGTTTTTATTATGAAAGTATGTTGAATTTTATCAAAAGCTTTTTCTGCATCTATTGAGATGAGCATGTGATTTTTTAATCTTTCATTCTGTAATGTGGTATATCATATTAACTAATTTTTGTATGTTGAACCATCCTTGCATCCCAGAGATAAATCTCACTTGGTCATGGTGCATAATGGTAATATTTTTGAGAGAATCCTAAGCATTACATTGTCATGTACATGATAATTTGCTGTTGAACTTTAGATTTTTTTATATTGCCAAATATCTGTAACCTCAAATCGAAAGAATTCATTAAAATATAAAATATTTAAAAGAAAAAAGTCTTACAACTTATTTTAGCTATGTTCTTAAAGGCCTCTTGCTTTAAAATCCGAAGAATATGTATTTACATGTTGTAAGTAAACTTTTCATTTAAATCTATGTTAGTATTTAATTTGTATGATGGAAAACAATTTGTTTTTCTGTATTTTGTGTCCTGAATCTGGTGCAGCATCTTACTTTCATCAGCACTGTTGAAAAAAGAAGAAAAAATGCTAGTGCTGCCTCCTGAAATCAAATTTGAACCTTCTAATGTCACCAGAAATTCCCTTGACAGTTGTTTTCTTTTTGAGAGAAGTTGGAGGAAAGCAGTTTTAGAAACACAAAAGATGAGGAAAGGTAACTTCATTTTACTCTTATTTTACTTACAAAAATATAGAAGTAGTACCTTGAATTTACATGTACTTTTTTAATCAGTCAAGAGACATTAAATAATTTTTGTAACATTTAGGTAAGAAGGATAATACCGTAGGCTTATGGAAAAGAAAAATGGAAGCAGATTAGGAATAATTTACTTAAGGTAATTCTATAACTCATGATAAAAAACAAATTCAAAAGAAATTGGAAGCAGATTAGGAATAATTTACTTAAGGTAATTCTATAACTCATGATAAAAAACAAATTCTAAAGAACTACTCTTGATATCAGTGTAGTGCTACCTCTGTTGGATCATACTTCTTTTTGTAAGTCATGTTTGTTTTTAAATACCTCAAGTTGGTATTTATATTTTAAGAAACCCAAATCTTTAACAGCACCTTTTTGTATTAATAATTCTAACCCAAACTTTATTTTTTGAGTGAGCTATGTGGAAAGTATCTTATATCTCATAGTTGCTCAATAAAGACTAATTTCAGAACTTTTGACTTGTATACGAGTGTAATAACTTTCCCCCTTAATTTCAAATTATAATTGTATTTCTTGTTTATACTGAATTTTGCCTTTGGCTTTATTAATGGAGATAGAATTCTTGAAAACAGCAAATTTCAAACTCCCCAGCCATTTTATCACTCCTGGTTTTGAGTGTGTTACTGTATTTTTTCGACGTTTTTACTAGATTCCTATTAAAGATACACCAGTTTATCTGTTCTCCTACCCCCAAATCTAATTACTGAAAAGAAACTCTACATGATTTTGATCAAGAGAAACTATTTTTTCCAAAAAAGAATAATCAAAGGTTGAAAAATAGCATTTTGAGCATTTAATATTACTCTAGTCCCATTAAATACTATTTCTATTGCTATGCTAGATTTACTTAATAGAGAAAGCTTAGAAAACAATTCTCTATGTTTAAAAATCATCCAAACCTTTAATCTCTTAATTTTCTTTTTCCATTTACTGTCTTCATTTTGAAGTTTTTTTTTTAAAAAGAATAATTTGAACAACCTCTTATACCAGTGATACCTGAGGTCAGTAGAAGAAGCCCTCCTGATGCTTCAGATGTTGCTGTTTGTAGATTTGATGTGGGATTTTGCAGAGTGAGAGTTAAAATCATTGCCTGAAATGCAATTCTTTTCTCTCTCACTGCTAGCTCCGATAATCATGTATTTGTACCTCTAGATTATCTACACAAAAGCAGGAAGGTGAAAGGATTTAAAGTAGCAGATATTACGAGATTCTTGAAAGTGCTTTTAATCTGTCTTTCAATGTGAATGTATCTAATGTTCTGGGAATTCTGATTAAACAAAATAATGAAGGACAGTGATGACTATGGGAGATCTGTGAAGCTGCCTTCTTCCTTCTTCTAATAGTTCTTAGCCCCTTAATCAGCTCTTGCCTGCAATCCCCATCCTCGGAATTGAAAGGTATTCTCTTGGGAAAGATGCTAGCTCAATTACAGTAGCTTAATTTTATTTTCTGAATGACTGATTTGGTATATTTATTATACATTTTAGTATATAGTAAAAAAAAAATTATATGCATTTAATTAAGAAGTAATACAGATGGTCATTATACTATTTTTAATTAGAATACACCACAGCATTTGGTCTAGAAGAATTCAAAGAATGTGTCAAAATGCCATATTTACCAGGATTGCAAAATTGCCAAAAAAGTGTAAGTTCCACTCCACTAGAGGTTCATAAAAGACTCCTGCATGCTGATACCGAGATGCCTCCTGTCAGGTAGGTCATTTCTTTTCGATTCTCTTTTGTTGAATATTTATTTATAGTAACACTGCTGAATGTAGAGGTTTTTCTGGCTAGTGAATCTAATTCTTTCTTGCCTACTATTTTTTGCATAAAGGAATTAATTTTTTAAAATCTCAATTAGCGATTTTATTCAGTTTGACCAGTAGGTACTTTTTTCTGTTTTCAAGTGACATTGCCAGAAGGAATTTAAGGACTTACTTTAAAAAATCTTTATTGCTCTAGCATAGATTGCTCATGAGAATTTTGGAATTTTTAGCAATATAAATAAATGAACTCTTTGCAATACTAACAGATTTCTGTACCCTGAATAGAGAACCTTGTGTTTCATTTCTAGTTTGACTGAAGTGGTGTGAGGGGAGATCCTGAATGAGATGTCAGCCTAATGAAGACCTTGCATTGCTATCAGATGAAATGAGTTTGTCAGCCAGAAAAGTCCTACTGACTTTGAATACTGGCATTTAAACACATTATGATAAACACCTTTCCTACTATAAATCAGATTGCCTGACATAGCATTAAAAGAAAACTTCTTTCTCCAAAGGGACCTGTAAGTTAGTAAGACAGTCTCATATCCTATTTGGTTTCTGCTTTGATTTGTTTATTTATTCATCAAGTATTTATTGAATGCCTAGTACTAATTCATTTTGCCAGCCTAAAAAAAGATGAAGCATTTATAGCAGTCTGAGTTGTAACTCTCTTTAGGGGAGGATGTATATTTTCATATTATCTCCTGCCATAGTGTGCTTTGAAGTCATCTAGTTATACATAGCACACACATATTGGAATTTCAGAATATATTTCTTGAGTTTTCCACTACTATTATTGGTCTTGTTAATTACTCTGGAAACAAATTTTGGTAATATAAATAAAGAATTAGAATATACTGAAAATGAAAAGTTGTGGATAGTTTATATCTAGATTATGAAAATAAATAACTTTATAGAAAATTTAGGGAAAAAATAAAAATAATTATTTGATAATTTATCCATCCTAACATATCCATTTTTATTGTTGGAGGTTCTCTTCTATCCTCCTTCATTTTGGATTTTTATTGGAGTTGTGATTTTAGTGTACTTACAATTTTTTATTCTGCCCTTTTTTACTTAATATTACACGTATGCATTTTTTTCATGTTACGACATAATCTTCAAACAGTCTTTACTGGCCACATTATATTTCATTGTTAGAGCCATAGTTTATTTAATTTTATTTAATTTCCCTATTGTTGGACTTTCAAGTTGCTTTGTCCTTTTTTTGGTTTTGCAAATAACACCATAATGAACAATAACATACATAAAGCTTTTCCCATCATTTTTAATATCATTCGAGGACAGATTGTCAAGCTATAAAAATATAAAAAGCAAAATTACTCTTTCTGAAGTGAGGTTATGATGAAATAAGGCAGAATCAGAGATGGTGGAAGAGAGATTGTGAGTTGCTAGTGGAGTAGATGGTAGCAGTTAAAGAGGAGGGATGGCAGGGATGTAGAAAGAAGAGACACTATTGGAAACATGAATATGAAACCTACTTAAGGACAGTGAGTTTCCATTGTTACCGAGACACCTGTATCCCTGACGCTCAGCTCACTCTTGACCTCCGGGCAAAAGTATGTAGGGCTGCCTATGGCTATGGACTTGTCTCAGTACAGACCAGTCTTGCTACCCTTCTTTCAATGCATATGATCATCTTAAAGAAACTGGAAACCCGGAAAGCACCAACAATTAACCCATTGGGCCTCTAGATTTTAAGTCTTCAATTTGCTTCCTTTTTCATCCAATTTCAGTTCATTATTTTTTTCATTTGCAATTTGGCTGTTTGTGAAATGATCCCTTAATATTTTATGTTGACTTGAGTGTGAATTTACTTAATTTAATGAAGAATAATTTGACTATATTATATTCGTGTTATGACAAGTGTTCTTCAGACACAAAGTGGAAGAGCGGTGGCTGAGTGTCACACTGCTTATGAACTGCTTGGCGAACGTAAATGTTGGTTCTTTTCCCTGTGTCTTTATTTTAGCCATTCTACTGAGAACATGTCGGGTTGCCTACAAGTATTTTATTCTCCTCTGCATATTGAACAATGCCCTGTGAAAGAACAGTCTTGGCAAAGCAGGGGAGTACTAATTTTTGTCTGTCTTGTATATAACCCTGTATCCTTTTTTTTAAAATCTCCATATGTGGATATTTGATTTAAAAACTCTGATAAAAGTTTAATGTGTTTTTAAATTTCTTAAATGATAAAATTTTTCAGTGAATCTCAAGGCATTCTTTGGTAATATAACTGAAAATAGTCTTAGAGGTGAAGTGCATTTAAAAATTACAGCTGACTATCCTGCGGTATGACAAACTGCCTCTAGCTGGCAGGCTAGCAGACCTGAAACGATGATTTGTGAGTTTAATTCCCTTAAATTAATATTATGAAACCGAAGCAATATGACCTCTCAACTCGCCAGTGTTATCTTTAAAAGTTCCATGCAGCCAATACACAAAGATATTTGTTCTGATATTGGACACTGTTTTAAAAAAATGGATGTTCTATGTTTTTTGAAGGACATAAAGCCCTTCACGCTAAGGAGATGAATCATAGAATTTCAGTTATCAGTCAATAGGTGGAAGAGAATCTGAGGAGTGTCCCTAGGGACCACTAAAACCTTATCACATAACAATCATTAAGGCTGGTCTTGAGTTCCAAACCTCAGTGTGAATACTAGGTCAGCTCATCTTGACTGTACCCGTATTTGACAACTAGGAAATGTGATGTTGCCATGGTAATAAATTGCTAGGATACCTCCAAGCAGCCGTGTAAGCTGACTTCATTAAACTGTATCACATGGATTAAGAACTAATATATGTTTTGATTGAATAGAGAACAAAAAAAAAAAGTTATAGCTGACTCCTAAAGTTTAATGAAGTTACAAGAAATTTGGAATTCTTATGGGTTATCTCGCCCACAGCAGATTCAATCGTGACATATTTCCTCTAATAACCTACTCATTATCTAGATCTATTCCAATAGGAACAAAAGTTAATTATGACAAAACTCAGATTGTGGTAATTAATCGGTAAAAAGAGCACAAATAACTGATAATTGGTATCTGGCATATCTAGATACCCTGTTCGTCTAATCTTGAGTCCCTTCCTCTAGCATTTCCTGAAACATGATTAGTGATAAGATAAAGGTGGGAAAAGTCAGACCTAACACTCATCCACTGGTAAAATTTATTAACAAAAATCGAGATAGTGAGTTGGTTCATATCTGCTTCTGATTGGATTATCTGTGATGGAAGGAGTTTCCTTCCTTTAACGTTTATTTAATTTTCATATGATGTCCTTCAACAAGTGAATTTCACTGAAAGCAAGCTTCTTATCTCTTACTGTATTTAAAAAAATTAATGTACCCTGGATTTATGTAAGAGTGAATTTATGATAATATATAATTTTAGGTTAAAGAAGACTAAGCCAGCATGTACTGTGGCACCACTTCAGGAGAAATCAAAAGGTAGGCTGGATCGTATTTTTCTCCTACCACATGTCTTATTAACTATTCCATACTTATCTTTTTTTAAACTTCCTTTCTTTCCATTGACTTAATTGTCTTTGTTTTGTTAATTTTTCTTTTAAGCTTTGTTTATAAACTTAGTGGATGTTGTGTTCAATATATACATACCATTATTATCTCATGTTGGAGGATGGAGGGAACAAAAAGTGCCTACCGAACTGAGAAGGCATCTTGAGACCGAAAACCGAGGCAGGCAGCTCCATATAATCAATGGATCAGCTTATTATATGGTAACTTACTCACAGGGTGGGATTGAGCAGACAGCGATCTGGAAACATGTGTAGGCACACGCCACACTGCCGAGGGGCCACTGGGACAACTTTATAGTTAACCCTAGGGCATGGGGAGTATGTGCTTGAAAACAGGAAGTGTAGTCCTAAGTCAAGATTTATGAATGGGTAGCTATTCTCATGGATGCCAGGAATATGTCAGGGAAGGTCTTCATCATTGTTTGGAGGCTAACAGAGCATAGAGGTCACCTGGTCCTAATGATTATTAAGCAATATCTATTAACTACAAAGCCCTTGACAACAGAGAAGTGATTCACTGCACAGTACAGTCCCGGGTAAGGTCAGTGGGAGGACAGGAGAAACTGTGTGGACCCAAGATGGCATCAGTTATGCTAACAGGCCTACCTCTCAGGACCCTGGGATAGGCCCTCATCATCTCTCATGTGGACCGTTGCATAACCTGCAAAATGGTCTTGCTTTAGAGTTTCTGACCTTGGAAGTCCTTTAACACTACAACAAAAGCCTAAAACTTGGCCTCTAATCACATCACTCCCTTCTTCAAAAACAACTTGTTACCTACAGACTAAAGTATGAACTCCTTAGCTTGGCCTTGAACTCTTTACCGTCTTCCCCTAACTTTCCTTTCTAGCCTTATCTTCTAATTAATTTTTTCATGAACCTGTGTACCTATAACATCCAACTACAAAAACCTATCTATATGCCAACAGTTTGGGTTCCAAAAAACTACTCCGTGGTGACTAAGAGACTTTACAGCACCAAGGAGGATTTCCACCTATTTGGAGTATGAGTTTGTCCTTTGAAGCTTTAAAATCAGACATTCTCACTTCCACCTTTCTGATACATTTAATCAGAATTTTGTTTTTCAAAAACAGACACTGTTGAGTCAGTTAGTTACACTTTTAATGATGCCTACAAGATTTTGGAGAATTTCCTGGCAGCTCTGATATCTATACTTACTGCCTCATTCCTTGCTTCACGTGTTACAGATTCATGGGGCGACATACTAAAAGAACTATTTATGGCATGTGACATAGTGCATTTGTCTAGCATATATGTTCTCCAATAAATTCTTAGCCATTTCCTGAAGTAATTTTACCCAAAGTCAATGGTGAAGATTCTTGAGCTGTACAGTCAAACATTTTTCATTTTGTCATTATATTTTCTTACCTTCTGTTGATTATTATCTAAATAGGATTTTTCAACAGTGACAGTATTAACATTTTGGACTGGATAATTCTGCTGTGGGGGTCTGTCCTGTGCATTGTAGGATGTTTAACAGCATCCATGACCTTTACTCACTAGATGCCACTAGCACCTCCCAAGGTGTGGTAATCAAAAATGTCTCCAGATGTTGCCCAATGTCCTTGGGGTGGCAAAATCACCCTCAATTGAGAACCACTGTTTTAAGGATTACATCTTTAACATTATGTGTTATCTGTTACTTGTCCTTCAGACTATCAAGCGTTTCATCCTTTACCTGTGCACAACAGTTATTTCCTTACCAGCATAACATGTTTTAAACCTTACTTATTTTTAATTTTTGTCATAATCATAGTTGTCTTCTTATAGTACATTCATCACTTCCATGATTTTACACTTACGGAGTAATGGAGTTAATAGAGCACCTCCAAACAAACAACAAAAATGAAAATTACTAAGTAAGACTTATATTGAGATTGTCAGTGGCAGTCAGATTGATTTGTTAGCAGCTTTGTAAGTTTAGTCTGTGGAAGTTCATAAAGTTAAATGTTCATGAACTTCTTGGATATTTCCTTTATCTGAATTTCCATAAGCTATAAACAACTTCTGTAATCAACAGGTAACATGAAATAAAAATATAAATGTTAATTAGAACAAAAGACATTTGTTTTGCATCTTGGCCCAAATGAATATTTGCCTGCCTATTTTCCAGTAGGCCAACTTTATGGTTCTTTTGGGCTGGGTACTATGTCTTATTCACCTTTGTATCTCTGTAGTGCCTGTACCAATCCTACAACATATGGAGTCTTCAGTAAATATCAATACTTGTTGCTTTTCCTTCAGAGTCATATAAGAAGGCAGTTCATTCATTCATTCATTCACCAAACATGAATTTAGCATCTACTCTGTGCCATTCATTGTTCTAGTTCTTAGGCTTAGAGTACGTCTCTCAACAAAACAAAGATACCTGCCCTTGTGGAGCTTACATTCTAGTGAGAGAATACAGCCAACAAGCATTAAATATAATAAACAAATCCATCACACAGTATATTAAAATACATACTATTTTTTTTAAAACTTATTTTTAAAATTTTTATTTCATTTTATTTTTATTATTTCTGGTTGTGTTGGGTCTTCATTGCTGTGCATAGGCTTTCTCCACTTGCAGTGAGCGGGGGGCTACTCTTCGTTGCAGTGCGCGGGCTTCTTATTGCAGTGGCTTCTCTTGTTGCAGAGCACGGACTCTAGGTGCATGAGCTTCAGTAGTTGCAGCATGCGGGCTCAGTAGTTGTGGGTCGCGGGCTCTAGAGCGCAGGCTCAGTAATTGTGGCACGTGGGCTTAGTTGCTCCACGGCATGTGGGATCTTCCCAGACCAGGGATCGAACCCATGTCCCCTGCATTGGCAGGCAGATCCTTAAACACTGTGCCACCAGGGAAGGCCCAATACATAGTATTTTAAAAGGTGGAAGTGCAGTAGAAACAGCAACAAAAAATAGAACAGGGTAAGGTAGATCAGGAGATCTGGGGAGAGAAGGATGACTTACAGTTTTAAATAGGGTGGGTGACAGTAATATTTGGGCAAAGATTTGAAAGAGGTGAGGGAGTTAAACTCTGGGAAAAAGTTATTTTCTTGGGGCCAGCAAAGGTCCCAAGGCAGGGTGGTACCTGACCTGTTGGAAAAAACATCAGGAGTCAAGTATGGCTAATCTCAGAGGGTGGAAGATGAGGTAAGAGAGGTAATGGAGTATCTGACCATGTGGGGTGCTGAAAGGGACTTTATATTTAACTTTGATTGAAATGAGGAGCCATTACATGATTTTAACAAAAGAATGATTTTAATGTGATCTGATTTAAATTTTGAAGGGATCATGTGGTCACACCTTTCAAAAAAATGGCCCAGAGAACTTCCATCTCTGATTATGATGGAATAACTTATACCAGACCAACTTTACTAACAAGAATTCGCATAAGAGCTAATCATAAAAAATAATTTAAATATATTTTATGATATATAAAATAAGTATAAAAGTAATATATTACATATATATTAATATACAGTAAAAACATTTTTTTAAAAAATATAAAAGTATTTTAAAAACAATGTTTTCAGGTGTCAAGAGCAATCATTTCCAACTCAAAAGGCTGAGATTCTGGAGGAATAACTGCAGAGAACTGAGCCCAAATATCTGTGAGCAAATTCCCCAACAGGTGTTTGCCTGTTTCTAAGTGACATGTATGCTGGGTAATATTTTAGGACATGAAGCAGAAAATAGCTTCTTGGAGGCTAAAGGACTGAGCAGAGATTTCAGTAACTTAGCATTTGCTGGGGAGACAGAGGTGGGAGTTGAAGGGAGTTTAAGGCTTGCCAAGATGGAAAGCCCTTGGCAAACACAAGCTTTCAGTTGAAACTGTTGAAGAGCTACACACTATAATAACGGCATACAATAGACTAGCTTTTAAAAAAGCCTAAAACCCAATTTTTTTTTTGACATTTGACATGCTATTTATTTCATCTTTAGCTCATCCTTTTACATTTTCTATTTATTGTGTTAAAACCCAGTTTTGACTGGATTAAAGTGATATGCCTACCAGAAGAAAATTAAATTCTCTTTGGAAACTATAAGATAAACCAGAGCCTTACAGGTTTGTGTACACAGTCTCAAGCATTCAATCAAAACTTACCAGACATTAAAAAAAATACACCTTGGACTTCCCTGGTGGCGCAGTGGTTAAGAATCCATCTGCCAATGCAGGGGACACGGGTTCAAACCCTGGTCTGGGAAGATCCCACATGCCGCAGAGCGACTAAGCCCGTGTACCACAACTGTTGAGCCTGCATGCCACAATTACTGAAACCTGCGCACCTAGAGCCTGTGCTCCACAACAAGAGAAGCCACTGAAATGAGAAGCCTACACACCGCAACGAAGAGTAGCCACCACTCGCCACAACTAGAGAAAGCCCACATGCAGCAATGAAGACCCAATGCAGCCATAAATAAATAAATAAATAAATAAATTTTAAAAAATACAACTTATCAGGCATAAAAGAATGACAAAAACCAAGAGAAGAAACAGACAACAGCAGCAGACCTCCAAAAGATCCAAATAGGAATTATTTGACAGGGATTTAAAAAACTATATTTAATATATTCAAGATAATAGAGAAAATGATGAAAAATTATATCAGAGAATTAGAATCTATAAAAAATAAATAGAAATTATTGAGCTGAAAAATACAATAATAGATTAGATTTAACAGATGATAGGGCATAGGCAACAAAAGCAAAATAAACAAGTAGGATATATCAAACCTACAGACTTTTGCACAGCAAAAGGAGACAATTAACAAAATGAAAAGGCAGCATATGGAATGGGAGAAAATATTTGCAAACCATATATTTTATAAGGGGTTAATATCCAAAATATATAAGGAACTCCTACAACTCAATAGCAAAAAACCAAATAACCCAATTTAAAAATGGGCAAAGGACCTAAGTAGACATTTTTCCAAAGAAGACATACAAATGGTCAGCAGATACAGGAAAAGATGCATAACATCACTTGTCATCAGGGAAATGCAAATTAAAACCACAATGAGATATCACCTCACACCTGGTTGGATGGCTGTTATCCAAAAGACAAGAGATAACAAGTGTTGGTGAGGGTGTGAAGGAAAGGGAACCCTTTTTGGTGGAAATGTAAGTTGGTGCAGCCACTATGGAAAACAGTATGAAGGTTCCTCAAAAAATTAAAAATAAAACTACCATATAATCCAGCAATCCCAGTATTGGATATATATCCAAAAGAAATGAAATCCAGGGGCTTCCCTTGTGGCGCAGTGGTTAAGAACCTGCCTGTCAATGCAGGGGACACGGGTTCGATCCCTGGTCTGGGAAGATCCCATGTGCCACGGAGCAGTTAAGCCCGTGCACCACAATTACTGAGCCTATGCTCTAGAGCCTGCGAGCCACAACTACTGAAGCCCGTGCACCTAGAGCCCATGCTCCACAACAAGAGAAGTCGCCGCAATGAGAAGCCCGTGCACCGCAACGAAGAGTAGCCCCCGCTCGCTGCAACTAGAGAAAGCCTGCATGCAGCAACAAAGAGCCAACACAGCCAAAAATAAACAAATAAATTAATTTAAAAAAAAAAGAAATGATATCCAAATCTCAAAGAGATATCTGAACTCCCATGTTCACTGCAGCATTATTCACAACAGCCAAGATATGGAAGCAATCTAAGTGTCCATTGACAGATAAATGGATAAAGAAAATGTGATAGATATATATACCCAATGGAATATTATTTAGCCATAAAAAAGAAAATCCTGCCGTTTGTGACAACATGGATGAACCCAGAGGGCATTATGCTAAGTGAAATAAGTTAGACAGAGAGACAATTACTGCATGCTATCGCTTATACGTAGAATCTAAAAAAAAAGTCAAACAGAAGCAGAGTAGAATAGTGGTTACTAGAAAGTGGGGGCTGAGGCAAATGGGAAGGTGTTCTGGAGACATAATGTACAGCATGGTGACTAAAGTTAATAAAACTATATGCTTGGGACTTCCCTGGTGATCCAGTGGTTAAGACTCTGTGCTTCCACTGCAGGGGGCGTGGGTTCGATCCCTGGTTGGGGAACTAAGATCCTGCATCCCACATGCTGTGCGGCACAGCCAAGATAATAGTAATAATAGTACTATATGATATACTGAAGTTTGCTGAGAGAGTAGATTTTAAGTGTTCTTTTCTCCCCTCCCCGCAAAAGGTAACTATGTGAGATCATTGATGTGTTAATTAACTTAACTGTGGTAATCATTTTACAATGTATATGTATATCAAGTCATCGGTGGTATACCTTAAACATACACAATTTTTATTTGTCATATATGCCTCAATAAAGTTGGGAAAAAATGGAAAACAATAGATGATAGGATTAGTAAAATGAAAGATAAGTCATTAGAAAAATACCCAATTAAAGTGAAGAGAGAAAAAAGACAGGTAATACAGACAGAATGTGCAAAGACAATATGTGACAAGATAAAACTACTTCACACATGTGTAATTCTAATTTCAGAATAAGAGGAGCAAGAGAAGAGTGGGACAAGCAGTACTTACGTACTGGCTGAGAATTTCCCAAACAGATTAAAAAATACTGAGCAATGAATACAAAAAGTTCTATGAAACTTCAGCAGGAGAGAGACAAAGAAAACCACAGCTAGGCACATCATAGTAAAAAGGCTAAATATTAAAAAAACAGAAAAAAGATATGGTCCCTTCAAGGGAGCAGTGGTAAGACATACAACAGACTTTCCAATTTACACAATGGAAGCAAGAAGACAGTGGAATGGCATTTTCTAGTGTCAAAGGAAAGTAACTGGCAAACTCGATTTTTATGCTCAATGAAAATATCCTTAAAAGTAAAGGTGAAATAAAGACCTTATTCAAATGGAACTTGAGAGAATTAATTGTCAGTAGAGGTGCACTAAAAGAAATATTAAAGAAATAATAATACAAGATGAAAGCACAACTTGTAAAGGAAAGAGAAGCAGTAGCAGTAGTATTGTCTTATGAAGTTTAAAATATATGTAGAAATAAACTACAATAATACCACAGAGGTAGGATGGGGCATACATATAGTTAAAATGCTGTAACATCCTTGCATTATCTGAAAAACAGTAAAATAACTAATTTAAAGTAGATTGTAATATGTCAAAGAAACATGATAATCTGTATGGTAATCACCAAAAGAAAAGAATACAAGTAACAAACTTATAGGGGAAATAGTATAATAAAAAAAATACTTAATCATTTCAAAAGAAAGCAAGAAAGGGGGACTTCCCTGGTGGTGCAGTGATTAAGAATCCGCCTGCCAATGCAGGGAACACGGGTTCGATCCCTGGTCCGGGAAGATCCCACATGTGGAGCAACTAAGCCCATGCACCACAACTACTGAGCCTGCACTCTAGAGCCCGCAAGCCACAACTACTGAGCCTGCGTGCCACAACTACTGAAGCCCTCAAGCCTAGAGCCCGTGCTCCGCAACAAGAGAAGCCACTGTAATGAGAAACCCGTGCACCGCAACACAGAGTAGTGCCTGCTTGCTGCAAGTAGAGGAAGCCTGTGCGCAGCAACAGAGACCCAATGCAGCCAAAATTAAATTAATTAATTAATTTTTTTTTTTTTAAAGGAGAAAAAAGGAACATAAAACAGGGCAAATAGAAAACAACTTGCAATAGTAAAGATTTAAAATTAAACATAATAAATACATTAGATATAAGTGGACTAAATATTGCAACTAAAAAACAAAGCCCATCAGACTAATAAAAATAACTATTTACTGCTTACAAGAAGCACACCTTAAAAATAAGGGCAAGAAAGATCAAAAGTATGAGGATGGAAAAATATAAACCATCCAAACAGTAATCAAAAGAAAGCTTTTTGTAGCTACACTAACATCAAACAAAATAGACTTCAAAGCAGGAAGTGTTATGATCAATAGATTGATTATTTCATAGTGACAAAGGGTTAATACAACAGAAAGATTTAACCATCCTAAATTTTTATGGTATATTAACATAAACTTAAAATACGTAAAGATAAGTGTAATGGAATGAAAAGGGAAATAGGCAAATGCATAATCATGAGATATTTTTAAACAAATATCAAATAAGTGAAATCATACAGCACATATTTTCTGCAGTGGAATTAAAGTAGAAATCAGTAATTAAAGATAATTATAAAATGCCACAGAGGTTTGGATATTAAGAAATGTACTTTTAAATAACTCACGAGTCAAAGAAGAAATACAGTGGAAATTACATATCATTTTGAACTGGATGATGAAAGTATGATACGTCAAAATTTGTGGGATGCAGTAAAAACTTAGCTTTTAGGGAAACTTACAGCATGAAGTACCTGTATCAGAAAAGATGAAAGGCTTAACATCAATGATTTTAAAATTCATCTCAAGAAGTTAACAAAAGAACAGCATATTAAATTCAAAGAAAATAAAAGGAAGAAATAATAAAGAGCAGAAATCAATGAAGTAGAAAACAAATATTCTGTAGAGAAAATCAACAGAGCCAAAAGTTAGTTCTTTGAAAATGTGAATAAAATTGATAAATGTGTAGCAAGGCTGATGAGAGAGAGACAGAGAGAAAGAGAGAGACAGAGAGAGAGAGAAATTACTAATATTATATAAAAAAAGAGAAAACACAACTTAGAATTGACACAGAATTGACACTGGTGAATTCTTCCAACGTTTAAAAAAAAAAAAAGCTATGTTACGTAAATTATTCCAGAAAATAGGAAAAGAGGGAACACTTAAAGACCCATTTTATGAGGTCTCTAACCTTGATTCTAAAACCTAGCTTTGACGTTATAAGAAAGTAAAATTATAGACCAATTTTTCCTGTAAAATAGAAGTAAAAATTCTAAACAAGACATTAGCAATTCAAATTCAGCGATATATAAGAAGGATAATGCAACACAATCATATCAGATTCACCTAAGGCATGCGAGATTGATTTAACGTTAGAAAAGCAATCGGTGTCATTCATCTTATTAATAGAATAAAGGAGAAATCTCATATGTTCACTTTAATAATTGCAAAAGATATTTTAATGAAATTCAATATTCATGATTAAAAATACTTTTAGCAAACTATGAGAAGGGAACTTTCCTAATTTGATAAAGATTATCTTTTTAAAAAATCCTACAGTAAACAGTACACTCTTAAACAATTAATGGGTCAAAGAAGAAATCACAAGGGAATTTAGAAAATATCTGGGGACAAATGGAAACAGAAATGCAACATACCTATAGATTGCAGCAAAAGCAGTGCTAAGAGAGAAATTTATGGTAAACACATAAAAAAAGGAAAAAGATCTTGAATGAACAACATAAACTTATACCTCAAGGAAATAGAAAAAGAAGAATAAACTAAGCCCAAACTTAGAAGAAGGAAGGAAATAAGATTAGAGAAGAGATAAATGAAATAGAGAACAGAAAACAAATCAACAGAATGAAGATTTAGTTTTTAGAAAAGATCAGCAAAGTTGACAAATCCTTGGTTAGACTAAGAAAAAAACAGAGAAGACTCAAATAGCTAAAATTGGGAATGAAAGAGGAGACATTATAACTGATCACAGAAATAAAAAGGATTATAAGAGGCTACTATGAACAATTATATGTCAACAAATTGGGTAACCTAGAAAAAAATGGATAAATGTATAGAAATATACTACCTACCAAGACTAAATCATGAACAAATAAAAAACTGAACAGACCGATAACTAGTGAGGAGATTGAAGCAGTTATCAAAAACATCCCAGCAAAACCAAAAAAGCCCAGAAATCTAGGGTAAGAGGATTATAATTTAAAGATGACCAGAAAGTTGCACATTTGCTCATATCTTATTGGTTCATACTTATTAACAAAGCTCTACTTAGCTCTGAAGCAAGCTGAGAAATGTAATCTCTACCTGGATGACCTTGTGCTCAGTAAAATTCTGTTTTGGAAGAAGGAGTAAAAAGTTTTGAAAAGATCATTAGTAGTCTGCCATAATTCTTTTATAATTAAAATTTCTAACATTCTATTACAGATATTTGGAAATATAGTTAATTTTTGCAATTTGATCCACATTGCTGAAGTCGCCTATTATGTCTTGATATATATTATACATTTTATACTGTGTATACATACATATTATATATGATATATATAAATTTTTGAGTTCTCTACGTAGATTATCATAATCATATGTGAATAATGTCAGTTTTATTATTTCTTTCCAAATCCTATGCCTTTATTTTTCTGATTTTTCTAAGCTGGCTAGAACCACCAATACAATAGTGGAGAGAAATGAAAAGTCGGCATCTTTGACTTGTTTCTGATTTTAAAGGAAATGCTTTTAATGTCTTCTCATAAAGAATGATGCTTGATGTATGTTTTGGGTAGATATCCTTTATCAAGGTAAAGAAGTTCCCTTTAACTGTAATTTGCTGAGAGTTTTGGGTTTTTTTAAATATAAATGAAAGTTTAATTTTATCAAACATTTTTCTGAATTGATTGAGATAATCTTGTGATTTTCTGTTTAATTTTTTAAAATAGATTTCTCATATTTTTAAAAATATTTATTTATTTGGCTGTGCGGGGTCTTAGTTGCAGCATGCGGGATCTTTTTAGTTGCGGCATGCGAACTCTTAGCTGCAGCATGTGGGCTCTAGTTCCCTGACCAGGGATCAAATCTGGTCCCCTTGCATTGGCAGCACGGAGTCTTAGCCACTGGACCACCAGGAAAGTCCCCTGTTTAATTTTCTAATGTGAAAAATAACATTTGTAGGTTTTGTAATGTTAAGGTACTCTTACATTCCTTGGGTACCCCCATTGAAGGCATGATGTATTATCTTTTTTGTGTACTGCCATATTTAATATGCTAATATTTTATTGGGTTTTAAAATCTATGTTGATAAGTGAGATTACCACTAATTTTCCTTTCTGTCCTCTCCTTGTCTGGATTCAGTGTCAAGACTGTAATGGCCTCATGGAATGAACTGGGGAGTATTCTGCTTTTTCTATTCTCTGAAGGATATGACCTAAAATTGGAACGATCTCTCCCTTGAAAGTCTGATAGAGTTCATTTGTAAAATCATTTGGATCACTTGTTTTCTTTGGAGGAATCTTTTAATATTAATTCAGTTATTTTAATTTTAGGACTCTTAAGGCATTCTAATTCTCCTTCCATCAATTTTGGTAAGTTATATCTTCTAGAATGTTTTGCATTTTGTCTAAGTTTTCAAATTTATTGGCATAAAGTTTAGTCTTTGCTCTACCTATACTTCTCCTCATATTATTTATTTGGGCCTTCTCTCTTTTTTTTTAATTAATCTAACTGGAAGTTTTCCTTTATTATTAGTCTTTTCAGTGAAGAACTCTTGTCTTTTAAAAAATCTTTCTAATTGTAAGTTTGTTTTCTACTTCATTGATTTCTCCTCTTTCCTGTATTGTCTTCCATGTTCTTTGGGTTATTCTTTTCCTAATGTATATCTTATACCTAGCTTACTAATTTTCAGTCTTCTTTTCTAACACAGGAATTTTAGGGTATAAACCCCTCTATGTACAACTTTTGTTGCATCACACAAGTTTTGTAATATTTTCTTTATCATTTAGTTACAAGTATTTTTAATGTTTATTACAATTTCTTTTTTTGATGGATGAATAATTTAGAATGTGTGTATACATTTCTAAATATTTGAGAATTTTAAGACTTATTAACAACTTCCAACTTAATTGTATTGGTCTGTATGATACCAATTCTTTAAAGTTTTTTGAGGTTTGCTTAATGCTTAGAATCTAGTTATTTTGTAGCCAGAGAGTCTAAGTGTCAAGTCCATCTTACTGCTAAGTACTGGAATCCTGATCGATTCTTCCCTTCTACTCTCTGTCTGAAATTCCCACTCTCATTACACACCCAAATAAAACAAACAAAAATACCAACCACATTGGAGAATTGAGGTCAATTTTTATTTTTGGCACTTGAAACTGAAGTTAAACAATAGTATTTTAAAGCAATATGGATCAGTGTATTATTTTCAAAGCCTTGTATGCTTCTAAATGGAAGTATTTATACATATTACATATTTAGGGCAATATTTATGATTACATGGGAACTCCGAATTGATGCATCTGGGTTTAAATCCTGCCTCTAACAATGTCTAAACTCTTTTTTAAATCTGTAATCCAAGATAGTACTAGTTACCTACTTCATAGTATTGTTGTGTGGATGATATAGATGAAGAATACTTGAAATAGAGAGATCATTCAATAATTGTTATCTGTTATTATTGTTATTACTATCCTTCAAAATAGAAGCTTGATTAATGCTGTTTCAGTTAGTGAGTGACTTATTTTACTTTATAATTTTACTCTTTTACCTCAACGTTTATGAGAAATCGTTTTGTTTGGAGACAGTAACTTGATAAGCATGTAAGGTATGAAATGAGTTATTTATGGAGATCATGCCTTTTATTTTGGAATAAAATCCACAGCCATCCCATGTTTTAAGAAGCACATGACAGACTCAGATTCAGTTTTATATCATTAAATATAAACATTAAACATTTTTTAGTTAAATATTTTTTGAGATGACTTTCCATCCCAGTCACTTTAGAAAGTTAAGTAGCTTTCATTTCTACTTCAAAGAATGTGTTATATGAAGAACTAGTGGCGTTTAATGGTGATTTGAGGAACAGATATTTGGTGTATACTCTTTTAGAGAATATCATTCATGTGTGCTTGATTTAATTGTAATAACAGTTTTTGGTTTTTTTCTTTACAGTTTCTGGCTTCAGCGATCCTCTCGCTGGAGCACCATCTCAGTACTTACAGAGACTTTCTAAAATGGCCATTTTGGAGTATGATACCATTCGTCAAGAAACAACCAGAAAATTAAAAAAGAGCAAGAAACAAGAGCTTTGAGACTGCTGATTATCCTTTGGTGTGATGCTTTCTTCACTGACTTTTAAGGTTTGTCTTTTTCCTTTCTTTTCCTTTTTTCTTTTCTTTTTTGATATATGATATGATGTGCAATGATTTACATACAATGGAAATGTAAATAGGAAACAAATATTTTCTGTTATATATGGCATATGTTGTATTTTGTTAATCTTACAGACATTTAAGTTATTATTTATACAGTTTATATATGGGGACATAAGCATAAGAAAAATTATATTCTATGAATTTTATGCACATTGGTTATATCTTTTGATTCAATTTGATAAATGTTTTTTGAGTATCTATCTGTACAATGACGTTTGCTAGGAGCTGCAGAAGATTCAAGAATGAGTCCTCATTGTTAGGGTTAGAAGGCTCCCAGTGAGAACCCCTTCTTTTCCCTGCTTGAGCTTGAAAGCAGTTGTGACATAAGTATTCAAGCAGATGAAAATGAAAATATTAGTTTTGTTTGCTGATAAAACCTGGAAGGGAAATCCTGGCTTAGATGTGTGGCAACAGTGGGCTTCCTAACACTGAACTTCAGAATTGGGCAAATGTACACACTCAGGTATTGCTCACCTCAGGCTCACCTGCTGAATCGGGCCTTTACTACCAAGCAGAACAAGGCATCTCTACTGCGTAAACAGGCAGATCCCTGAGGGGAAAGTGGGTGGGAAGAGAGACTCGTTCAGTCTCTAGGGGAGGAGGAGGAAGGTCTAGGTCAAGAGGAAAAACCCCTCCTCAAGAAAGCCTGAGGAGTGGGGGAGAAGTATTTGTCAATGCAAGTCCCTGAAAAACAGGGGGAAATCAAGGATACCAATGGCTGATCCATCAGAGAATGAGAAATGGGCCATAAGAGAACAACAGAGTGTTAACAGAGGAACGAAGATGAGGCAGTAATGTCCAACAGGGAGGTCAGAGAAAGCTTCACGGAAGATGCAGTGTTAGAAATGGGCCTTAAAGACGTGAAAAATGGAGGGAGAGGGCATTTCTAGAAAGATGGAATAACATAGCAAGGACATACTATGCATTTGGGAACGATGTACTTGGCTGGAGCACTAGGTGGTATAGGGCAAACTTCATCAATTCACGTGCCTTCAGACACCAAGCCAGTAGCACATTGAATGATACCAATCAGATGAAGGCTGTGGTGACCTGGGGCATGTTTCTCCATTCATAAACAGGCACTCACTGCCTAGCTTCAGCCCTGTTGTCATATGGGAATGTGGACCCAAAGTTGCCAGATATTCTAACTTTTCATGAGAAGCCAGAATCTGGATTTTTGTGAAATCTTCCAATGTGTAAATATTAGCAACTAATTCAAAATAAGCAACTTATAATTAAAAATTTATAAAGCCATTGTGCAAGCCAAAGAAAATTACATGGGCAAGCCAGATCTGGCTTTGTGGTGCTATTTATTTATTTATTTAAATTTGCTTATTTATTTATTTATTTATTTTGGGCTGTGTTGCGTCTTCACTGCACGTGGGCTTTCTCTAGTTGTGGCGAGCGGGGGCTACTCTTCATTGCGGTGCACGGGCCTTTCATTGTGGTGGCTTCTCTTGTTGCGGAGCCCGGGCTCTAGGCGCGCGGGCTTCAGTAGTTGCGGCACACGGGCTCAGTAGTTGTGGTGCATGGGCTTAGTTGCTCCACGGCATGTGAAATCTTCCCGGATCAGGGCTTGGACCCGTGTCCCCTGCATTGGGAGGCAGATCTTAACCACTGTGCCACCAGGGAAGTCCCTGTGGGGTCATTTATTTATGCATCCTCAGGATCAAAGGACTAGAGGGCGATAGGGCTCAAAGCATAACTTGATCACATCTGGTAGAGGACCTTCAGATGCCAAGCATGAGTCTGTATTTCCTCTGTTTCACAATGGAAGATTTTGACAATGAAAGTAAATTATTGCTTTTGTGATTTAGGAAGATTCATCCAGGTTTAATTTGTAGGCTAGATTGTAGTGGGAGGAGACTGGAGATAGGGAAACCAGTCAGGAGGTTTTTATAAAAATTGAGGTAAGAATCTCTCAGTAGAAAGGTAGAAACAGGAATGGGAAGGACAGATTAAGATAATTAGGACATCAAGGCAAAGGACTTAAGATCCTTTGATTAGATATAGGCTATCAGGAGAGGAAGAATCAAAACCAGCTTATTTCTGGTCTTAGACATAAGATTCTCAGGAGATGCTAGTTTGGGGGAAAGTGAGGATGAGTGCAACTTTGGGTATATTCAGTTTAATGTGCCATCAGGACATCCACAGAGAGATGCCAAGCAGGTAGTTGAAAGCAGATGTGTAGTTCCAGAAAAAGATACTGACTAGAGTTAAAACTTTGAGAAACATTTGCATAACCAAGGCTGTGTTTTCCCCAATAAAAGAGTAGAGAGAGAAAAGAACCCAAATTTATAAGGGATGAGAGGAAATAGGTAGAAGACAAATGAAGAAGGAGAAGGAGAAGGGAGAGAAGAAGAAGAAGGAGAAGAAGAAAAATAAACTATCACAGATGTAGGAGAATGAACATATTCTATGTCCTTGCATGCTCTATATTAATGTATAAAATACACTATTAATGTGTGTTTATATGCATTACATGATGCATTAGTTCCTAGGGAAATAACCACATGAATTTAAGTGGATGTGTTTCTGCCTACATCTGGATTTTGATTGAGAATGATTTAAATATTACCTGTACCTTTTCTATGTTCTGACCACCTCCTCCAAGTGTGGCCAATGATTTAAGAAATGAGAAGTGGGAGAAAAGGTCCTCTCAAACAAAAATTTGATGAACTTTTTAAAAAATTTATTGAAGTGTAGTTGATTTACAATGTTGTGTTAATTTCTGCTGTACAGCAAAGTGATTCAGTTATGCATATATATACATTCTAAGAACACGGTACAATTTATGTCAGAATATTTTGTGGATAGGCACTTCTAAACACCTTTGATTATCAGATGGATTTCATTTATTGAGCTCCTACATGTACTCTAAACATTTAATATTTTTGTAAACCTTATGAAAACCCTAAAAAGTAGGTAGGTGATATTATTCCTATTTTATAAAATAAGTAGATTGAGGATTGTTTTACACTTGGTCTCCAGCTAGAAATAGAACTAGAATTCTAACCTACTAGGATTTAAAGCCCATATACATAAAATCAGTAGAATAATAGTTATTTTAAAACTTAAACTTAGTTGATACAGCATGGTTTAATTACTTAAAATTTAGAGCAATATAGTAAATACTTGCACAGAAAAAAATATCTCCTAGTATTGAGCTGAGTTCCTGACTTACGACACTAACATATCTTGGAGCATTTATACCAGTAGAGTAGAAAGACCCCTCCCCCATCTCCCCTATGAAAGAGTTCAACTGAAGCCAATTCAAGAAAGGAGTGGAATGTTTATTTCTTTTTAATAAGTGAGATATGCTAACGATAATTAATCATCTTGGGATTGAACTTAACATGTTTTTCATTAAATCTTAAAAAAAAACAACAACAACACAGGCTCTACTTCCTTACACTGCATTTACTCTTTTTGTTCCTCATGAACTTTTTAGAAAAACCAACATGTATTTGGTGCTCAGAAGGCTCAAATCATCCCAAGTTGAGCAGACCCAAGATTTAGACATAAGGATAAGATGCCAACTTCTGATATTGTAGCTACCGTGGATGTTAATTTTATGCTTGGGATGAAGACAGTGTTGCCAGAGTGACCCTTTTGCATTTGTGATTTGGAAATTCCTCCAGTGTAAGCAATATCAGTCACAATTTGGGGAAACTAGACCTTACGATAAATATTTAGGATGGGAGAATAGAGTCCTGATTTTAGGATGAGAAAACAGTTCTTTACAAAGAATGATTACTTCAGTGAAGGACAAATCATTAGTCAATGATAGTTCTGAAGACATTTCCTGAGAAGACATTGTTCATCAAGCAACATTATAATATGTTATTTAGACTCCTGAGTACATATAGTCACCATGAAGCAGATGCCATATCTTAGATTAAGGAATGGATATGTTAATTAATATCTTGTGATTCTGATTCACAGTCTCTGTGAATTTGGTTGATGTGAATTGGTACACAGATCCTGATCATCTGGGCAAATTAATGAAATAAGGGGTTTTTTTTTTACTAGAAAAATAACTTTAGTATTTTTGGGAAAATAGTATACATTTTTAGGAATGTCAGCAATGTAGAAAAGTACAAATAAAAAGTTTACAAAGCACTTCAAATCTCACCCACTCATAAATAACATAAGGTAAAAATCTTTCTCTGCATATATGCAGATAGATACAGAAATACCTGTATTAAAACGGATCATTCTGTGCATCCTATGTTTAAATAAAGTTAATTTTACTCTTGTAAAAGAAATAAGTGAAACTGAAGTCATTGCTAAAATCCAAATGTTATTAATTTTAAAATATTTTATAATATAGGTCTAGATCTTCTTTCCTAAAAGAGATTTTTTTTTTTCCTAAAATATTCCTCTTCAAGAAACTTCTGGTTCTGGTTGAAAACATTTGTCAACTTAGAAAAACCTACCTAGTCTTCTAAAGATGAGTTTAAAAAGTTTCCAGATACTGCCTTTGTTGCAAGGGAAACTTAAGCATAAGTACTACACAGAGACCTTGGGACTTGAACTGCATTCTCCACTAGGGTTGGTCTCTGTTTCACTTAGTCACTCACACTTATAAAGGGTCTTCTATGGGACAATAAGTCACCGCACCCAAAGATAATTAACCCCTTTGCAGAACCAGCAAATCTTTATAACATTAATAAAGTGAACAAAATGTTGAGAGAGAAAGAGAGAGATTCTTCTGTAAGGTTTTTCAAAGTTAAGCGTGCATCCAGATCTGGAGAGCTTGTTAAAATACAGATTCTTATAGGTCTGGGGTGGGTTTGAGAATTTGCACATCTAACAAGCTCCCAGGTGATGCTGATACTCTGATCCCCGGATCACACTTTGAGTAGCCTGCCTGAGAATCACCTGCACTTAGAGTTACCTGGTGCATTTTTGAGACACACCATAGTCCAGGCTCTACTCCCAGAGAATCTGATCTAGCTGGTTTGGGGTGGCCACTGAACATGGGTAAGTTTTAAAATCTCCCCAGGGATCCTAATGTGCAACTAGGTCTGAGGATTACCATTGAAATGTTGAGAGATTATGAAAAATATCAAGAAATTGAAATAACCTTTTTCCTTCTATTCAGAGCTTTATGGACACTATTACATTGTCTCCCGGCATTAGTTGTTGCTGTGGAGAAATCTGATTCTTCACCATTTTTTAATCCCTTGTAGATTATTTGCCATTTCTGCCTGGATGTCTAAAGATTTTCTTGATTCTTGAAACTGAATCAGAGTATGACTCACTGTGTGTTGTCCTAGATCAAAATTTCCTGGAACATAGTATGTTCTTTCAAAGCTGCATATTCCATTTTTTCTACATTTTTGGGAAATTTTTTCTTTCATTGTATCTTTGAATACTTACTCCTTCTGTCCCATATTTTTGAATTCTCTACTTCAGGAACACCAGACATGCCTGAGATCATCTTTATCTGTTTTCAGTATCTGGCGAGTTGGAAAATAAGATTTGTCAATATTTTTCTATTTTCTTTCTGATTAATCTGTGGAATTATTTTTTCTCCCCTAGCTGTGTTGGCTTTTGATGATTTTAGTGTTTCTTCTAGGTCAGCTATTCTCCACTGTGCCCAGCAAGGTGAAGGTATTATTTTCCCATTTTATAGACAAAGAAATTGTGATTTAATAACTTACCCAAGTTTCCACAGCTCACAGGTCCCAGAGCCCAGATTTGAACCTGGGTTTACCTGAATCCCAGGTCCCTGCTTTCTCCGTCACAGTACAACCCTCTTTGAAAATGTCATCTTGAATGTCCTTCCAATTCAAAAAGTGCTTGTGGGCAGGTCCCTGCCTGCCCTACTCAGACTCACCCATCGACAACATTTAATGGATGGGCCATTTGTGCTGGGTGCTAGATGAGGGCTGTGGGGACATTGTCGACGGTCGTTAATTCCTCCTTCCTCACGCCATGTATGGCATGAAGCTTCAGAGTGACAGTCTAGCTTTCCCACCTCAGAAAATAAATAGAAATATTATAGAACCCTAAGGAATAGTTTAAAATTTAAATAATCACTGGCATCTATATAGTGATTTATGGATTACAAAGCCCTTACACTCACACAATTTCATTAGCACCTTGGAAGATGAGGTTACACAGGGATGTTACATATGGATGATTTCATGGATGAGGATAGCAGAGGGTTCCCTTGGTGCCACACGGTTACTGACAGGCAGCTCCACTGTACCTTGCCATCAGAAACACTTTCTAAATCTCCTTTAGGTCCATTGTAGACTCATATAATCAACCATATAATTTCAAGTGCTTGACATTTATTTGTTTTTTCCATCTGAATTTTTCTCCTTTGAAAATAAGGGTGGACTGCCAATTAGAATTATGAACTGGCTCCTATTGGAATGGGTTTGGGGTGTTGAATAAATGACTGATGTCAGCAGACACCCCGAGTCAGAAGAAAGGTGAACTAAGACCTGCTTTAGAATAAATATTTGTGATTCCTCGAGCAGTTCTTCCCTCTTAATGTATGGCTTTTTCAGAATGCTTACGGTCTGTGTCCTGACTGATGCCTGTGTTTAAAGAAGTATAGAAATTGCCACCAGTGCCTGGTGATTCCATCAAACTATTCAGCTAAACATAGAAAATGTATGAGTTCACAGTTACAGGCATAATTTACCTTTCTCAGAATACAAGTTGATACCTACATAAAATGGACAGGTGAGGGGAAGAATGCTTTTGATTCATGGCGTGTTTTTCTTGTGTTACATTTTTAATCTGAAACTAAAGAGATATCAGTCTGTAATTTTTCTACAACTCCACAAACCTGAGTATAAGCTGAGATAATGTTCTCATGAAGAGAAACCAAAATCCTATCTTCCAAAAAACTGAATCTGGTCAAATAAGGCCGCCAGGGACCTTATCCTAAAATTGATAACTCTGAGGGATATGACAGACTTAAAGTCCATGCTTATGGAGCGGTGTTTTGGCAACAAGAAAAAGATGGAAGAAAAGACGGAGGAAAAGACAAGACATCTCTGGCGCATGTCAGGTCAATTTCATTTAATGCAAATGTATTTTAGCAGATTAAATACATTCACAAATTGATTTACACGTTAGAAGATTTGGCACATACACTTGAAACAATTCTGGACTGTCCATCCCCCCACTACAGGTCTTGTTTGGACATTTAATATACATTAAATTTTCAATCCCATTCATTAAAACCATGCAGATTCAATGTATGCATTTCTACAACTAAAATTCCCTTTCTAGTGGATGGCAGAAAGAGGAAACACCAACATTTTGATGATTCAGTATTTTCGGAAGTTTTTTTTTTCTTTTTTAATATCTTTTTTTTATTAGAGTATAGTTGATTTACAATGTTGCGTTAGTTTCTGCTGTACAGCAAAGTGTATCAGTTATACATATACATATTTTAAGTGTTCAATTCAGTGGCATTAATACCCTGTCATCGACAATCTTGCATTCTCTTGGTTTTTTGTTTAGGACTGACTTCCTTTCTTCTCTCCTACTTCACTTCTCTCTTCTTGGCTTGACTCTGGCCATCCTAACCCATAGGCAGAAAATTCTGACACTTTGTACAAAAGCAAAAAAAGAATGATCCACATGGCACCCCTGGCAGGATATCTAATCAAAACCTGACTTCAACAATGATGGAAATTGGTCTTAGAGAAAGAGCTGCAGGCTCTCAGGGAAATGCAGGCACTGTGATATGTGTACATAGACTGAATAGGGCTGAAAGCAGAGTCCTGGTCATGCACTGCGGTGGGAACTCAACACACAGTGGCAAGATGTAGCCTCCGCTTTGGGAATGGAGCCTTCCAAGAGAGAAAGACAGGACACTCCTGTTACGATGTATTTCGATCCCCTGAATTCCTGTGAAACCTGTTCAAGGAATCTTTTTTATAATTTGGTAAAATTAGAAGTCTACTCCTATACAACTTTAGCATAAGTTGTAGATGGCCTTGGGTGAGCATTTCCATCTAAGCATAGGGTTTCCACTTATTAGAGATTATTTAAATCAACTGGACAACCGCCAAGCTGACCACGTGCAAAGCACAGCAGAGGACATTTAAAGGGAAGCAGGATACAGCTCTTGCCTTCGAGGATTTTACACGCTAATGCAGATGGGTGAGCGTGGATAGCTGTGTGATGGGATGGCATAAATGTTGTAAACTTAGGTAAATACACAGCACTGACTTTCTTTGAGACTTCCCTTCTGTATGGAGGGTATATGAAACCAATAAGTGAAATACAGTTATGAGGAAATCTTCAAGGAAAATTACTAATTAATCAGTTTACTTCAATATGTATTGATTTCGCATGTATCAGGCCCTAAGTTAGTGACTGGAAATCCAAAGAAAAATGAGCGCTGTCCCTGTCCTTGAGAGTCTCACACACGGGAAGGGGAAACTGGCCGCCACTGACAACACAGTGTAAGGAGAAGCATCTGGTCCCCCTGCGTCTCTGCATCCCTTTCTTGGGTGGAACTTCTCAGGATCCTTTGGACCCTGGAGCATCCGGATCACTGAAGTTGTTGAAGGAGTGATCGGCCCTTCAACCCTGCAGTGCTTGGGTGGACAGGGGACGGAGGGGAAGGCAGCGGAAGGGGGAAAAGGGCAGTGCAAGAAAGGGCTGAGGAAGGAAGATCGTCCGCCAAGAGTGCAGTTGTATCGCCACCCGCCATCTCAGTGATGGCTCTGCTATGGCTGAAACTGATAGCTGCCTCTTTAAGATGCAATAGTTAAAGCTTCAGTTGCCTGAGAACATTTGTCAACCCTGCAGGTGAACTCATCTACCCCTTTCTACTTCTTGGCAAGCCAAGCCGTAGGGTGTGGCTATGGCCTGAAATAACTTCTAGTCCCTCCTGAGATCCAGCCCAGGGTCAGGGAGAGGGCCTTGGGGGCCAGACTGAAGCCCCGCATGGCCGACTGGTTGCTGGGTTCCACCTGTGCTGCTGTCAGAGCAGTTGGGGAATGTGCTGGACCTTAGACCTCCCAGCAACATGGTGAGTACCTTTGCCCAGCTGGATGGAGTTCTGAGAGTCACGTGAGAATACGGGTTAACCTCGTGGCATCTGATGTCAGGCTGCTTGGGGTCAAATCCCCACTCTGAAACTTGCTAGCTGTTTAACTGTGGTCAGGTATCTTTGCCTCCCCAAGTGTCACCTGGAAAAGGGGGATGTAAAAAAAAAAAAAATCCAGAATAATAACAATACCTACTTCTTGGGGGTATTGGGAGAGTTAAATAATGTATATAAAGCTCCGAACCCCATGTCTGCAACTTGGTGTTTAATTATGTTATTTTAATCCTTGGGGATGGTTCCCACCTTGGAGTGTCAGGGGTGGTGTGGAAACAGACGCCCTACGTGAACAGCACAGTAACCCGAGAAGGGCTGATCAGACGCTCTCCCCAATTTGGAAGGGGTTGAGTGGGATACAATTACCAATTCCTGATTTTCTTTTCAATCTTGGCAGAAAGGGTATAATTTTAATAAGATGAAAGGAGGCTTGCAGGCTCCTGACAACAAAGAAAATCACAGGCTACCGCTGTGTGTTCACACCTTCTCTGGATCATCTTAAGGAATCGGATTAAGGAATCCACAGGGAAGGGAGACTCTGGTGCTCCCCACTGAGACGTGGCTTGCCCTCTGGGGCACAGGCAGGGGAGAGGAACCCAACTCGAGTCCTCTTTTGATAACTGCTGATGGTAAGATGGTGGTGGTACAAGTGCGTTGGGGGAGACTTTTCTGAGCATTCCTGAGCTCTCCCGCCAGGCTTGTGGCTCTGATTTCTTAAATGACCTGTTCACAATTGTGAACTCAGGGGAAAGTGAGTATGTCCCTAGCTCCGTGTTTGAAAGATAATAAGTAAATGCTCATATCAGAGTTTAAGTGTTGATACACATTCTCTTAAATGAACTTTTACATTGGCCCCTTCTTTTCGCCTTCACTTTCCAAGTAAAGAACAGCAATATCCAACTCGTGTTACTATTTTGGTTCAAGAAGACAGCAGAGGATCTAGGATTCCTTCCCACACACCCCTTCTGGCAGCCCTCTAGTGGCTTTCTCCTCCTTACAATGTTTTTGTTTGTTTGTTTGTTTTTTCCCTTTATTCACAACCCTATTGCCCAGTGCTTAACCCTGATACAAGAAAGATACGTATGACCAGTGCAGTTGAAATTGCCAGTCACTGAGTGACTTACTATATTCTGCCTCTGTCTTGAAAACAACTTTTGCTGTCTCCTCCCTCACCCCCACTCCCCTAGTTGCCAAGGAAGTATTACTAGAAGTCTGAGAACAGCAAACCTTAAGAGTTGTTAGATTGCTAAGAAGAAGTGTGACATCTCCTTGGAGGCCTGTGAGCTGAGGATGGGTCCAAAGCAGGTGACGTTTAGAAGATGCGCAGATTAATAACTACTGCTGTCGTCTGCCCTGCCGATGTCAGATGCTAGGTATTTAACCAACATTGTTTCATTTATTCCTCACAGTGGCCCAATGAGCCAGGTGTGATTGTTATTATCATTATCCCCATTTTTCAGTGAGGCCCAGAGAGATTAGATAACTTTCTTGAGGTCTCATAGCTGGTTAATGCTAGAACTAGTATTTGAACCCATGTCTGTCTTACACCAAAGCCCATGCTCTTAACCACTCCAGGATGCAGGACCCTTTGTGGGGTTACACTCTACTCAAGCAGCTTATAGTCTAGAATGATCTGGAATGCACGTCATTGTGTCTTGACGCTGTATCTTAACGCATCGTCACTATTTGTTTACCAAACAGAACATACGTAGCATCTGATTTTGTCACATGAGGGAAGAGTTGCACTGGTAGACTCAGGTCCCAATGTGATTGAGGCTCACTTTCCCCAAAGGCAGTCGCATGGAGACAGGAACATTTACCCCGTAAGCACAAATGACAGACTCAGCGTGGTGCTACCAGATGAGGAGACAGCCTGGGGACAGGGGTGGACTGGGCATGCACTTTCACTGCAGAGGGCCCGTGTTCTGTCCCTGGTTGGGGAAATAAGATCCCGCAAGCCACGCGGTGCAGCCACAAAAAAAAAAAAAAGATTTGATTTGTGAGCTGTTGCAGACAAATCCCAATATTTTTATCGAATGAAGAGCACTGTTTTCTCCAGGGGTGGCCACGTTGCGGGCCCATAGCATGACGGAAGGATGGGTTCCCCTGATGATTGCAGATTCACTTCCACGATTCAGCACTAGCTGTGTTGTGGGTGGTAACAGGATAGGTACTGCGACAGGGGTGAGGAACACAGAGATGCTTTGTCCCTTTGTCCCTTCGTGGAGGGAAAGCCAGACCCACAAGCAAACAGTTCTAATCCTGAAGTCCAAGTGCAGAAATGGGAGTGTGCGCAAGGTTCTGTGTGAGCACAGAAGTTAGAAGGGCTAATTTTGCTTGTAAGACTTCGAGGAGAGTCTCAACTTTGGGAGGAGGCTTTGCGCATAGAGAAGAGGAGGTCATGTCCAGGGAACAGTATATTCAACGGCTTGGAGGTCTGACCGTGTGGGTCATTACTGCGGGATAGTGAGTAATTTGTGACCAAGGTATGAGATGTGTATGGGGAGGTGAGGAAGTTGGGGACCCCCCCCCATAAAAAGGGTTTATGACAAAGATATGCAGCAAATCTCTTCGTGTTATAGTTTAAACACAACTTCATATCAGTAAAAGTAGGAA
This sequence comes from Eubalaena glacialis, assembly GCF_028564815.1. NCBI lineage: Eukaryota > Metazoa > Chordata > Mammalia > Artiodactyla > Balaenidae > Eubalaena > Eubalaena glacialis. Next base: position 18,157,590 of record NC_083732.1, on the reverse strand, counting down.
AGAAAGCACGGCAGTATAATGTTCGTGACCACTCTTTTTAGAAAAAGGTTTATCTTTCCAAATATTCAAGAGCGTAATAATTCCTTTGGGTCATGGTCAATTTCTGGACACTGAGCTCCCCATTCAGGCAGAACTGTAGAAAGTAGAGGGATCTTCTTTTTACGATTACATAGAGGCAAGACTGGTGATCATTTATAAGAAGGCTCTCTGGCAAATGGAGGTGGGACTCTTGAATATTTTCTTGATCTTGGGAGGAAAGAAATTTTAAAAAAACACTTCAAGATAAAATAGATAGGACAAAGAGTAAATCCACAGAGGTTTTTGTTTCTTTGCTCTTATCATTCAAATAACTTCCATGAATTAGTATGTGCGTGCAAAGAATCCACTGGAAAATTATTTCTAGCTATTTACAAGGTTGCTCTATTTCATAGTTGTAAGCTTTCAAATGGACATTAATAATGAACTCCAAATGCCAAATGGAAAACTTAATGCGTGTCGTAAGTCATAGGGCTTCCAGCCCATTCCAGTCTTTATATCTGCTACTCAACTAATGACGACACTTAAGCAAATCAGAAACTACGGCAAAAAAAAGGAAACTTAATTTGAGAATGCACTTTGGGATAATGCTAGAGCGGTTGAAAAAACGGTGGAGGTTCTGGAACCCCCCAGGACATCTCCTCACAGAATTTGAGTGATTTGGTGCGTCAATTTCAAGTTTGGTTCTCTGAGCCTCTCCCAGAGGATGAGTTCTGTCCAATTCTGGCTCCTGACCCACTCAGAAAGGTCCTCAAAGAAAGAACAAGTTTCTGGAATAAAAGAAAGACTGTTGGCAATTCAACCTTTCCTCTTTGGCGATCACAACGAGAGGTAGAGCACATACTCATAACAGAATGGCTTAATTTAAATGACAAGAGGAGATAATGAAACATAAATACAAAAACATAATTCCAATTCCAAGGAGAGATGAAAATTAGCATCAATTCCCCACTTGGGCCCCTTCTGTGTTAACAGAGTCTGTACTGCCCAAGGAATCACAGGGCTGGCCATTATCTTGGAAAAGGAATTTATTATGAGCATAATGATGTGTGTTCTCAACCATTTTGTGGATTTTAGTTTTCAATGCCCCTCTTTCATGTTTCTTGAGTTTTTCTGGGACAAGATCTCTCCCTTCCACAGGACTACACATGGCCAAATTCATTTTACATTGGATGACAAATTGCATTTGAATTTGTAGGGTTGAAAGGTCAAGGCTGTTCTCTGTTAGTCAGCCAGGCTCCCTCCTGGTGTTTCAGTCATGAGACTGTGTTTGAAGGTCCTCTGAGCCGCTGCCTCCTCCAATCCTCATGAATACCTAATTCTGCCCTGACTTGTATTCCTAATTACTGACTCTACCCGCAGGAGGGGATCATGCCAGGGGATTGACAAAATAAACTGCAGCGGGCCCAGCTCCATATTATTCATCCTGGGGCAGTCAATAGTCAACCATAACCCAGAATTTTGAAAAAGTTCCATTTTCTGAGCCCGTGTCTTGCCCCAAGCTGTCAACCAGAGAACGTTCCGTGAGAATCAGCCTCTTGGCCAGAGCTCTATACGTCCAAAACATTAATTAGCAGGGAATTCCCTGATGGTCCAGTAGTTAGGACTCTGCACTTCCACCGTCAATCCCTGGTCGGGGAGCTAAGATGGTGCAACTATAAAATGCATGAAGGGTGTCTCTAATCTGAGTAGCCCCTGGGCCCACCAGCCTTTAGCACATACCTTTACCTAGTGGAGAAGGTTTTGTTGCGCTAAGTTGACATTAATTTGATTAAAAGTGATTGACCCCAAGGTGCGTGGATCTCCTACGAGGACTCTGTCATGTCTCCACGTGTGCTATGTATAAACATCACGCTGCATACATACAAACGCACATGAAGAGAAAACACACATCACTCAGACCGTGCTCATTTGAAATGTGCCATTCACACAGATACTAGTTAGAATTTAATTTTGTACTCTGCAATAAAATGAGTTTTCATAGACCCTTAGTAGTATAACAGAGATTATAAGTAAAATACTCAGGAAAAAATTTTTTCCGAATACTTATAAGATCTAGCAGAAAGACAAATAACTGAAATGCTAATTCAAGTCATTTTTACATGGTCATTTAAGGAGAGCCTTTCAAGATGTTTACTAGGTTATATTAAGAGTTGTTTCGGGACTTCCCGGGTGGTCTGGTGGTTAAGACTCTGCGCTTCCACTGCAAGGGGCACAGGTTTGATCCCTGGGTGGGGAACTAAGAGCCAGCGCGCAGTGCAGTGCCCGCCCCCGCAAAAAGAAGAAAAAATAAAGTGTCAAGAGGAAAAAACACGAACCTAGAACTCTATACCCCATGAAATTATTCTTCAAAAGTGAAGGGGAAATAAAGACCTTCTTAGACAACCAAAAATGAGGGAAATTGTTGCCAGTAGATTTGCCTTGTGAGAAATATTAAAAGAAGTTCTTGAGAGAGAAGGAAAACAATATAGATCAGATACTTGGATCTACATAAAGAAAGGAAGAGCATCAGATAAAGAATACTTGAAAGTAAAATTTAAAAAAAAAAAAGGCGTGGGCTCCGGGCCCCGCCCTGGTCTAGGCGGAAGTGGAGCCGCCCGGAGCCATCCGTGTCCCAGGAGCGCCTCGGCCCATGGCCGCCTACCCGTACCGCCCGGGCCCCGGGGCTGGCCCTTACCCGGGCGCCGCGCTGCCAGACCAGAGCTTCCTGTGGAATGTCTTCCAGAGGGTTGACAAAGACAGGAGCGGTGTGATATCCGACAACGAGCTTCAACAAGCACTATCCAGTGGCACCTGGACTCCGTTTGATCCAGTGACTGTCCGGTCAATCGTATCCATGTTTGACAGAGAGAACAAGGCCGGCGTGAACTTCAGCGAGTTCACTGGCGTCTGGAAGTACATCACGGACTGGCAGAACGTCTTCCGCACCTACGACAGGGACAACTCGGGCATGATCGGCAAGAACGAGCTCAAGCCAGCCCTCTCAGGTTTTGGATACCGGCTCTCTGACCAGTTTCACGACATCCTCATTCGGAAGTTCGACAGACAAGGACGGGGGCAGATCGCCTTTGACGACTTCATCCAGGGCTGCATCGTCTTGCAGAGGTTGACAGATATATTCAGACGCTACGATACGGATCAGGACGGCTGGATTCAGGTGTCATATGAACAGTATCTTTCCATGGTCTTCAGCATCGTATGACACTGGCCTTCTGCAAATACCAACGGGACTTACGGAAAAAAAGACTGAAAATGCCAACTCTCTTACCTGTAACGAAATGGTACACAGATGAGTTAGATACTGTTCTTCCTTTAGATTTTGTATAATTACTACTTGGGGACCCAACAGTACATATGTGGATAAGCTGGTTAATGTTTTGCAATTGTAACAGTAGTTACGTCATTACTTAGATACACACATTTGATTTGAGGCTGTTTAATTGTGCCATGAGGTAAGATATAATAATGTTACAGGTACTCTGCTTGCAAAAAACTCATCATGTGCTTTTCTAGATAGCTCCAGTTCTAGAGTGGAAATACTTTATTAGCCAATAAGAATTTTAAATAATACGGAACTTGCACAGAAGGCTGCTCACGTGCCTTACTTTTTAAGGGGGTTTATTGTATTCATTTGAATATGCAGCGTAAGCAATAAAGCACATGTGCCCTTGGGGGGGGGGGAACCCTGTTTCTTCAACTAGTTATTCACCCCTTCTTTTCTTTAGCCTATGGCACAGAGTACCCTGAATTAAACAGGTTTTCAGAAATGTCTGTTGATAATTCTGTCTGACATTATGATAGTCATCATGTGTAGTTTAGTTAATAAATGTATATTAAAGTAATAAATAAAAAATTCCACAAACTTTTCCCTTCAATAAGTACTTAATAATAGCTATCATTTATTAAGCCCATATTTTATTAGGATGCTAAATGCTTTATATCCATCATCTTTTAAAATTTTTCACCAGCCCTGTGATGTAAGTGTAAATATGATATTGCAGATGAAATTCAGAGAAGTTAAGTAACTTGCCTCAGCTCACACAGCAAGTGAGTGGCAGAGCTGGGATTCAAACATGAGTCCTCCTGATTCCAAACCCAGGACTTTTAATCACTCTGATGTACCACATTCACAGCATGGTTAAACTTGTCCCCCATGTGTCTGAATGGGTAGAATTTTTACTGACGGTATCTATGCCCCACAAGGCCTGGCCTCCATTCAGTCCTTTAGCAAACACTTGCCCTGCCCTCGTGGACACTTTAGAATGAATGAAGAGCCAAGGTTAAAGTCAAAACAAAAGGTAATATCTACCATAGGAAAGACTTGGTAGCAAATTTATGAATCAGATTTTGATAATCAAGTGTGAAACAAACCCCCAGATCCTGCTTGCTTTTGTTGGAATATGAAAATATTGACTAAAAGACTTAGGAGTTATTGTTCATACTTTTGTAGAAGGCAGAAGACTTTAATTAAAGTGATAATGTGGAAAGTAGAAGTGCAAACATCTTATTTATTCGTTTCTTAAAATGCACACTTTAGTTTTGTCAGAGTGAAAGAACCTAAACCTTTCCTTAAAAGGTTTCAGATTACAGATCCTAATAAATTCTTTTTAATTGATCTGAATCTGTTCTTTAGTCTTTAGATACATTCCATATATAAAAATGTGAGAAATTCACTTCAATTCTTCACATATTTCTTGACAGTCTACCTATACCTTTCTCTGAGATGGATGTTGGAGATACTTTTCTTTAGGGACCCATAGGTAGCAAGTCAGGCAAATGTACATGCAATGAGTCTGGAATTGAAGTTTTTTTTTTTTTTAATATAAATTTATTTAATTTATTTATTTTTGGCTGCACTGGGTCTTCGTTGCTGCTTGCTGGCTTTCTCTAGTTGCAGCAAGCAGGGGCTACTCTTCGTTGCGGTGCGCGGGCTTCTCATTGTGGTGGCTTCTCTTTGTTGAGCACGGGCTCTAGGCGCGCAGGCTTCAGTAGTTGTGGCATGCAAGCTCAGTAGTTGTGGCTTGCAGGCTCTAGAGCGCAGGCTCAGTAGTTGTGGTGCATGGGCTTAGTTTCTCCGTGGCATGTGCGATCTTCCCGGACCAGGGCTCGAACCCATGTCCCCTGCATTGGCAGGCGGATTCTTAACCACTGCACCACCAGGGAAGTCCCTGGAATTGAAGTTTTTAAATGATGTTTATGAACATTATGACTCACGTAAAAACATTGGCCTGAGCACCGTCACACCAATATTTGGCTCCAGCAATAAGAGAATAATAATAAAATCATGAAGCACTTTCCTTCCTTCTGCTTGCTTGAGTTTGATTTACTTTTCTTTCTCTAGTTTCTTACGTAGTTGAAACTTACATTATTGACTTGAGATCTTTTTATTATCTCATATAAGCATTTCGTGTTATAAATTTCCCTCTAAGAACTGCTTTAGTTGCGTCCCTCTAATTTTGGTATGTTATGGTTTCTTTTTCACCTTATTAAAAATATTTTCTAATATCTCTTGTGAATTCTTCTTTTAACCAAGGATTATTTAGAAGGATGTTGTTTAATAGGAAGTATTGAGTGATTTTTCTAGCTGTGCTTCTGTTATTGATTTCTAGTTTTAACCTACTGTGGTCAGAGAACAGACTTTTTGTGTGATTTTAATTTTTAAAAAATCATGGAGGCTTTTTTTATGACTCAGAATGTGGTCTGTCCTGGCGAATGTTTTGTAAGCATGTCAAGTGAATGTGTATTCAGCAGCTGTTGGTTAAAGTGTTCCCTAAATGTCAATTAGGTCAATTTGTTTAATAGCGTTAGTTATTATACCTTATTGATTTCCTGTCTACTTGCCTATCAATTATTGAGAGAGAAGTACCAAAATTTCCAATTATAATTGTATATTTATGTATTTTTTTTGTTCAATCAGTTTATGCTTTCACATATTTTGAAGCTCTGTTAGGTGCATGCACATGGAGGATCATTACATCTTTTTGATGAATTGACCACTTCATCATTATGCAATGTCTCCCTTTATCATTGGTAATATTCCTTTTTTTCTGAAATCCATGTTGTCTGATATTAATGTACCCACTTATGCTTTATTTTGAGTAGTAATTTCATGGCATATCTTTTCTCTATCTTTTCACTTTGAGCCAGTTTTGTGTTTCCCTATTTTTAAAGTGGGGTTCTGATGGACAACATTATACTTGGGTCTTGTTTTGGTTGTTTTTTTAAATTTATTTATTTTTTATTTATTTTTGGCTGCATTGGGTCTTCATTGCTGCCCATGGGCTTTCTCTAGTTGCGGCGAGCAGGGGCTACTCTTCGTTGCGGTGCGTGGGCTTCTCATCGCGGTGGCTTCTCTTGTGGAGCACAGGCTCTAGGCGCGTGAGCTTCAGTAGTTGTGGCTCACAGGCTCAGTAGTTGTGGCTCGTGGGCTCTAGAGCGCAGGCTCAGTAGTTGTGGCCCACAGGCTTCGTTGCTCTGCGGCATGTGGGACCTTCCTGGACCAGGGCTCGAACCTGTGTCCCCTGCCTTGGCAGATGGATTGTTAACCACTGTGCCACCAGGGAAGTCCACTGGGTCTTGTTTTTTAATCCAGTCTGAGAATCTTAGCCTTTTACTTGGGCTTTAGCTACACCTGTGCCACTAAGAGGGTCTCTCTCTGGTCTCTTGCTCTTTCTCCAATCTTTCTCATCAGCACTGGCTACAGGCCAGTGGTAAAGAGCTTGCAAGTGCAGAGTTCTCTTGCGTCTGGTGATCCTACCTATTCCAAACTGATCAGCTAGCCCACACTGGCTTTTAAGAATATGTCAAAACGTTAGATAATTTCTTTCTACCCACTTGTATGGCAACCACCTCTTCCTTCCTTGCCCAAAATAATATTTGTATCCTTACAGTTGCCTTGTGACCTCAACTCCTTGATGTGTTCAAGAAAATTATGATTCTGTAGATTATCTGCCATTTTCTCATTGCTGGGGAAGCTATGTTTTCTTGCATCCTAAGTGGAAGCAGAAGCTTCCTGGAGGGTTTTAAGCAGCCAAGTGATGTCTGATTTACATTTTTAAAAGCTCTCTCTGGCTGCTTTGTGGAGAATGCATTTTAGGGTGGGTAGGCGTGGAAGTGGGGAGACCATTGAGGAGGCTAACAAAGCAGTTTAATCACGAGAGAACAGTGGCCTGGACAAGGGTGGTGCCGGAGGGGAAAGAGGGATTTGGGACATATTTTAGAAGTAAACTAAGAGGATTTGATGATGGACTGAATGAGGAGGGGGAAGACTCAAGGATGACTCCTAGGCTTAGCTTGAGCAAAGGAATGAATGTTGGGGCCACTTACTGATAGGAAAACAGATCTGGGGGCAAATCGAGTTCTGTGTTGGAGATGTGAAGTCCTCGATCAAGTAGAGGTATCAAGTCAGAAGTTGGATCCTCAAGTCCAGAGCTCAGAGGAGAGTTCTGGGCTGACAATTTACCTGTGAGAGTTAACAGTGTGGAAATGATATTTAAAGTCCTGGGACTGGACGAGGTTACCCAGGGAAAGGAGATGATAGAAAAGGTCACCCATTTGACATAGGATGGAGGAGGGAGCATAAAGGAGACAGAGAAGCAGTGGCCAAGGACACAGAGGAGAGACTTTAATAATCCCTTGAAGGAAGATTTTAATGTAGACTTGGTAGGAATCCATAAGTCACGAAAACACTGTGTTTCATTCAAGAGAAACTTGAGATAGGACAACTCTATTAACTCTTTTGATTATTAGGTAAGTAAGACTGCCAATTGCTTCTGGAATCTTGGGCCTAAGATCTTTCATTGATCCCAGGGAGGAGTCTGCCACTGCTGGGAGGTATGGGGACGCTCAGTAACAAGGTTTCTTGTAGTTCCATGCATGGGTAGCTGAGAGAAACTTTATTAAGCTTGGCAGATATGTGCACATATCAGAGGCTTGATCGTCCTCTTTAAATTTTTCCCTCTCCTTTTTCTCCCTCTGAGGCAGATGCTCCTGGCCTGTTGGGTCCTGGCTGCATCACACAGATTTCTTTCTTGGTCTTTGCATGTGTTATTGTGAAATTTAATGCTTCTTCAGAGGAGACATGCTCTATTAAGTAAGAGAAATGTGGTTAAAGGAGCATAATAATGAGGCTGATTAGATGTTTTTATTGGTGGTGACCTTTCTACTTACCCCTGAGAATGTGTTGTTTTGGGTTTTAAAATAAATCATAGGGACTTCCCTGGTGGCGCAGTGGTTAAGAATCCGCCTGCCAATGCAGGGGACACGGATTCGAGCCCTGGTCCGGGAAGATCCCACATGCCGCAGAGTAACTAAGCCCGTACGCCACAACGACTGAGCCTGCGCTCTGGAGCTTGTGAGCCACAACTACTGAAGCCCACACGCCTAGAGCCCGTGCTCCGCAACAAGAGAAGCCACCACAGTGAGAAGCCGGTGCACTGCAACGAAGAGTAACCCCACTCGCCGCAGCTAGAGAAAGTAGGAGCGCAGCAACGAAGACCCAACGCAGCCAAAAATAAATAAATAAACAAATAAATAAACAATAAATAAATACATTTATTTTAAAAAAATCATAAATCTCACATTTCCTTCATTTGCCCCCTGAATCACATACAGACTTGCACTATGTAACAGGGTTTAGAAGGAAAAAAATTAGTGTGAGTATGGGGTTTTTTTCAGGCAGTTGAGAATAATAGTATGCCCCTCGCAAACTTTCTGATTGAGAGAATGATGAGAAAAGCTGGATGGAGGAGGGTGAGTTTTTGTCTGAGAGCACCAAACACCGTCAATTCTACTTCTGTTTCCCAGCAACTATAAAAGACCACCGTTTCAATACACACCTAGTGTACTGCAATCTCATCCAAGCACCTGTCAGTAAACACCTTAGAAATGAATTCTGTTGGACTACAGGGACAGTCCAAGTGATCATTTTTCCTCCCTGAAGACATAGAAATTTGAAATTCACCTTGATCTTTATCCCTCCCCTAGGTACTTAGAATGTAATTTTTTTCAATTATTTTTGGTTAGTTTGAGTATCTTTGTCATCTTGTGCCATCTTAAGGACCTTGGTTCTCTCTGCTAATTCCAGGGAATGGACAACCATGCCAGCCTGGTGATGGGCGGCATCCACACCAGCAGTTAATTTCCCAAGATGGCTCTTCTTCTCCCCGCTCTGTCTTTCCATTCCTGCCCAGGAAGGGGAACCAGTGATGCACCCCGTGGGAATGTAGCACAGCCAGTGGAACCACAATGGGAGGCATTTTCCATTTTCTACAGAATCAAGATGCTTCACTTATTCTTTTGTGTATTGCCTCTCTTAGTATTTTATTTTATTTGTTTTGGTTTATTTGGTGTTTTTCTTTTTTTTCTTGATCTCTGAGAGAAGTATGAATAATTAGAAGCAAACTCTGATCACTAGCAAAGTTTTATCATTTGGCTCTGCTTCTATGAGTGTTGGCTGAAATCGGAATTTAAAAGAAAAAATGTTTTGGTTTTTATGGAACTCGGATGTCCCTGTTGGTGGGGATGGGGAAGGGTGGGGAGGGCAATTCCCTGCTCCATCTCTTAGAAGCTCCTTGAATTTGGCTTGAACGTTGTGGAAATCTATTGCTCTCCCCAACGGTGTGCAAATTCCCCGGGGAGGTGGAAGAAAGGGAATCTTCTGGCTCCCCATTCCTGCTTCTCCTGACCTGGTTCAAGTTGAGGGTCATCTTGCCATCTACAAGTGTTATTTTTGTTCTGTGCTGTGACAAGCCAGACATGGAACTTAGCCCCTTTCTTTAGTTCACACACATGCACACACACAAAACCACTTGAACGAGACGTGTGGGTGAGTTGCAGGCTGAATGTGTTTGATTGGCGTGGAGATAGACTTCAGGGCAGCACAACTTCACAGTTAATGTTAGACATCCTGTTTGAATTAGTCAGGATTCTCCAGAGAAACAGAACCAATAGAATGTGTGTGTGCGTGGGTGTATGTGTGTGTGTGGAGAGAGAGAAAAAGATAGAGATTGATCTATATATCTATAATCTATAATCTATAATCTGTCTATCTATCTAGAGATTGATTTTAAGGAATTGACTCGTGATTATGGAGACTGGTAAGTCCTAAGTCTGCAGTTTGAGTCTAACGGCTGACAGACTGGAGAGCAAAGAAAGAGCTCGTGTGGCAATTCAAGTCCAAAGGCCACCTGCTGGCAGGATTTCCTCTTGTTGGGGTGTGTCGGGGGAGGACGTGTCAGTCTTTTGTTCTAGTCAGGTCTTCAACTGATTGAATGAGACCCACCCACATTATGGTGGGCAATCTGCCTTCCTTAAAGTCCACTGATTTAAATGTTAATCTATCCAAAACACCATCACAGAGACATCCAGAATAATGTTTGACCACATATTTGGGAACCTCATGGCTCAGCCAAGTTGACACATAAAATTAATGGCCACCCTAGTTTTCAAAACTCTTTTTCTACTGCAAAAAGCTGCTTCATAACCCAGTCTCTCTGCCCACCCCAAATGCCTGCTAATTTATAACCGTGTGAAGTTTGGCCACTTCTCTTACTTGGTTGAATCTTCAGGGTCTCATTTTCCATGCCCAAATGGCTTATCAATGTGTTTAAGAGTACTGGGGCCAGATGTTAAGATGACCATTTCCCCCACTCTGTTACATCTGTAAAACTGCTGTTGATGTAATGGCAATTTAAAAATCTTTCAGGATGTCCTGTTTTAAAGAAACTGAAAAATCACTTGCATTTTAAAAACCTATAATAACTTATAGTATAAAAGGACTTATTGTAAAGAGTCTATTAAAAAGGAAAATTCCCTTATGCATTTAAAACATGATTGTGTATAAAGTTTGGTTTCACCGCAATCTCTCAGGACACACTGATAACGAAAAACCAGGCACAACTGGGACTTCCCTGGTGGCGCAGTGGTTAAGAATCCGCCTGCCAATGCAGGGGACATGGGTTTGAGCCCTGGTCTGGGCAGATCCCACATGCCGCGGAGCAACTAAGCCCGTGTGCCACAACTACTGAGCCTGCGCTCTAGAGCCCGTGAGCCACAACTACTGAGCCTGCGCTCTAGAGCCTGTGAGCCACAACTACCGAAGCCCACGCACCTAGAGTCCATGCTCCGCAACAGGAGAAGCCACCGCAATGAGAAGCCTGCGCATCGCAACGAAGAGTAGCCCCTGCTCGCCGCAAATAGAGAAAGCCCGCGCGCAGCAACGAAGACCCAACGCAACCAAGATAAATAAATAAATTTATTTAAAAACCCCACAAAAAGCAGGCACAACTAAAGTTTGCCTTTTATCAAGCAAGAGTTCATGGTGTGTGGCCAGAAAGCTGGAGTCTCCTCTTGTACTTTGCGTTTGCACTGGGTCAGTTCTGTCTCATGCCCACAGCTAAAAATACCTCACTCCTGGCCAACCCTAGAGTGGCTGGAGACACTAACTACTTAGAGGCAGAGACGTTTTTTCCTATGATTTTGTTTTTAATCATTACTACTCACATGTACTTATTAAAATGATAACAGCTAATATTTTTGGATACCTGCAGTGGGCCAGGGCCATGCATTAAGCACAGTATATGCTTTATCTCACTCAATTTTTACAAGTCACTCTTTTTAAAAAATTTTACTTTATTGAAGTATGGTTTATTTACAATGTTGTGTTAATTGCTACTGTACAACAAAGTGACTCAGCAAAGTGTATATATATATATATATATATATATATATTCTTTTTCATATTCTTTTCCATTATGGTTTAGTACAGGATATTGAATATAGTTCCCTGTGCTATACAGTAGGACCTGTTGTTTATCCATTCTCTATATAATAGTTTGCATCTGCTAATCCCAAACTCCCAATCCTTCCCTCCCCCACCTCCCCTCCCCCACCTCCCCTCCCCCTTGGCAACAACAGGCCTGTTCTCTATATCTGTGAGTCTGTTTCTGTTTCGTAGATAAGTTCATTTGTGTCACATTTTAGATTCCACATACAAGTGATATCATGTAATATTTGTCTTTGTCTGGCTTAACTTCAGTTAGTATGATAATCTCTAGGTCCGTTCATGTTGCTGCAAATGGCATTATTTCATTCTTTTTTATGAGTAATATTCCATTGTACATATGTACTATATGTTCTTCATCCATTCGTCCGCCAGTGGACATTTAGTTTGTTTCCATGTCTTGGCTATTGTGAATAGTGCTGCTCTGAACGTTGGGGTGCATGTATCTTTTTGAATTAGAGTTATGTCTGGATATATGCCCAGGAGTGGGATTGCTGGATCGTATGGCAACTCTATTTTTAGTTTTTTGAGGAACCTCTAGACTGTTCTCCATAGTGGCTGCACCAGTTTACATTCTCACCAGCAGTGTAAGAGGGTTCCCTTTTCTCCACACCCTCTCCAGCATTTATTTGGATTTTTACAAATCACTCTTATTAGGTACTTTTATCAGCTTCATTTTACAGATGAGGAAATGGAGATTTGACGGCTGTTCCCAAAGTCACATGGCTGTTTGATCCTGAAGCTGGGACTTGCATCCAAAAGGATCTGACTCCAAACTTAGCCAACATGCCAGGCCCTCTCTTAGCCAATATGGCGATACTCCAAGCTCTCTCTGATCATGTGCTGAGTATTTTGCTGATGTCTCCTCTAGCAAACCTGTTGGTTTTGCAAAACTTTAGGGATTCCCATTTTGTGGGCGCTCAAAATTTTTTTGAATGAATGAATGAATGAATTTCCTCCAAAACAGGTTCCTGTTGCAAAAGCAATGAAATGAAGTTAAGAACATGTGCTTTGGAACCTTGAATCCCAACTCTGCCAGTCACTAGCTGAGGGACCTTGACCTCTCCAGGACCTGCATTGTTTGTTGGGTAGAGTGAAGGGTTGGGGGTTGGGGTGTGTGGACTGAGGTCCTACTCTCTGGGTTCTAGACGCTCAAGGACATGTGTCCACATAAGGCCAACCAGCAGAGCCTAAACGGACCTTCCTTGCTCAGGACAGCTAGTCACCAGAGATGGGACAAGACTTTGCTCCCTCCTCGCAACTTCTGCCGTATGAACAACATCGTTCAGTAGCTGCTTCTCTTTGGCATTTTTAAGAAGTGGTGCCTTGACTCAGTTTATTTTCTCTAACTGGCCTTTAAAAAGAACAAGCTTTAAACTTGGGGACTAGCAAAAAAGGGGAAAAACGGGACTCTGCCTGCAAGTCCAGACTTTGTCCTTGTGCTATATGTCTCACTACATACTCCCTTTTCTTTTAAACTTTTCTTTTGAAATATGTTTAGATTTTTCCTACTTAAATCCTCTCCTTGATTTGGAATTTTTCTGGGATAAATAGTGTCCCAGAGACTTTCTTCTTTCTCATGATGGTATTAAAATTTTGAAGGACCATGAAATAAATGGAACGCCCAAAGTACCTGCATTCTGGACAAGGCACAGCCAAACCCACCCGTTGCCATGTCTGTTGCCAGAATGTGTTGAACTGAGGCCCAAGCAAGTGATTTCAGTTAGCTGTTGATATCAAACCCATTGTCTTTCAAGTTTAATATTTGTCCGCCTGGTCATGGTGGCCAAGAACTCTGAATAGAAAATAAAGACGAGGTGGATTATTGGCCTCCAAGTGCCCCTCAAAGGCAAACCTTGCCTTTGATTGGGTTTTTATGTGGATATTCTCTCCCATTATGGTGTTCAATACCCCTTGCCCTGCATGCCAGAGCTGAGTTATTGGTGGGGGAGTGTTTACTAGCCTTCTGGGGATAAGCTTTTAATCACCTGCAGAGAGCAGTTGGCCACCTCTAAAAACACTTCAATAAATTGGGATTCAGGCCTTAGTTGGCTCAGCCCTTGTCAGCCCCAGGCTGCCTTGTGCCAAGATGCACTGAAGCCAGAAATGAAGGTCAAAAAGTTACTAAGCGTTGGCATGTCTTGCTGGCTGGCTTGTTTGGTAGATCCTTATTAAAACATAGGTGAATGTTGGCTGGCTTCTTTCTCACTGTTATAAATACTGTCCTGTCCGTTTTCATTCCTTTCTTCTCTGCCCACTTCTGCAAAGATGGTTGTGACGGGGGATGGACAAGCTGAATGCATTGGTAGAGCTGTCACCTTAGAAGAGGGATTCCGGACGTCCCACATGATTAGCGCTGATGGTGCACATCAAGGGAGCGGTGTTATGAGATCACCTGGAAGCTGGCCAGACGGACCAGAACAGTGATGGCTAAACCCTTCCCTGGAATCCAGCTCTTCTGGGAGGGCTTCAAAACAGCGGCTAAACTCTGCGTCCACTAGGTGGCACAGTGACACTGGCACACACATCGTGGTGCGCCTCCGGGTGTCCTGCACTCACTGTTCCGGGCCTGATCCCTCTTGAACAAAAGTTGGAGACTAGTTAAGAAAGGGAGCTGTGGATAAACTCCTTGAAGTTCTATATCTTGGCTCTATTTCTCTAAATCTTCATATAGCCATTGTGAAAATTGTGTGGATTTTGTAAAACTGTGGACAATAATTAATGATGAAGAACGATAAAAATACCCAAAAGCCTTGATTATGTAGGAGAAATGCCATAGAAAGGGGATCTAACCATCTCTGATACTTTGAAAATGCATCCGAACATCTTGGGGAAAATATATGGCTTAACTAGCTCTTGTGTTATCCCAAGTAGTAAGTACTTTATCTGCATTCATTCCATTAATCCTTATAGTAACTTATGAGGTAGGTGCTATTTTTTTTCTTTTTTACAAATTTATTTATTTATTTATGGCTGCGTTGGGTCTTCGTTGCTGCTCTAGTTGCGGCGAGCAGGGGGCTACTCTTTGTTGCGGTGCGCGGGCTTCTCATTGTGGTGGCTTGTCTTTGTTGCGGAGCATGGGCTCTAGGTATGCGGGCTTCAGTAGTTGTGGCACGCGGGCTCAGTAGTTGTGGCTCGCAGGCTCTAGACAGCAGGCTCCGTAGTTGTGGCGCACAGGCTTAGTTGCTCCATGGCAGGTGGGATCTTCCCGGATCAGGGCTTGAACCCGTGTCCCCTGCATTGGCAGGCATATTCTTAACCACTGCGCCACCAGGGAAGTCCCAAGGTAGGTGCTATTAACATACTAATTTTACAGACAGGAAAATCGAGGCACGGAGAGTTTAAGTTACTCACCTAAAGTCACAGAGCTAATAAATGCTGGAGGTGAGACTCAAACCTTAAGAGTTTGGCCTCCAAAGTTCATGCTCTTAGGGACGATACTCCACAAAAGAGAAGTCTGGGGAGCCCTGCCAAATAAGCTTTTATGCTTTCTCACGACAAAGGAACAAGCTTAGGTTCTAAACACCTTGCTCCCTAATATCTCCCCTTTAACATTACTGCCCTGGGACATCAATGCTATGTGCCAGAGTATCTGTATTCTCATGTTCTGATCCTCTAACAAATGCCATCCTCCTTCTAGAAATCATGCTGCAATGGCAAAATTTTTTGTCCTTCTATTCGGAACATTGCTTAAAAAAAGCAAAAACCCTGACTTGTTGATTCTCATTCTGACTTTCAGTTTCAGATAGGAAAATTAATATGCTAAGTCATTTATCCGTATAAGGACACTTAGGCTATGACTAGAGAATTTACTCCTACATTCATTCCTCCATTTATTCTGTGATGTTGACAGCATGTATGCAGCGTGCCTGGTCCTGAGTTTAGAGCGATAACTCAGGCAAGTGTGCCACCTTCACATCACTCACACCTCGATATGAGAGGCAGACGTGTGAACACAACATGAGAAGCAATCCTGCCGTGAATGTAGCAGAGCTTTGGACAGCTGGGGGAGAAGCGGTGCTGCCCACGTCTTTGAGGGGTGGGAGCACTAGGACAGCCTTTGCAGAGGACGGGATTCTTGGGCGGAGGCATGAACGATAAGCAGCGGTCCTCTAGGTAAACACAGCGTCCCCAGGAAGAAAGAGCACAGCGTGTGCCCAATGCTCAGAGCTTGGACACTGTAAGAAATTAGCCTGGAAAATACCCAGAGGCCGGTCGCAAAGTTCTCCATGAGCCAGTCAAAGGTGGAGCTTTATTCTCTAGCCGATGGAAAGCCACAGTGAGCTTTCCAGGAAGGGAATGATACCATTAGATTTGTGTTTTAGGAAGAGGACTCTGGCCTGAAGGATAGACTACAGGTCAGGGGGGCAGCAGCCAGCCAGATTGGAGGCAGAGACCAGTTAGGAGATTTAGGCAGGAGTTGAGATGAACTGAGACAATTAGGGTGAGGGACCCTGAGTGATATGGGGTTCAGAACGAGCCTCCCCCAAATGTATCACTCTTGCATGAGGATTATTTTGAACTAAAGGCAATCGAGACCCTGTGGGTTCAAGAGAAACTACTGCCCCTCCCCTAACTACCTACAAGAATTTAAATTGGGGATTTTTCCCAGCCAAGAGTTATTACCGGAGATAAATTTTATCCAAGTGGTCCCATCTGTATGGCAGGGCAAATATCTAGTTACCAAGCATCTGCTCTTCCTCTTATCGTCCTGTGAGGGACCTTCTTTCCTTGGAAGCCCCAGGCTCCTATACCATTTCTCACTCAGGATGGCATATAGACCTCATTTTACCTTTCTGTCTCTGACCCTCTCATGTGTGTGGGGTTTCCGTATGTGCAAAATTAAATCTAATTTTCTCCTGTTACTCTGTCTCATGTCGATTTAAGTCTTACACCAACCAGAAGAACCTAGAAGGGTAGAGGAAAGTTTTCTTTCTCCTTAACAGTAGGATAGGGGAAAGGAGTTTTAGGGACATTTCAGAGATAATGTAAGTAGGGCCTTTATTTATATATGGAGGTATGAATTATTTATAGCCAGCTTTCTCCCACAAAGGATTTGGGGTAGAACCGTAAGACTTGATAATGAGATGAATTCAGGGGCTGAGGGAGAGAAAAGCATCCAACAAGATCCCCAGTTTCTGGCTTGGACAAGTAGGTAGATGGGGTACCATCAGTCAATATGGAAACTGAAGAGAAAGAAGCCCATGCTCAAGGGGATGCCCAAGGTTTCATTTCAAACATATTGCATTTGAAGTATTGTGGACAGCCAAGTGGCTCTAAGGATCTGCACCCTGTGGGAAAAGTCAAGGTTGGAAAGGTAGAGTTTGAAATTATCAGCACATTGGTGGAGGCTGAGACCAGGAAGGTGGATGTCGTTACAGAGTCTGATAAAAATACGAACCATTTTGTTTAGTTTCCAAATGTTTAGCTATTTAGTTTCTTATAGCTCTGTCTGCATTTTTTTCACCTCTCTTCAAAATAGGTAGCTCCAGGGAGTAATAAGAGAACTGAGAAGAGTACGGTGTCTCCAGGATTTCTTTGGGTCTGCCTTTCCTTCTGTGCAAAGTCTCTGTACATTTTATATTCCAAGTTCTTCCCAAGATAATTCGAAGACTGGTGCAGAGGGAGAAGACCCTGAGCTTTCAATCACATCACTTGCAGACAACCCTCCACCTCCAGCCCCTGAGTACCACTCTGGCTTTTTGAAGAACTGGAGAGAACATGCTTCACTGGCAGGTGAAGACAGGGAGGGGGCTGGAGCCAGCTTCAGTCTTGTATTTATTTTAAAACTGTGTAAATGTTTAAAATATGATATGTAAACTTGCTTTCAGGCCACTTTTCATGGTAGGCAGCCTTGACAGTTAACCATTAGGTTTCTCTGGGATGGTGGAAACTTGTGTTCTTTTGGAGAGGACAGCAGAAAGACTGCTCGCTTGACGGTATGGGGGGCAAGGCAGGTGGGTTTGCCATCTGCTCTCAACTTTGGCAAGATGGAGGAATTGAAGGCAGCTGTGACAGCACTCGGGAGAAATTAAACAGGAGATACTTTATTCCCCCAACCTCAGGGCTTTTGTCATGGTAACAGCTCCCAGTCTCGGTGGCTTACAAACATTGACTTCTCCATCATGCTGTGGAATGGCCACAGCTCTGCACTAGGCTGTGGGCTGACTATGGGGTGGCTTCTAGCATCTTCCTGTTTGGGACTTGGGCTGCAGGAGCAACCCCTACCTGCAACCCGCAGCCCTGTGACAGAGAACAGAAGCACAAGAGGCCGAGCCAAGCCGTGCACTCTCCCTTCAGTCCGCTGCTCGGAAATGGCGTGTGTCATGCCCACTTGAATTTTGTTGGACAAAGCAAGTCACATGGCCAATCCCAAAGGGTTGTGCTCTAAGGAAGGAGGAATTGAATACTTGAGCATAATGATGTTACCTGCCAGAGTTAGTCATTCTTTCGCTAAATACTTAACTGAGTGCCAGCATTGTGCTGGAACTTGATCTATGGAAATAGATCTGTTCCCTGCCCTCATGGAGCTTTCAATCCCACTTGGGACATAAATGATGAGACCAGAAATTACAATAAAGGCTGAGCCCAGTCCCAGATTTCAGGGCCCTCACAAGGATAGTGGAGGCTGCAGAGAGCATAGGATGACTGCCATAGGATGAATTACCCCAGGATGTTACCATAGCAAGACCTAAACAATATTTTTCCCTGGATGGGGTGGGGAGTGGCGGAGAGATTCTGTTCTTCAAAATTCTACTCAGGTCACCAGCCTTCTGAGACTCTCTATGGCCTTCTTTGCCGAGATAGTGTCAGGCCTGGCAGGTTACCTGCCTTGACACCCTTTGTCCCACCTGCCACCTGTAAACCCAGCCCCACCTCCCTTCCCAGTCCGGTCAGGTCCTGAATCAGCAAGGACTTAAACAGATCCAGCTCCGTATTCCGGTGCTGAGGATCAAGTTACCCTTGGCTATTTGTCTCTCCATGACCAGCTGTCTCAATTTTAAAAACTGGATTCCTGCCACATTCCTAAGCTTTTTCTATAACCTTCCAAACCCTTCCATACCATCACACGCATAGTGCTCTGACCTAACATCCCAAGATTCCAACCCAGTGATTCCCTGCATACCTGTTAGACCCCCAGCCCCAGGGTTCATAAACACCACCATTCCCTCAACATCTTCACAGAGGCTGTCTCTCAGAAGACTCTTTCCTGTGGGTGCCACTTCTGCAGCCCTCTTGAACTCAGGACCGGGAGACCAGGGAATGTTCTCCTTACTCCCCACTGTGGCTTCCTATACCCTGGTGTGACACCGTATGCTGCACCGGGTCTTATTTGTGGCACACAGGATCTTCGTTGCGGCATGCTGGACCTTTAGTTGTGGCATGTGAGATTTTTAGTTACTGCATGTGGGCTCTTAGTTGAGGCATACAGGATCTAGTTCCCTGACCAAAGATTGAACCCAGGCCCCCGTGGAGTCTTAACCACTGGACCACCAGGGAAGCCCCGAAAGGAGAGATTCTTGATTACATATATGTAGATGGCTCCATCGGGGTCCAGGGAAGACCCTGGCAGAGGCTGACTGCTGCTGTTCTTCATATTCACTGCTTGGTGCAGCCAAAATATTGTGCAGGTATCAAGAGGTGGGTCCAGGCACACGGCATGCAGATGATGCCCCAGGTAGGGGATGGCTTTGAAGTCTGGCAAACCAAGAGTTTCCATCAATGACTGGTTCAAATTTACCTTTCATATGAGTTCTTAGCACCAAGAACAATACCCTAGATGTTGGGGTCCAACGTCACAGGTGAATATAAATATATCCAGAGGTTCTATAGAAGTTTACACAGGGCTAGTTAAGCTGAAAGTAAGCCAGCCAAGTGGAGAAATAGCTCAAGGACCCTGTCTGCAGAGCTTTACTAAGATTTATTTGGAAAGTTATGGTCTCTCCCAAAATGAATCCACAGATTGCTTTGCTCTGATTACAAGAAGAACGTTGAGGTCTTTAACAGTCATCATTGGATTCCTTCCCTCCTTAAGGAGATTAATTAGGTAAATTTCATTACAGTAACATCAACTTTCTTGGAAAGAAACCATCCAACTTCAGAATGACTGTGAGTTTATATCTGGAAACTAAGCAATGTTAATGTTTACAGTTGAGAATGTGAAACATTAGGTTTTAATAGATGTTGATGTCATTCTTGGCATCCTGCAATGATATAAACTACTCTGTGAAGAGGTAACACGTTGTTAAATGGAACCAAAATGCAAAGAAAGAAGTTGGAATGTACACACACAGGGTTCAACCCTACCTCCCACTTACCCATCCTGCATCTGCCATCTGAGCTGAACCAGAAAATTGTGGTTGGCACGCCCCATCTATCGCAAACGTCCAGGTAGAGAGACGAAGGAATTTCTCCCATTCTATTTAGTGGTTTGCTGCTCTAGTATTTTCAAAGAGGGCCAAAATGGCCAAGGAAAGAGAGGTCAATTTTAGTCCTGGCTCTGCCACTACTTGTTGCATGATCCTGGGCCAGTCACTCTCTCTGGGTTGTTTCCCCATGCAAAAAGTGAGAAGTCTAGACTCACTGGCCTCCAATGACAAGCATAAAACTCTATTTAAAAGATATTTTTCCTGCCTTTTGGGTAGACTGTTTAATATGTAGCCATTTGACAACCCCCGTTCAACCCTGAGGGAGTCTGGGAACTTTGGGGCTGAATGGGTTTTTGTTTTTTTTTAAACCGCTCTCTTTTTCCCTGTTATTTGTTTATTTTTAAATTAACTCAGTTTATTTTTATTTTAATATTTATTTATTTATTTAATATTTATTTATTTATTTGGCTGTGTTGGGTCTTAGTTGCAGCACATGGGATCTTCATTGCAGCATGTGGGATTTTTGTTGCAGTGCACAGGCTCTAGTTGCAGCGCACAGGCTTAGTTGCCCTGAAGCATGTGGGATCTTAGTTCCCTGACCAGGGATCAAACCCATGTCCCCTGCATTGGAAGGCATATTCCTAACCACTGAACCACAGGGAAGTCCTGGGGCTGAATCTTTAACCCTGCTAGGTGGGTCCTCGGGTCCTTGAACTTGCCTCATGACAGCCAGGGGCTGGGGCAGTTCTGAGATGGCCTCAGACACAGATTGTGTAAAAATTCGCTCTACCCCCACCTCCCTCTCTCCTCTCTCTGCTTTTACAGTTTTTAAAGGATATCACCATATATTAGTGCATTTCTGCAAGGTGGGCTGGGCAAGATTCTTACATAGAATTGCTAAAAGAAGCTCATATGTGTTCAAATGGTTCTGATGAACCTAGGGGCAGGACAGGAATAAAGACGCAGACATAGAGAATGGACTTGAGGACATGGGGAGGGGGAAGGGTAAGCTGGGACGAAGTGAGAGAGTGGCATGGACATATATACACTACCAAATGTAAAATAGATAGGTAGTGAAGCAGCGGCATCACATGAGGAGATCAGCTTGGTGCTTTGTGACCACCTAGAGGGGTGGGATTGGGAGGGTGGGAGGGAGACGCAAGAGGGAGGGGATATGGGGATATATGTGTACATATAGCTGATTCACTTTGTTTTACAGCAGAAACTAACACATCATTGTAAAGCAATTATACTCCAATAAAGATGTTAAAAAAAAAAAAAAGAAGCTCATATGTGTTCAGTAAATTGAAATTTTCAGGCACAGTGTAGAATTTCTCCCCTAGTGCTGGGGAGAGGGGCATCTTTGTGTTTTTTTTAATGTCCCTAATATCATTCCGCATAACAGCCTCCCATAAATAGGCTACTTTGGTAGGAGTTTGTCAAGTTCCAGAATGACCTGAATGCCTGATTTTCCCTTCATTTGATTCTCTAGGGGAGCATTAGGTCTGGTCAGCCTTTTAGCAGTGACCTGGTACTAAACTGGACTCCCCACTTACGAAGTTATAGGGTGTATCTCTGAGGACCCTCCTACACTACCTCTTACTTAAAATGCTGCGTGCATGGAACTTGAACAACCAAAGCCCCCAGAACAGATTTGCTCAGGCCTGGCGAGTCCAGAGGGACCTGCAGACCAGAGGAGGGTCAGTCCTCCTAAGGAAGCAGGAATGTCGAGCATTTTTGCACTGACTGCACATACCCTCAAGATACCGTATTCTGTTCTGGATTCCACAACTTTAGAGTGACAGGAAAAAACAACACAAAAGCTCAGAGGTGAGCCATGAGGATGATGAATAGGTTGGAAAGTGTTATTTTATGCATGAAGATGGAAAAAGTGGGTACATTCACTTTGAGGAGAGATAGTTGAGGAGGAGGATTAGTGATCACCTTCAAACACATAAAGATTATTTTGCAAAGACTGGAGGACATTTGCTGTCCACGGAGGAAGGAACAGAAGAGGCAGACACACACTCGTGCCCAGGTGGATTCAGGTGGCGTGAGGAGGCTAGTCAGAGTGGTCAAGCCCGGGATGAGACCAAGGAAGCTGTCACACGCCTTCCTCTGGGACCCCTGTAAGCAGAGGGAATTCTCCTCTTGCTCGTGAGGTTGAATTCCATGATGACAGCAGCGGAGGGACTAGATCATACATACACATTGACTCAACCCCAGTAGCTCTGCTTTTTCACCAAAGGGCAACCAAAACCCACCTACAGATTTATGGAAAATAGCATTGTGTGAGAGCAAGAACATGAGAAAAGAAGTATTTTAACTGTCAGCTCCAGGAATTTTGAGTGTGAGAGCAGGGCGCAGGGCTGGGACCGCAGGACATGGGAACACCCAGCTTTGCTTCCCTCAACTATTTCTTTCTTTTCCTTTTTCAAATTTATTTATTTATTTATTTATTTATTTATTTATTTATTTATTTATTTATTTATGGCTGCGTTGGGTCTTCGTTGCTGCACGCAGGCTTTTCTCTAGTTGTGGCGAGCGGGGACTACGCTTCGTTGCGGTGCGCGGGCTTCTCACTGCGGTGGCTTCTCTTGTTGCGGAGCAGAGGCTCTAGGTGCACGGGCTTCAGTAGTTGTGGCTCAGGGGCCCAGTAGTTGCAGCACGCGGCCTCTAGAGTGCAGGCTCAGTAGTTGTGGCGCTCGGGCTTAGTTGTTCCGCGGCATGTGGGATCTTCCTGGACCAGGGCTCAAACCTGTGTCCCCTGCATTGGCAGGCGGATTCTTAACCACTGCGCTACCAGGGAAGTCCCCACTCAACTATTTCTGAAGCCACTGACAAGAGTGAACTGGCTGTTATTTCAAGCTTCCAGGATCCTAGGATCATATCACTGCTTTGGAAAGAGAATGTTTGAGTTTGTCCATAAACTATATAGGAATGACTTCTTCTGTTCCATTGGGCGCTTGGGAAATGAGAATAGAAGAGACAAGGCTGTTTCAAGGTCAAAGATCTAAGCCAACAGTGAGGGTTGCTTTGGCTGTGAGTTACCTGACTTGCAATATGGCTGACTAGTTTGCGCACATGTGTGTAAATGGTAAATGATACCTTGCTGAGCTGTGTTTCTTATTGTAGAGCTGGTCTTGGCACTCCTGTGTCATGAGTCACACGGCAATGGGTGGTGGAACGGGCAATGGCCAGGAGGGCTCCCTCATCTGTGTACTTGCCCCACCATCATCACTAGGGACTGTGTCATTGTAGAGCAGCCACCCAACGTTCATAGTTCCAGTTTCCCTTCCTGTAAGATGAAGCCATTACAGTAGACCCAGAATAGACCAAGAATAGAAACATTAGTGCATACTAAATGTCAGGCAATTTGTGATTAAACATCCTATCTTTACCCTCCAAATGCTACCTGCACTTTTATATTAATATTTATTTACTTTACATTAAAATGAAACACAAATATTTCTTTATGTTAACTCATTTCTAATTATATAAATCTATTTAAAAAGTAATTGTATATCTCACCATGCAAGGACAGCTACCCCACTTCCCATAAATAGAAAGTAAATACAATGAAAACAAAACTAAGGTATTAAATTCTAGCTGGTAACTGTTGCTTGCCAAAGACTGAGCCCGAGAGGCTTGCACTCTCTTTATTAAAAAGGGAGATTAGCAAGTGTTAGAAAAGTCTTAAAGATATATTAATCCCAAACTGATACTTTCTCTTTGACATAATCATGAGGGTTGAAAGAAAATTGAAAGACTGGCTTACTCTTTAAGAAAACTTTCTATTTGGAAATAATTTCAAACTTATAAAAAAAGGTGTAAGAATTGTACAAAAGAACTCCAGTGGAACTTTTATCCACATTTACCAGTTTTGAATATTGGCCACATTTACCCTCTCTCTATACACTTATAATATTTTTTTTTTTAGCCACTGAGTAGGTTGCATCAACCATGCCCTTTCTACTTCATTATGTATTTCCCTGAGGGAAATTCATAATATAATGAATCACTGAGGGAGGGAAGAAGAAGGATATTCTCTGTTATAATCACAGTAAAATAATCACATGCAGGAAACTTAACATGGCTGCAATTTTTCTATCAAACTGCAGGCTATAATTCGATTTTGTCAATTGACCCAGTGATGACATTTATAGCATTTTTCCCCCAGTATAGGCACCGGTTCAGATCATGTATTGCATTTAGTGGTCATTTCTCTTTACTCTTCTTTAATCTGGAACAGTTCCTCAGCCTTTCTTTGCATTTCATGACAGTGACATTCTTGAAGAATGCAGGCTAGTGACTTTATAGACTGACCCTTAATTCCTGGTTGTCTGATGCTTCCTCTTATTAGATTTGGGAAAGATGGGCATAATTCTGATTCCGTGCTATTTAATTCCATGTCCATGTTCCTATGAAACTGTCTCTTGTATCCCAGTGAGAGCCACCCACACTGACACTGACTGAGACTGAAAGAGGTCGCTTCTGTGGTTCCTTTCAGTACCTTTTAGTTTATATTTCTGAAGAAAGCCAGACACTGGTTTTGACCAAGTCACATGATCTATAATGAATAACATCATCTGCGGTATTTCATGTTGTTTCTGGTGCTACCAGAGGTTGAATAGACAGTCAAAAATCTAAAGAGAAGTTCTTCATACCTTTCTCTGTCTCTGACAAGGGTTGGTAATGCCTTTTATTTGAGAGTCAGGCATGGCTGGGGAGAGAGGGTAAAGAGGAGAAAGGATACATGAATTATATGTAGAGTGGATGGTTGTAGCAGTAATTTCTGCTCAATGTGACCTCCACTGTGAACAGAAACGGAAAATAAACAATGGGAGAGAAATGGCCCCTGGTGAGGAGCTATTTGGGTCGGAGTGTAAGTCTTCACAAGCACTTATGGAAGCAGGCAGCAGGTGGTAGCCAAGAGTATGATTCAAGCCTGCTGCCCCTTCTGCTATACGAAGTATCTAATGTTTAGAGACAAGAAAACCAATTCAAAGTAGCATAGGTAAAAATAATTTATCAGCTCACTTACTAAGCCTTAGGAATGGCTAGATCCAGGGGCTCAAATGATATCATCAGGAGTATCTTTCGGCTCTGCTTTTTTCTGTTACTTTCTTACTCCATTTGGATAGAAAAATGACCCCAACTAACTTGCATATTAGTCCTCCAAAGTGGACTCTGAATGACCTTGCTTGAGTCAGAAGTCCACCACTGGACCCATTATTGTGTTTAGGAAGATGGGATATTCTGATTGGCCCAGGCAGTATCACATACCTCCCATTCACTGAGGGAGGAGTCAAGGCATGTGATTGACAGTACCTTCAAGGGCAGAAGAGGCAGTTTCCCCCAAGGAAAAGATGTTATCCAGGGGGCTTCCCTGGTGGCACAGTGGTTAAGAATCCACCTGCCAATGCAAGGGACATGGGTTCGAGCCCTGGCCCCGGAAGATCCCACATGCCACGGAGCAACTAAGCCCGTGCTCCACAGCTACTGAGCCTGAGCTCTAGAGCCCACAAGCCACAAATACTGAGCCCACGTGCCACAACTACTGAAGCCTGCACGCCTAGAGCCTGTGCTCCGCAACAAGAGAAGCCACGACAATGAGAAGCCCGGGCACCGCATCGAAGAGTAGCCCCGCTCACGGCAACTAGAGAAAGCCCGCACGCAGCAATGAAGACCCAACACAGCCAAAAATAAATAAATTTATTTTTTTAAAAAAAGATGTTATTCAAGGAAAAAATTAACGAATATTCGGTACAAAGTTATGATGCAGTATAGAGGATGATTTAGTGAGCTCTCTGATGTTGTATGAAGAAGAACTGATGCAATGCAGTAGCTAAGATCCCAGGCTTTGGGTCTGAATCCTTACTGTACCATTCACTAGTTCTATGGGCCATAGACAGATTCTCTCTGAACCCTAGTTTCTTCATTTGCAAAATGGAGAAAACATTTACCAGAATATCAGGGTTCTTAGTTGCAAACAAGAATTCTCTCAACCTAGTTTAAGCAGAAAGAGATTTATTAAGAAATAGTAGATGGGGGGCTTCCCTGGTGGCGCAGTGGTTGAGAATCCGCCTGCCAATGCAGGGGACACGGGTTCGAGCCCTGGTCTGGGAAGATCCCACATGCCGCGGAGCTACTAGGCCCGTGCGCCACAACTACTGAGCCTGCGCGTCTGGAGCCTGTGCTCCGCAACAAGAGAGGCCGCGACAGTGAGAGACCCGCGCACTGCGATGAAGAGTGGCCCCCGCTCGCCACAACTAGAGAAAGCCCTCGCACAGAAACGAAGACCCAACACAGCCACAAATAAATAAATAAAATTAAAAAAAAAAAAAAAAAAAAAAAAAAAGAAATAGTAGATGGCCCATTGGACCCCAGAGGATCTAGAGAAATGGGCTCCAGGGTACATTTCCAGGAGTCCCTCCCAGAATAATGCTCCCTCATGGACTTGATCGAGGCATTGCTACCTCTACCCTACCATTCTAGTTGCAGTGGTGTGGAAATACTGTCTACCCCAGAAACATACTGCTTCCATGGGCAACTGTGTTGGCAAAGCAGAAGGCCCCCTGCCACACCTGTTTCTCTGCTCAGCTCTCTCCTGAATCAAACTCTCTCAGGGGTGTGTTAGATCCCTGGGACCGTGTTTACATGCACGGTGGCTCTATGGTGCATGACCGGGGCAAGTTCGTGCACAGGGCTCCTCTCTCAGAAGCGGCCCATGCTTGGTTTAATTGTCTGCTGCTGCTGCTGTCTTGAAATTCTGAATAATCTTATCTTTGAACTTGGTTTTGTATGTGAAGTCTGCTGGGGCGATGGAGCACGTGCGAGTGCAAAGGAGATGCACTGGGCGGCAGCATATGCACACATGGGCTCAGGCATGAGGGAAGTGTGTACCCTGAGCAGTTGGCTTGGATGCCCAGTGTCCGTGGCCTCACCTGGGGACAGTCCTGGGTACTGTGAAATTCCCAGGTGAGAGCCGGGCAGGGACCTGGGCCCAGATTGGTGGTGGTGATGGCAACAGCGACAGTAAAAGAAGCAGCAACTGTGGTGGCAGTGGCCGCTCCCTGGGAGAAGGAGAGGGCTCCATATGGAGTAGGGCAGGGATTATGGTGGGAAACCAGGCGGTCTGCGCATTCTTGCAGCATCTATACAAATATTTATACAGTGAATCGAATCGAATCTAGATTCTCCAGCCTGAGAGCCAGGATGGGAACTGCTAGTGCTTATTAAGTTTTTTCAAAATAAAAGCTATGTACACATAGACATTGCAATAAAGCATATTAGGAAATCATTGGAATTCTTCAAAGAATTTAGAATCTGGTTTTTAAAACTGCTGCAACATTGCAAAGCAAATTGCCACAGGGTTAGAGAGGAAAGTTAAAATTTTTTAAGATTGCCATATTTGATGGAAAAGAAAATTCTTTTCATATGAAGCTTTGGATGAACCAATTATTAACAAGGAAGATAATTTTATGATTAATTTTTCTTTGTATTTGAAGATACCGTGACAGAATATATAAACAGGTGTGTTTTGAATTATACACAAATCATGGGGCCACTTTCGGTTTCCTGTATGACCTCAACAAGTTATAGGAATTGTCAGAGGAAACATCAAAATGTCATTGTATAAATTTGCACTTAAAATTAACTTCAGACTTACACAAAACTGATTTGTATGAGGAGTTAAATCTTTTTAGAAAATTCGTTCTGCAAGAATCGTCAACTCTAGATGTACTAAAATTTGTATTTCAAAATAATTTATTTATCAAAAATTTATCCCAGTGTTGTCGGAGACTACAAAATACTCTTAACAATGCCAATAGCAGTGGCATCAGAAAAGTCCTTCTCAAAATTAAAAATTATGAAAAGTTATATGTGATCTTACATTTGCTAAGAGCAACTGACTTCATTTTGATTATATTGATTGAAATCATGTTGTTAAAAGCATAAATTCTGAGAATCTAATAAGTGAATTTTTAGAAAAACAAGTTAGAAAAATCTTAAGATCAGTCAAGATATTACATTAATAAAGTATTTTCCTTATAATATTATTTAAAATTATGGCACAATTTTTTTTGCAATTTATAAATTTATGTAGGTATTAATGTATCACTATTACCCCACAGTACATTTTATGAGTAATAAAATATTTTTAAAGAAAAATGAATTATATTTTAGTGCCTTTAACTGTACCTTTTACTCCTACTTTTTTAATAAAGGACCACACATTTTCCGTTTTCACTGTACCCCACAAATAATGTAGTTGGCTCTGGTTACATGTCTATACTATAGGTATGAGTGAAGCTGGAAAGTATAGTTTTGGGGGGTTCCTAGCTTGAGAAGGAGGGCTTCATAACGCAAGAAACCAGCTAGTCAGGAATGACACAATATCAGCCCCCCCACACCTTACTGGCTGCCAAGCCACTAACCATATTTATTTTCTCTCTTGGTTTGGATGGCCCCAGCAAAGTCTGAAAGAGGATTAGATCACAGCATTAATCCTGCCATTCTAAGGAAGGTTCAGCAAATCCCAAAGGCTAGGGTGCTGCATCATACCGAAACTGGCTATCTTCTAGCTCTGTGAGGGGTGGTTTCCCTAACTATACATGGCCCCCTGGCTCCAACTCAATGCCTCTGGGCACCTGCCTGCCTCCCAGAAGTTATTTTTGTTCTTTGGTGCTTTCCTAATGCTGTTTAATGCACAGAATAGATAAACAGCAAGTATTTACCTTTCTCAAAGATAGGTCTCAGGAAACTCTTACTGATCTAAAAAGGTTAGTCATTTAGTCTCACACCATTTTTATGTTCACTGAATGACTAGGTATTCCTAGAATTCGCCTCCACAAATATCCTGAAAGGAGAGGAAGAGGAACAAGTTTTTCTGGATTGAGGAATGAACTTGAACCTGTAAATCAGGACGCTCCCCTCCAAGACTTGGCAAAGATGCATTTGCTGTCAGTGTTTGGGTCTTGCTTTCTTATGCCCCAAAGGACACCATGAATACTTGTGTGTGTGGATGGCCAGTTTCCTAAAATTAACCTCTTTGTGTTTCATTCCTGCCCAAAGATAGACCATCAAGCTCCCTGGGAAAGCCTGGTGGCTACAAAAGGAAGACTGACCAGTCTTACACACCTGGAAAGAGACCATCGAGGCACCATTTGTTAGTGTTTTAGAGATGGCTGAGACCAGTTTCTTCAGTTTAGAGAGAAGAATCCTTGTTGGTTGTTTGGAGGCAGAGTTGAGGTCTCCAGAGCCCAGGGCTCACCTGCTTCTCCTCCACACTGCTCCCCTCAGCCAACACCAGAGAAACACGTGTCCAAGGGCAGCCATCTAACAGGCTTAGAGCACCCATTCATCCTAATACGTGGTGACTTCCTAGCCCAGAGCTTTCACAGCAGGGAACATAAAGAAGGAAAGCTCAAGACCTTAACACAGCTGCTTAGATTTGCAACTGGAATTTTGGGGTGAGGTGGAACAGAGGTAGGGGTCAGAAACTTGCTTCAGGCTAGGATTGGGAAGAAAGGAAAGTGAGTAGTGTGCATGTCATCTTTATGCACGAGGGGAAAAGAAAAGGCATCTGACTTTAGCATCCCAAGAAATCTGTGTATGTGTATGTATGTGAGTGTGTGTGTATGTGTAGCATACAGTTTAAGAGTGACAGTTGTGGGATCACACTGCTGGAAGAACTCCCAGCTCCATCACTTACTGGTTGAGCCCTTTGGGCAAATCAAATCATGCCATCTCTCTAGGCTCCAGATTCCTTAGTTATAAAGTGGGAGAATTTTAGTAGCTACGGCATAGGGACATTGTGAGGATTAAATGAGATTATCTATGCAAAGCACTTGGAACTGTGCCTAGCTGTTGGTAAATGCCCCATCAAGGTGTGCTGTTATCACATCAGACAGAAGCTGTGACCCATACTTTTCAAGCTGTTGGTTTTCTGGGATACCTGCCCACCAGGCATTCTCACCTGCTGTACACAGAGCTAACACCCTCCCATCCAGATTGTATGCTAGCACTCTTGTGCTTAGAAAGGGACCAGCCCATCTAATAGGTCCCTTCCTTCATGGGGCAATGCCTGCTCCCCTCACCTCCACCTCAAATGTGCCACTGACTGGGGCACTGACATGGTCAGACGTCCACCAACCACAACCTCTATCCCCATCCTTAAATGAAAGTATAGTCTCCTTCCCTCCATAAGGACTCTTTTTTTAAAAAAAATTTATGTTATTGAAGTATAGTTGATTAATAAGGACTCTTATGTCTGATTTTTCCTATGAAATAAGTGAGATCTTAGAACTTGTTCCTTGTAGTAGATTTTTCAAAATAAAAAAATACCTTTTGTACAACTAGAACAAGATCACTTCATTAAATAGAAGATTTTTATCCATCCATAGTATACGGAAACCAACCTTGCTCTTTGATTCTTCTTTCAAATCACTTTATCAGCCTCCTGAATTTCCTGGCCTTAGTGCTCTGGTAACTATAGCTATTGAAACATCTTTACCAATCCAGGCTGTTCTGAACTGACTGGGCACGCAGAGTCCAGCCCTTCTGAGGCTCCAGATGGAGGTGGAACAGCAGAGGGTCAGAAGCTCTGGGGCTCTATGGCTACAGGGAAGATTCTAGCCCAAGACAAGAGTTGACCTAATCAGTAAAACAAGAAGCCCTGAAGGGACAAAGCCCATATTAAAAGATGGGTGAGAACTTTCTGGTGTCTGGAGAAGGTATATACTCTCATCAGGGGCTGAGGCAGCAGGAAACTCTGTCCGGCTGTAGCACACAGTGAAGAGCTTCTCTTCACTGCCTGGACTGAGGCAATGGAGGCCAACCAGGGGCGACCCGTATTCAGGCAGCCCCCAGAGGGTCCACATATCTGGTCCTGAAGAACACTTGCCTCCACCTGACCATTGCTTTTGGCAGGACAACAACACTGGGGAGGCTGCATATCCTCAGTAGTCTCTGGGCTCAGGGCGAGTTTTTCGTAGGTCTACAAACAAGGGTACAGTAGGGTTTGGGTTCATCATGGTGGCTGGAGCCTGCCCTTATAGTGTGATGTGACTTCCTCTGGCATGGCTGGCCTCGTCCCAGTTTAAGCGACCCTGGCTGTAGATTTGGGACATTCTGAGCAGATAATTTTGTAGTATTGTTGCCTAAATTCTTAGCAGATCGGTCCCTCACTCACCCACACACTAATCCCAACACCTGCTCAACCATGAGCCAGACCTGTACAGAACAACAGGAAGACAGAGAGGAGACAGGACCTGTCTTCACAGAGTTGGGTCAACTGGTGAGAAATCTTAAGTGGTTGGGGAAATGTGATGGTTACTTTTATATGTCAACTTGGCTAGGCTACAGTGTTCAGGTATTTGGTCAAATATTATTCTACAATAGATATTTCTGTGAAGGTATTTTTTTAGATGAAATTAACATTTAGACCAGTAGACTTTGAGTAAAGCAGATTACCCTCCATCATGTGGGTGGGCCTCATCCAATCAGTTGACAGCCTTAATAGAAAAAGACTGACCTCTGATTAAGATGGAATTCTGCCAGCAGATAGCCTTGGATTGAACTGTAGCGTCAACTCTTTCCCGGGTTTCCTGCAAATTTTGGACTTGCCAGCCTTCACGATCACATGAGCCAATTCCTTAAAATCAATCTCTCTCTCTCTCTCTCTCTCTCTCTCTCTATATATATATATATATATATATGTATATAAATGTATATGTATAATTCTACTTTTTCTATTTCTCTGGAGAACCATGAATAATACAGAAATCTGGTCTCTGTTTTATTGCCCTCTTGATGAATTTTGCATTTTATTAAACAGTTTTTATTGGGTTTTTTTTAATGATAAAATGCACACTGTATTGAAAATACAAATAGTTCCAAGATGGCCACTGTAAACATCTTGCTGAGAGCCCCTCTCTTTTTTTCTATGCATGTGTTGGCAGGTATACCCAACAAAATTGGGACCATGAGTCTTTATCCTGTCTTCTTTTTTTTAAAATAGCATTAATTGTAAGCACTTTAAAAATGTCATTATAAAATATATGGAAAGCTGTTTAGGGGCTGCCCACTAATCTGTTTTTGTTGGAAATTTCAGTTGTTTCCTATTTTCTGTCATTATAAATAACTCTGCAAGGAAAGTTTTTGTTCATAAATCTATGTCTGCCTCTCTGACTGT
Organism: Eubalaena glacialis; assembly: GCF_028564815.1. NCBI lineage: Eukaryota > Metazoa > Chordata > Mammalia > Artiodactyla > Balaenidae > Eubalaena > Eubalaena glacialis. The sequence continues at coordinate 18,125,204 of NC_083732.1, read as the reverse complement.
TTCCTTAGGGAAGATTCCTGGAAGGGGAATCACTCAGAACTCTGGCCTCATAAATAAGAGAATTATGAAAAATGGAAGGAGAAAATGCAATAAATTAAATGAATTGGGTCGCTTGACTCATTCTAACTGAGAAAATAAGAAACACCTGACCTCCTCCAGGGCTGAATTCATGGTCATGGACGTTACTTAGGGAAGCCATGAGGCATGGTAGAAACAGAACTGGATTAGGAGCCAGTGCTGTGCCCACTTTGTTTCTCTCCATAGCCAGGAGCTCCTGGGCAAACCTCTGACATGTTCTGCTCCCAGTTTTTCATGTAAAGTGGGGATATAGTAACTGCCCTGCCTACTTCCCAAGAGTTTGTGAAGGGCCACTGATGGAATGTGTGTGAATGGCTCCCACCCACCTTTTTTCTAGAGCACTGCTTCTTCTGTGAAGTCGGCTTCAACTTTCCCAGGGTAAGTCAGTAGCCTCTAGTCTAATGCTTTCTCCAAGCTCTTTACTAGCGTATGTAATCTTGAATAACTATGATTTGTTTGCACTTCTGTTCCTCCAGCTGAGTCCGAGTCTTACTCACCTTTTCTCCCCACTGGTGCTCAATAGAGTGCAAGGCATTCGGGAGATGCCCAATTCATGTCTACTAAAAGAAACCGTAAACTGCTAAATGAACATGATATCATCCATAAGCATTTATTAAGTACCAATGATATGTCTGAACTCAAGGCGCTCACATTGCAGTAGAACAAATATTTTTAAATTTCACATGGCATTTGCTAAGTGCCCAATTGGCTGTACAGACGCAAAAATGCATAAAGCATAAATGTAACTTATTTTTAAATAGAGCTTTTGAGTGCTTCTACATCATTTCACTTGACCTTCTCAATAGCTCTGTGGGGAAGGAAGGGGAGCCATCCGTATTGTTACCTACATTTGTTAAGTGAGGAAATAAGGGGCTTCCCTAGTGGCGCAGTGGTTAAGAATCCGCATGCCAATGCAGGGGACACATTGAATCCAGGGTTCGAGCCCTGGTCCGGGAAGATCTCACATGCCGCGGAGCAAATGAGCCCGTGTGCCACAACTAATGAGCCTGCACTCTAGAACCCGTGAGCCACAACTACTGAGCCTGCATGCCACAGCTACTGAGCCTGTGTGCCTAGAGCCGGTGCTCTGCAACAAGAGAAGCCACCGCAATGAGAAGCCCTCACACCGCAACAAAGAGTAGCCCCCTCTCGCCGCAACTAGAGAAAGCCCGAGCGCAGCAACGAAGACCCAGTGGAGCCAAAAATAAATAATAATAAATAAAATAAATATTTTTTTTTAAATCTTATTTTAAAAAAAGTGAGGAAATAGGACAGATGATTTTCCCAAGTTCAAAGCCAGTGGTGGATCCAGAACTTGAATCCATGTTCTGCCCCCAGAGCCCGTGGTGCTCTGATTTGCATTTAGCATTTATCTGATTTAGCATTTATCCAATGCTGCCTCTCTTAGAGATTATAGAAATCTGGTGAAATTTGGCAGAGACAGAAAGACGTTGAGTGTAAAGTTCTGAAAAATTACTGGTAAGTGAAAATGAACAGAAAGGAGTAGTAGCTGCTGTAGGTGTTTAAACATAAGAGATCCTGAGAGCTATTGAAGTAAATGGGGCATGAATTACCCCTCGAGATAAACAGTGTCTAGTGGGAGGGACATGCAAAACCAGTCTCATAGATTTAAGATTTTACTATAAATGAAATAAAGGGGGGGGGGGAATAAAGGACACATCTTTGGCAACCCTTCCTCCTTGTCACTATTTTTGGTTCCCTGTCTGAAGAAAGTTTTCAAGATTTCCTTGTAAGGACAAAAGAAAAAAATCATGCCGTGACCTCAGGACCTGAGTAGAAACAACCATGAGTTAATATTCCTCTTCTCCAGCAGTTGGAAAGAATTGGTTGCAGATTGTAAAATCTTCCCAGCCACCCACAAAGGGCATAAACTGACGAAATCACTTCAACAATCTCAAAAAGTGCTCTCTTGGAATCATCAACCTCTCCATTTCAGATACGGAAAGCCCCCTGGGATTTGCATAAAGGGCACTCCCTATGAAGGAGTCAGACTTTCTTCCTTAAGTAGGCATTGGATCCGAGCCCTTAGGAGAGATGTTGGTTATATGCATTTGGTTCTCATAAACTCTTTCATTTATGGAATTTCTACTAGTTGGTGGAAAGAGAGAATAAAGAGAATATCTCGCTCCCATGTATTCGGAGATGGGTTCTATTGTGTGAACAAGTTGCTGAGCAATAGGAGTAAAGGGTAATTCTTCTCCCACAAAGGAGTGTTGAGCTAACCCAGCTCATTTATTTATTAAACACACACTTAAACAATGTTTATTGCGTGCCAGGTAGGCACTTGACAAATAGTAACTCATTTCAAACTCCTAACAACAACCCTCTGAGGGAAGTATTGTTTTATTCGTGAGGAAACTGAGGCACACAAAGTTTAATCAACTGGCCCAAGGTCAAAGAGCTTGTCAGTGGACCCAGGGCCATGCCCTGGACTACCATGAACGCTCGCATCTTCCGGGAAGAACGTCTATTTGAAGATAGAAGAACTTGGGAGCACAGGTTATAGTAAGATATTTATTAGATTCAGTGCCCTGTATAGTTCTCCACTAAAAAGAAAACTCCATTTCCCTCTCTCCTGCTACTACTTCTGATGCCAAACGTGGGTTTGAAAATTCCAACCCTCTAACCAGGTGGTTGGTTGCCCTGGAAACCAGCCCTCCACCCACCTCCCCTCTCCTTTGGGGCTTTCCGAAAGTCACCTCATTAACATAAACTCGGGCGTGGTGGAAAGGGGCTAATGAATAACAAAAGATGCTCCTTTCACCTTTATTAGTCTGGAGCTGTTTCAGGAGCCAGGGATGAAGAACAAAATATATACTTCTTATTATATCACAATATCACAATGGCAGAGTATTCAATTAATGGTTTTCTGGAGGAAGGAAGGAAAGAAGGAAGGAAAGGAGGGTGGGAGGGAGGGAGGAAAAAAGGAAGGAATGAAGGAAGAAAAAGAAAGTAGAAAGGGAGGGAGGGCAGGCAGGTGGCAGGATCATTATATACCAGGAAGAGAATGCTGGTTTGGGCATTTTCTCAACCAAAAAAAACAAAAAAAAACATGGTGCTACTGAAGATGAAGCTATATCTGATCCTCTGTTTCCTCATTTCTTTCATGAGGATTATCACAGCTAACTGCATTTGTTTGTTTGTTTATAAATATCCATCAAATCCGATAATGCCTGTGGAAGTACTTTAAAAAACAGACTGATATGTACATGAAGTACTTTTTTAATTATTATGATCAAACCAGCTCACTTGTTTCTGTTTTCAATTTTTCCTTACGCCACCCTTCATTTGACTTTGGGGTGAAAAAAAAAAAAAAAAGAAGACTCAAGAAGCGAAAATTCTCATGTTCTCGAGAGGTCATTAAAACTAGCTACTAATCTTTTCCCCTTTGGCTGAACATTCTAAATATGACACCACTTCCCCAAATGCAAAACATTCATTATTGTAATTATACCTTTATAAAGGAAACACTCTCTGAATGACATTAGTCCAAAATCTTAAAGTACTTGAAAATCTTCAAGGCTTGAAAATGTTTTACTGGCTTGCAAACGCTCAGACCTTCTGTTTATCATGAAAATAGGGATGATACACCTTATGGTTATCTGTTATCTACAGCAGCAGAGTTTTACCTACACGAAGCTTCATTCTTCTACGCCCCTTCCATACTAGTCAGTTCTCACTTAATCATGGACTCATCCCCTTTGAGGTGTTGACTGTCTCTTTCCTCTTCCTGGGAGGGTTTCAACTGCAGACATTAGGGCCACATCACAGGAGGGCTAGGACTGGATGAGGGATTGCCTGGATCTCTGAAAGAATATAAGCTCTCTATGGAGTCTGTGTTCAAATTCAAGTGTAACTTTTGAGCTTATCTCTTTTTCTGTGTTTCACCCACTTTTCTGTTCTGTTCCCTCAGTGTGGGTAATTGAGATTTAGCCACATTTTAAATTCCTCTTCCCCCATTCATTCCAACCAGAATTCCACCCCTACAACTTCATTGAAACTGCTCTCAGTTGCCCACGTCACTGGACATATTTTAGATCCTGGGAATACAGAGACAAACAACCAGGCCCTGCCTTTGAAGATCTTGTTGACCCTGAATTAGAGACACAGGTAAACAAACAGTGTTAAGACATAATAAAGGCTTGGGCAGGTGTTTGGGAGCACAGAGCGCATCTACTGACCTGTCTGTAGTGTTTGAGATGGGTGGGCAAGTTCTCTTGACATTTTCACTTCTTTTGGTTTCTAGAATAATGCCCCTTGGTTTTCCCTCTCTCTGGTCATTCCCAGTCCATCTCTTTTCATAGTTTCACTTCCTCTATTCATTCTGTACACGTTGGTAGCATTCAGGTGTCCAGACCAAGGCTCCCATTCTTATTCCCCAGGCTCTCTTAGGACAGTCTTATCCATAGTTCTGACCTCTTGTGTCCCAATAAGTTGGTGACATCCACATTTCTATTTTCCAATGTGTACCTCTCTCCTTAGCTCCAGATTTAATTGTCTGTGTTCACCTGAATATCAACAGGCATCTCAAACCCAACACATCCCAATCTGAACCCAGCATCACGAACCTTCTACTCTTCCTCTGTTTCCAATTTCAGCGAATGGCACCACCACCGCCTCACCCCTTCCAGTTAGAAACCTGGGAGTCATCCTTGGCTCACACAATAACCAAGTCCCACAGGTTCTGCCTCCTTACTGCCACCATCATGGCTCACCTTCACTTTATCTTCCAGGCTTGGTGGCAGACATTTGGGAGAGTCTTCAGGAGCTATGGTCCTGGTGACTGCTTATTTCCAAGGCTGGCCAGCCTGATCAGCAAATATGCTTGTCTTCTACTTGGCTTAAAATCTGGCAAGTGCCGTAGGTTGTGGTCAAGGCAAGGGCTTTGGAGTCAGACAGATTGGGGGTTCAGACCTGGATTTGCCATTTATTAGCTGTGTGAAAGGGAGCAATAACACTCATTGGGTTACTGAGGGGGTTCATTGAGAAAATAAATGTAAAGTGTGCAGCATACAGTAAGAGCCCAATAAATTGCAGCTAATCATATCATAATTCTTACTCCTAAATCCAAGAAATTTATCAAAGACATCTTTAAAATCTACTAATTTCAGAAGAGAACGATGAGGCTAAGTCTTTCCTTTCTACAAAAGAGCGGAGATGTTAGAAAGGCAGCTATTTGTTATTTATTTTTCCTAAGGCAACTTCCAGCTGAATAGCCCATCATTCGTGTAACTGGCCATTCATCTAATGGATATAAACACACAGCAAGATGCCTGCCCACTGGCCCAGGCCTGCTGCTGTCTCAGGTGGTCACTGTAGCACAGATGAGCCGTGCCACACGCCTGCCACACGCCTGCCACACCATCCACAGAATCGGAGTCCTGCTCCGTACAGCTTTCTGAGACCAGCACTCAGGTGTCTCCTTCACCTGTTCCCCTAATAATTGGGTCATCACCTGGCCATGCTTCTTGGAGAGAAGCAATTTCATTCTGGATCCATGATAACGTAATTAGACAGTGAATGGGGACCTGCTCTCGGCGGTGTCCTACTCCCCAGCTCTTTAATTTTTTCCTGATATCTGTTCTTAAATGCCCTGTTATTAGCAGCTAAGCCATAAAATGGAAAATAATCTTAATCTTTTCCTTAAGAGGAATGGGGAAAATATTACTGAAGTGGAAAAAAATGATAGAGGAATGACTTCAAATTGCTTCCAATGTTTGGGAAATTCCAACCAGAGCAGAGTAGAAGGTATTTGTATTATTTTTTACATTTAAAAAGTTTAAAAATAAACAAAGTCTGTAACATTTTGAAAGAAATTTCTATGCAGAGACTATAAAGACTGGACCTCCAGTAATGTTTTTTAGAAACCTGAATCCATAACAGTGTGTGGTGGGAAAAAAGGATAATATGGGGGCTTCCCTGGTGGCGCAATAGTTAAGAATCTGCCTGCCAATGCAGGGGACATGGGTTCGAACCCTGGTCTGGGAAGATCCCACATGCTGTGGAGCAACTAAGCCCGAGAGCCACAGCTACTGAGCCCATGCGCCACAACTACTGAGCTCACGCGCCACAACTACTGAGCCCGTGTGCTGCAACTACTGAAGCCCGCGAGCCTAGAGCCCATGCTTCACAGCAAGAGAAGCCACCACACGGAAAAGCCCACGCACCACAACGAAGAGTAGCCCCTGCTCACCGCATCTAGAGAAAACCAGCGTGCAGCAACAAAGACCCAATGCAGCCAAAAATATAAATAAATTAAATAAAATAAAATTTTAAAGGGATAATATGTTTGCAAAGATACAAGACTTCTCATGGTGTTTGGGTTTAAGTTAGTTATAAGACTTTCTTATTTTTTTTATGCATTGCAAAATTGGCATAGAGGAAAACTAGACCCAGGGACCTGAATAATTTTCTCTAGTGAACAAATAATTCCACACAATTTATATAATAATGAGTCAGATTAACAGTTAATTTACCATTTAAGTGAGCAAATTCCAGTCCCTGAAACAAACACGTTCTATAGATTAAATAAACAATTCCCTGTTTTACATGCTTTGAGATTAAAGTTTACATTCCAGAAATTTTGTATTTAAATTTTAGGACCATCCTAGACAGAAAAACCCATGAAGAACTTGTGAATATTTCAGGAAACTTCTTGTTTCTTCTTAGGAAATGTAGCAATGGTCATGGCCCATATCATTCAAATATAATTAAGACATTTTCCCTCTGTCTGATTTCTTTGTTCTTTATACTGCTGAGATTATAGGGATGAAAAGTTGTTCAGCCCACCTGTCTATTAATGACTAGTACTTGACATAAGAGGATTTTGCCCCCAAGACATCCAGTTGATGCTAACCTATAATTTCTTCCAGTTTTAACCAAGACAGAATCAAAGTGTTTATGTCTCTATTTTATCATCACTGTGTTTAATCAACAGTTGTATTTGAAAGTGACCTTTTTTCCACTACAAAAATGATCCTTCCTCCTTTTGTTTCTTCCTTTCTTCTTCCATTTCTCCCTCCCTCCCTTCTTTCTTTCTGTCTTTTCTTCAACAAATATTATTTGAGCACCTAATCTGTCATAATTATAACAGATTAGATGTTGGAGATGAAAGAATAATTCAGACACAGTTTCTCACAGAGGAGGTGAGTACAGTGGAGAAAGCAGATATGCAAAGAGAAAATCATAAAAGAATGTAAGTGCAGTGACTGAGACTTATACAAGGAGCACAGACAAAAGCCAAAATAAAGGGGGGTTGAAGATCCATCAGGGACTGCCTTTCAGCAAAGTGAACCTGAGTAGGTGAAGGGGGGTGTGTGTAGGAGAGAAATGTGCTCAAGGCTTTCTGGTCAGTGAACCTAGGCCAAGCAAAGAACAGAAGTCTGAAATAAGAGAGTAAGGTTAGAGAATAAAACCAGGTCATCATATCTAGAGTGTGAATTGTGAGACAGAAAAGAATAAAATGAAGTTAGGGAATTTGTCAAGTGCCAGATCATGGAGACATTTCTGTGCCATATTAAAGAGCTTGGATTTGATTCAATAAGAAAAGAGAACAGACTTGTGGGATCCAGGATTGAAGGCAGAGAAACCAATGAAGAGATGATGACACTGGTCCAAGAGAAGTAAGAGAAAGTGAGAGCCCAAACTAGGGTGGTGAGGAGGGAATAGAGTCGAGAAATATTTAGAGAGTAAAATTGGCAAGCGTAAATGATTGTTGGACATGAGGGGAAGGAAAGCTGTGGGTGGTATCTAAGATAACTACCAAGTTTCTAGTTTGTGTGACAGAATAAAAGGTGTGCTACAAACTAAGGGCAGGGTGGGGCGGGGGGGAGGCAGATAAGCTGGTTCAGAAAGAAGCATAGTGAGCTGCATTTTGGACACTTTGAGTTCAAATGTCAGTGGAATACGGGGTAGAGGTCTCCAGACGCAGTTGGGTGTATAAGTCTGGAACTTGAGAGAAGGATCTGAAGAGGTAGATTTTTGAGTTATTGGCATGTAATATGTAGTAATTAACACCCTAAAAAAGAATTAAATCACCTGTGACTGCTCTGGGAAATTATGTAGAATAAGAGAAGCCGTCAGCTAAGGAAGAGACCTTAGAAACAGCAACATCTAAAGGATGGCTAGAGGGACTTCCCTGGTGGTCCAGTGGCTAAGGCTCCACGCTCCCAGTGCAGGGGGCCCGGGCTCGATCCCTGGTTGGGGAACTAGATCCTGCAGGCATGCCGCAACTAAGAGTTCACATGCCACAACTAAGAAGTCTGCATGCCTCAACTAAGACCCGGTGCAGCCAAAATAAATAAATAAATAAATAATATTTAAAAAGAAATAAATAAAGGATGGCTAGAGCAAAAGAAAGCCCATGAAGAAGACAGGAAATAATGGTAAGAGGAGCATGAAAACAACTGAAGAAGACATCACTGTGAACAGTACGGGAGGGAAACGTCTCAAGGAATGAGAACAAGAGTATTCAATGGAGGAGAGGTCCATAAAGTAATCTGAAAAATGTTCATCAGCTTTGACAGTTAGAACTTCATTGGAGAGAGAGAGAGAGAAGAGTAGGGGAAGCATTATTTCATTCTTTCTTATGGCTGAGTAATGGCAGAAGTCACACTACAAGGCCTTGAGGGGGAAACAGGAGCCGAAACTTAGAATCGGTGAATGTAGATTACTCTTTCAGGGAGTTTGCATGAGAAAGAGAAGAGAGAGAAATTTGTCATTAACCAGAGAGGAACCTGGAGTTGAAAGAGATGTTATTTTTCTCTGAGTCTGAAAGAATCTTTAGAGGAGGCTGAAGGGGAAAGTCACTAAATAGAGAAAGGTTTAAAAAATTCAGGAGCTAGGCTAGGTTGTTCAATGGAAGCAGATTTTTGAGGAGGCGATGGGAAGACATTAAGGATACAGGAGGAGATTTTGGTCTTGAACAACTCTTCCTGACTCTTTATCCTCTGAGACTGGCATAGGTAAGAATGGGTATGGCTGGAGACAAATTGGCAGCCAGGAGAGCAAGAGGTTAAAACAGATTGCCCTTGAAGATCTCTGTTTCCTCAGTGGAGGTCATCAGCTGAGAAAAGAGGGCTTTGTGAAGAAGCCTGTGGAGAGTGGTGAAGGCTAAGGACCATCTTTGAGAAGTTGGGGGAGGGAGCCGACCAAGGGCAAGTGCAACACAACCAGCGTCCATCCTCAGAGTTGTGTGACTTTTCCCCAGCAGCGCCAAGCAGACTGGGGGTAGCCTTAGAAAGAGGAGTTATGACTTGGATCTAGGCTTGGTGGGCACCAGCCCCAGAATTACAGTAAGTCCCCTACGTACGAAGGAGTTCCATTCTGAGAGCACTTTTGTAAGTCCAATTTTGTTCATAAGTCCAACAAAGTTAGCCTAGGTACCCAACTAACACAACTGGCTATTCACCGCTGCTTTTACACTTGCTTCTAGACATCCTGGGCTTGAAATAAAGATACTATACTACTGTACTCTATACAGTACTGTACAGTAAAGTACACAAAAGCACAGCCACTTGTAGTAGATGAACACAAGTGACAATGTACGCCAGACACGTGAACTAACTTACGTGATTGAACATGTGAACGCACATTCGCATCTTTGAAAGTTTGCAGCTTGAAGGTTTGTATGTAGGGGATTTTCTGTACAGGGATGCTAGGGAAAGAGAGGAGAGAGAGACGCTCACACTATCAACAATGGGGTCCAGGGACTTCCCTGGCGGTCCAGTGGTTGAGACTCCGTGCTGCCACTGTAGGGGGTGCGGGTTGGATCCCTGGTCAAGGAACTAGGATCCTGCATGCCGCATGAGGTGGCCCAAAAAAACCCCCCAAAACAAAACAAAAAACAAAACAAAACAAAAAAACACAATGGGGTCCAGATGGAGAAGAGAAAGAAGAGATACCAGGAAGGAGTTCATCAACTGGGAGAAAATAGAGGGCAAAGAGACTAGAGATTTTTGAGGTCGAAGAACTGGTGTGGTAGAAATGAGTTTTTGAGAGAGCTACATTGTGCAGAGAGTAGAATGTTGCAGCTTAAGATTTCTGATATGAAAACAGTTCTACTTTTGATAATAAGATGGCAGGTGTGGTCCTAGAAATATATAGATATAGAGATGAAGATCATTAAAGTTAAAGAGATCATTAAACTGAGAAAGTATGGAAATGTCCAGGCAAGGGCATTATATCTGCAATGTACATGTAAGTCTCCCAGGTTCATGAGAGGAGTTGAGTGTAATGGGAATCTGTGAGCCATCTCTGAAGACTTTAATGATGGTAATTACTAATCTTCACTGGGTGCTTATGTGTTTCTAGGCACAGTTCTAAGATCTTTGTATATACTTAAACCCTATGGGGTAGGTATTGGGTTGGCCAAAAATTTCGTTTGGAAGATGTTACAGAAAAACCCAAATGAACTTTTTGGCCAACCCTATATTAATATTATCCCCATTTTATGAGGATGAGGAAACTGAAAGATTGAGTTAATTGCTCACATGCACAACCTCAGTAAGTGGTGGAGCCAAGATTTGAACTCAGGCAAGCCAATTCCAAGATCCCACGCATGTAACTATTAGTATATTATAAGTGATGAGTTGGCATCCAATTCTTTTTCTAATAATGCTTATATCCATCCCTCTTCCTCATTCTCACTATTACTTCCCTGCTTTGGATTCTAATCACCTCCCACCAGGACCACAGGCAAGCTGCATGCGGGCCCTCCCACTGACTGCTGGCAAATAGCAAAACTGCCACCATGGTCTGCCCACATCACTCTTCTGTGCCTGGTAAATCTTTCATGACTCCCATTTCCTTACTGGATCAGTCTGAATTCCGTTGTTCAGACTTTAATACATGCTGCAATCTGATCCCCATCCTCATTTCCAACTTGTCCCTGACACTCTACCAGAAGACCTTCTTACTGTGGCTCCAGGGCCCAGCACAGTGTCCCACACTTAATAGGCACTCAGTGATTACTGGGTGATGAGGAGCTGGTGGATAACGATGATTTACATTTTTTTAAATAAATATAATTTTATATATGTTGGGACTTTGTTTTTTGTGTATTTTTTACTTAAAAAAATTTTTTTTCACTGTACCGCCCTGCTTGCGGGATCTTAGTTACCCAACGAGGGATCAAACCTGGGGCCCTGGCAGTGAGAGTGCCGAGTCTCAACCACTGGACCACCAGGGAGTTCCCATGATTTACATTTTTATGGAAGTTTAGGGTTTATAAAACAATTTGTTTTGCATATAGTCTCATTTGATCTTAGCACTGAGAAATATGGCAGGTCCTATTCTCCCCATTGATGGAAACTCTTGACAGCTGAGAAGGAAACCTTTATCCTCATAAAGGAAGAGAATCTGAAAGAAGGACATTAAGACAGTCTGCATCAGCATGTTCTCACCCTTCAACACACACAGCCCGTCAAGGGCTACCCATTTTACATACGGGGAAACAGAACCATTGAGAGGATAAGTCATGAGCCAAATCAGAAAAAGAATATGAATTTTCTGCTTCAGTCAATGGTACTAGATAGTGATATTACCTTAGATTTGGCAATTTCATTCATCCATCTCTATCTGATAATAAATAACTCCTTGAAAACAGAAACTCACTTTCATTGGTGGATCCCCAAAGCCTAATACAGCATCCTGTTAACAGAAATTTCTCAATAAATATTTGTTGAATGAAGAAAATAATCTTTATTTACATATTGGATTATTAATTCAATTCATTTTAATTTACATTTACTGAGTGTCTAGTCCCCTACTGGGTAAAGTTCTAAAGAAATTTTAAAAATATGGCTGCATCAAATTCATTTATCCATTCCTAGTTTTTCACAAATAAATCAAAAGTAAAATGCACATACAAACGAGCACCAACTCCTTACTGGTTTTTTAATTGATTTGAATTTGGTATATGTCCTCTGCTAGAGGATGTTATGTTCTAGGGTAGACTGATGACTATTTAGAGTACCGTGTAGGGCTAACTCTTATATCATACCCTGCCCTCAATCCCTACATGATTGGAGCCATTATTAATACATTTCCCTTATATTTATCTACAGTTTACAAAGCATGTTCACGTTCAATAAATTATCTAAGCTTCTATGGAATAACTATGATTATCTCCATTCTACAGATTCAACCTTCATTCAACAAATATTTACTAAAATAAGCCAGATACTATTCTAGCTACTAGGTTAAGAATTGAGTACAAAGTTCTCTACCCTGATAGGACCTAACATTCTTGCAGGGCAGACGGACAGTAAACAGAGAACGAAACAGAAGATAATGATAAAGGCTATGAAGACAATGAGATGGTGATGTGACAGAGAGGGACTGGTGTTGGGGAGAGGAAAGTCTTCTCTGAGGAGGTCACAATTGAGCCGTGTCCTTGATGGAGATCAGAAATCAGTCACGGGAAGATCCCAGGGAATAGGGTTCCAGACAGAGGGAGTGGCAAGTTCAAGAACTTCAAGGTGAAAATCAACTTGATAGGCTACTCAATACTCTGTAATGGCCTATATGGGAAAAGAATCTAAAAAAGAGTGGATATATGTATTTGTATAACAGATTCACTTTGCTGTACACCTGAAACTAACACAACATTGTAAATCAACTATACCCCAATAAAAATTTAAAGAAAAAGAGAGAAAGAAAATCAACTTGATATGTCCAAGAGACACAAATGAGACCAGTGGAGATGAATGAGATGAGACTGGATAGGAAGGGACCAGATCAAGTCGCCCTCCTAGGTTATGACAAGGCAGGGTTGGATATTATTCTAGTTACAGAGGAAATCCGTGGAGGGTTGTAAGCAAGCGAGTGACTGATGGGGGACATTTATCTATGGATTTCTCGTGCTCCTACATGCTACATGTTTGAGGTCCTCTGAGCAAAGGCATTTATAGCCATTGTTTGCATGAGGAGACATTCCAGGATAGCAAAGCTTAGAGATGTCTCTCTTTTTCTCTGGAGACATCCCAGGGTAATAAAGATAACGCTCTTTTCTTTTGCTCCCTGGAGGAGCTTAGCTTACATTCCAAAGTAATAAGCAATCTCTCTCTTTAGAGGGGAGGATGGGCAGGTTACCAGCAGCCCTATATAAAATCAGATTTTCCTAACTTCAGAGTTCCTCTCCTCTGATACACCCCGCTGCATGTGCAGCTATCATCCGGTCCTTGTCACGTCGGCGAACCAAAGCGAGATATTGTTCTGGCTGCTGCTTCTGCTGTAAGAAATGGTCTTTGTCTCTGACCCAGAGATACAGAGGTCTTGTGTCTTCTGTTGGTATAAACATAAACCTGTGATGTGGTAGGCTAACTTGTTAACTTGCAAGTGGGGTAAAATCTCAGACCCTCCACAGTTTCTGATTTATTAAGGACCTAATACAATTTGCTCTGGGAAAGGATTTTATCATAAGGAGACTGAGGGTTAGAGAGCTGAGATGCTTTGCCTGAGATGAGGTGGACCAAGGTTCTCATTTGGACTTCCAACACAAGGAAGTTTTTTAGGTACTTTTTTAGTGCTTTTCAGAAGAAACCATCTTGGCTACTCTGAGTTTCTCTTCTGAACCCTCCAGGTGTGTCATCATATAGTTTGTGTCCATAGATTATTCATACCAATCTTCTGAAGGAGGGCTATGTCCTCAAAAGGTGATTCAAATAGACTCACAGACATAGAAAGAAAACTTACTGTTACCAAAGGGGAAAAGGGGAAGGGGATAAATTCAGAGTTTGGGATTAACATATACACACTACTATATATAAAATAGATGAACAACAATGACCTACTGGATAGCACAGGGAAGTAGATTCAATATCTTGTAATAACCTATAATGGAAAAGGATCTGAAAAAGATTATATATTATATATATGGTTGACTAAAAAAAATGCACAATGTGAGAGTTGTGAGTTTTGTTTTTTTTTTTTAAATAAATTTATTTATTTATTTATTTTTGGCTGTGTTGGGTCTTCATTGCTGCGTGTGGGTTTTCTCTAGCTGCAGCAAGTGAGGGCTACTCTTCATTGCGGTGCACGGGCTTCTCATTGCGGTGGCTTCTCTTGTTGCAGAGCACGGGCTCTAGGTGTACGGGCCTCAGTCGTTGTGGTGCATGGGCTCTAGAGCACAGGCTCCGTAGTTGTGGCGCTCGGGCTTAGTTGCTCCGGGGCATGTGAGATCTTCCCAGACCAGGGCTCAAACCCGTGTCCCCTGCATTGGCAGGTGGATTCTTAACCACTGCGCCACCAGGGAAGTCCTGAGTTAAGCTTTATTTGGGACAAAATGAGGACTGCCGCCTGGGAGACAGCATTTCAGATATCTCTGAGAAACTGCTCTGAGGAGGGGAGGGGAGGAGCCAGGATATATAGGAGTTTTGCAGCAAAGAGCAGGTAATTGGGAACGTCAGAAGATTATTGTTAAATAAAGAAAACCAGATATCTCAAGTTAAGGAATTTAGCGCTTTTCTATGTATGGGAAGATGCAAGAGTCTGGACTCACTGAAATCATTCCTTTGATGTGCACCTGAGCTATCTGGGACCCTATTTTCACATCCAGAGTTTCCTCAGGGCTCACCAGCTCACATCGGAGGGCTGCAATCATCGGTGACCATGGCATCCTTTGTTTATTGATATGGCAGGAAATATTCCATTTATAAATATTGCATTTATCTATATATACATATATAAATATAAAACGGAATCACTTTGCTGTACACCTGAAACTAACACAACATTGTAGATCAACTAGACTTCAACTTAAAAATACAGATTAAAAAAAAAAAAACTTTGCCGATTAAAGGTTAAAAAAAAAAAAAAAGTAAGGTGATTCAAGAAAGAACCCAATGGAAGAAATACACAGAAAATCAGGAAGTTCCACCATAGGCTTTATGGAAAACAAGGTAAATAGACTAGTTCTAGGATTCTTTTTAAAAAGAAGAGTGAAGCTTGATGGGTTACCGTTGGAACTGAGTTTACTAAGAAGAGGAGTTCATATAAAGCAGTCCTCGCATTTTGTGAAAACAGCATCTGGAGATGCAGTGCAAACCTCCCCACCCTCCTCTCTGTGGGAGACTGGATGCTCCAGCCCACGTAAGGCGGAACCGCCTCCCGCAGGATGCAGGGCTCAGCTGGTGTGGGTGGCTGTGTTCGTTTCATGTCACCTGGAAAGAGAGAGCAGTCATACAAGGAAGACTCTCTGGAGGCCTCTTTTTTTGTTTTTGTTTTGACTATGTGTGTTGAACACAAAGCAAATGGCACCCTTGATTGAACTTACTATTTCCAGTTCCTACTGAACATCTGCTCTCGAGTAAAGAATACTGTTTGGATACAAAATCAAAACAGAACAAAAATCCATATTAAGGAGGGTAAACTTGTACTTTCTTTTGCTGTGTCCTTTTCCCCCTCATTGATCTCTGAAGTCTCCTGAGGTCTCAGGATTTATAGTTAGTATTTCCATCATGGACTCACATTTTCAAAGGAATTTGTCACGTCAAAATTTGTTCTGCATTAAGCTGCCACTCGCCACAGTATTGTGCCCTATTTCCGAAATGCAGAAACTCCTGAGAACTGATCCTTTGGATAAATTACAATATTCTCTGGGTGGCCATCAGGGCAATGGTTCTCAACCTTTTGTACTGAACATCTTACCAGTTGCTGGAGGAAACAACCTTGTTTCTATCATTGTAGAAGAAAAATACTTCTTTTTTCAAAAGAGTATTTCCACGTTGACATGCATTCTGTCAGTAGTTTAGAACTTGTATGAAAACACTGCATACCACCCAGCTACTTCATAGGACCAGTTTACAATCTGTTGATGCCAGATTCGAAGGAATGACACCTTGGAAATAGGTGTTTGGTGACAATGGCTTTAGGTGAGTGACATTTGATCTAAGCAACTTATAAAAATGTTAATCTCATTTATTTTATTACTGGGACTCTCTAAGAAATTTCCTGGTAGTAAATTTGTGTAGGCTGCAAGTGTTGTGATCTTACATGCAAGGTCTTGCTTTTGTTGTTGCTGTTGTTGTTTTAGTTCACAGCAGCTCTATTCACAACAGCCAGGACATGGAAGCAAGGTAAGTGTCCATCAGCAGATGAATGGATAAAGAAGATGTGATACATACACACACACACACACACACACACACACATACACACACACTGGAATATTACTCAGCCATAAAAAAGAATGAAATAATGCCATTTGCAGCAACATGGATGGACCTAGAGATTATCGTACTAAGTGAAGTAAGGCAAACAGAGAAAGACAAATATTATATGATAGCACTTATATGTGGAATCTAAAAAGTAGTACAAGTGAACTTATTTACAAAATAGAAACAGACTCACAGACATAGAAAACAAACTTATGATTACCAAAGGGTAAGGGAGGGGGAGGGATAAATTAGGCATATGGGATTAACAGATACACACTACTATATATAAAATAGATAAGCAATGAGGATTTACTGTATACCGCAGGGAACTATACTCAATATCTTGTAATAACCTATAATGGAAAAGAATTGAAAAAAAAGGAATGTATATATATATAGATATATAACCGAATCATTAAAAAAAAAGACATAAATGACATATAACATTGTATTACTTTAAAGTGTACAACATAGTGATTTGATATATATATATATATATATATATATATTGCAAAATGATTACCAAAGTAAGTTAACATACATCATCTTGTATAAATACAAATTTTTTTCTTGTGATGAGAGCTTTTAAGATTTACTCACTTAACTTTCAAGTATACAGTACAGTACGTTAACTGTAGTCACCATGCTGTACATTGCAGCCTTGGAATTTATCTTATAACTAGAAGTCTGTACCTCTTCACCACCTACACCCATTTCACCCACACCCCCTGCCCCCGCCTCTGGGAACCACCCATCTGTTTTGTTTCTATGAGTTTGGAGGTTTTTTTTAGATTCCACATATAAGAGAGATCATACAGTATTTGTCTTTCTCTGTCTGACTTATTTCACTTAGCATAATGCCTTCAAGGTTCATCCATGGGTGCAGATATCTGTTCAGCGTAGTGTTTTTGTTTCCTTTAGATATATTCTTAGAAGTGGAATTGCTGGATTCTCAGGCTGGATTTTACCACCAACCTTAATTCAGTTATTTCTAAAGATTCTCCAACACGAAACTCCTTACACAGTGTTTGCTAATGCCAAATGAGTAGAGAAAGTGGTTCTTGAAAATAAGATGATTCACAAGGTGGATAATTCTTGGGCAAATATTCAGGAGCTGATTTATCATCTGTAGGAAAAGAACAGAAAGCAATGAACTGAAATCAACAATTGATTTGATTTATGGCATTATGTGTTTAGCATGGTGTTATGTACGCAGATATGATATATAGATATGGTAGATTTGGAAAAGGAATTTAAACAATTAAATAACATGAAGACACAGAACTGGGCTTGTTTTCCTTCCAAGTATTTTATTTTACCATGATCCAATGCTTATTGACTCGAGACACATGTAAAGGAAACATGTCACTAACTAACGTTTTCTAATGTACTCAGATCCTCCAACTTTTAAGTCGAGAAGGGAGGGGACAAGGGGCAGGAGGGAGGTGGGAGGAGAAAGATGAGGCAACTGATAAAACTTTGAAGGATATCTTCTCCATCATCATATTTAATTGAATGTTAATCTAGGGAAAAAATTATGATGAAATTTGGCTCTGTGAGTTCAGAGCACATTGAATCCTTTTATAGGATGTAAATCAGCACAAGGTTCAACTTTGAAACTCCTGCATAGAGGACTGGAATATTCTGAAAGCCCCTGAGTGCTTATCTAAGTACCTCCCTCCGACCCCTCCCCCCTTAAGACATATCTTCACTGATTCTGGTCTTAACATTTATTTTAAAACAAAAACAAAACTTTTCAGAAACTATTCCATGGGAGCTAGTGTTGTCCACAGTCCCCCACAAATCACGAGGGTCACCAGCAGGGCGCCAGCCCATCACGGTGCTTAACATATGGATCATTCTGGGTGCGCCTTCACTGGATTCCGCGATACACGCAGAGCTATCTGTGGTCAGGCGGATCCGTACAACCTGACTTGGGATGTTGTCATCGATGGGATGGATGCTCATAGGTCTCCTCCAGGGTCAGGGTGGGTCTGTCCCTCACCTGACCAAGTTATGATAGCATTTCTTTAGGCATTTTGCTAAGTGCACAGAACATTCATACCATCCAGGGTTGGCTGTAGACTCTCACGGGTGGAAGAGGATGTAATTCACCCCTCCGACATCAGTCAAAGCTGTGTTTAACTCACCCGTGTCAGTGGACACATCAAGTTTTCCAGGCAAACATCTCCACTTTAATAGGGTTCCCTGCAGGTGGGATCCTTACCTGCCTCCACTGTTTTCTCGTACCTATCAGAGAGCCCAGCACGTTGTAGACACTCAAGATATACTGACTGATGGTTCTTACAACTTCCTTGTTAACAGTTTAAAAGCCAGCAAGCCCTAGGTTTAAGAAAGCTCCAATCATCCCACCTGTATTTATTGGGTGCTGTTTCAGCGGCAGGGACTTCACTGGATATTAGAGACGGGATGGTGAGTAAGATGCGGTCCTTGCTGTTAAAGAATTTAAATCCAGTTGCCCTGCTATTCAGCCCAAATATTTCTGGCTTTATCTTTGTCTTATTAGTCAGGATGCCCTGCACAAGGAAGGGCCTTATTCATTCTCAAGACCTACCTCTTGCTCTTCTTACCCTGAATGCCCTCCACCTGCTCCCCTCCCATTGGGTGCCCATGTTCTCACTCAAAAGCCCGATTCAGGTCCCTCCCCTCCACAAAACTCCCCTGATATCACCCCTCCCACTGCTCTCCCTTCCCCCACCCCACCCCCATGATCTTTATCGCATTATGTTTTCACAAGAAACAGGGAGTTTAATGACACCGCTTTATGTGGTTTGACACTGTTTCTCGAGGCTTGTTTTATTTCCCGGTGAGAATGGTTTAACTGTGGATCTTTTTGCCTACTTCTTCACCTCCCGTGGTGCTCACATTGTTCTGAGTACATGATTAACGTTCAATAAATACTTGATTGGGTAGTGTAGTCTATTTCTTCTTGTTTTATTAGTATATATAGAGACCATCCAGACTATCTTATTAACAATAATCAGTCACAGACTTGAAGACTATGGTTGCTCCATTTTTCTGTTTTTTAGATCACACAGCCCCAGTTCTCTGCATAATTCCTGCTGGATCTCATCTTCTACTTGTGACTAGAGCTGCATTCTTGGAAGTATGTTCTCTGGAACATCACATGAAAAAGTATTCTGTGGTTAATTTGAGAAACTCTGTTCTGTTTGTTTACTGTGGCTACTCAGCTCCTTTAAAACCTTCAAGTATATTGTGAACCTTCTAAAGGTGGGTCTGGTGTGCCATTCTTAACACTTAGAAGTTTGGGTCTTTATTTTCTTTGTAATTACATTTAAAATTTTAGGCAGTATCAGTCATTGCTTTACTATGAAAATGTCTTCAAAGTTCTCACTTCCCACCCCCCGATTTTGTGCCATTATTTTTATTTTGTTAGGCAGAGTTCATAGCATTTATATCCATTTTGCAACCCAAAATACCCTAAATATTTGTCTTAACTATATACTTAAATGGAGCAAAGTTCAACAATAGTGTTTTTGTTATGGCTTTTCCATTTCTGTGTTCTTTATTTTGATTTATTTTTCAGATACCTGAATTTCATCAGATATTTTTAAAGCAGGGATCAAAAAACAATATTACTTGAGTTATTTCATGTTGAGATTTTTCTCTTACATCTATTCTCTTTTTTTAAAAAATATATTTTTTCGTATCTAACTTTTCCCCTTGTAGGCGATTTTCTTCTTCTTCCTGGATCCCTAGAGATTTAATTTGTGAGTTTCAATAACTTAACCAGAGTGTATCTCATTTTGATTGTTTGGTATGCATTTTTCTTGGCATATGGTATGAACTTTTGACCTGCAGACTCAGTTTATCCTCCAATTCAGGAAAATTTCCCCATCTAATATATTAGGATATTTTTACTAATCCATGTATCAGACTGTCTAATTCAGGGATACCACTTATTCTTATGTTGGAACATCTTTGTCTTCTATAGTTATCATATTCTAATTGCTTTTATCTCTTTGTATTTGTCTTTGTGTTCATAGTGTTTATATTTCAATCTTCTCTTTGCCAGCAATACAAATTTCAGTCATATCTACCTACAATGAGTATTTATTAGGCTCTGATTGGATTCTAAGCATTGGGCTAGATGCTCTACCATAGTGCCAGCTGTCTGGTCTGAGACACATTTTCAACCTGTCCAAGTCAAAGTCTAAGTACAAAGAATTCCACTCATCTGAGGTGGATCCTCTTGGAGGATCCTCTTGTCTAATGGAGTGAATCACCATGACTTACGTGGAAGACCCAGGTTCCTGAGAATTTTATACCAGTGGAAACACTTCCAGCTTGGACTGAAAGGGACAGAGAGATTATGAGATGAAAGAAGCCTGTTGGTCCTCCAAAATCCAGGACACAGGCTGATAAAGCTACTCGGCTACAAAGACATGCTACAAAAAGGAAGGTATGACCTAAAGAGCAGAGCAGTGAGCCACAGAGAATTATTCCAAGGTCCTGAAACCGAGGGGAGTTTTGAAGCCCAGCTGGATTTTAAAATTGCTTGAGATCTGGGATTCCTTTTTTCCTTCCTTTTCTCCTTTTTTGAATGAGACCATCTATAACTGCTACCCTATGCCTGTCCTATCATTGTATTTTAGGAGTAAATAGCTTGCTTCTTTAGCTTTACAGGTCCACAGATAGAAAAAAATTGTGCCCCCGGATGGATTATACCCAGAGGCTCACCCATACCTTATTTAGATGATTTAGATGGTGAGATTTGGGACTTTTGAGCCGATGAGATCTAGATGAGATTTTAAACTTTGAGTTGATGCTGCAATGTGTTGAGACTTAGGGGGACCTGGGAAGGAGTTAATGCGTTTTGGATGTGGGACAGATGTGGATCTTTGGAGGCTAGAGGGGTGGACTGTAGTGGGCAGAATAATGCCCTCCCCAAGATGTCCACATCCTAATCCCTGGAACCTGTGGATATGTTACATGACATGGCAAAAAGGTATTAAGTCTGCAGATACAACTAAGTTTGTTAATGAGCTGACTTTGAGATGAGAGAGTCATCTGGATTTTCTGGGCGGGCTTAATCTAATCACATGAATCTTTAAAAGTGGAAGAAGGGTCAGAGGACCTGCCATCTCTGGACTGGATCCACTGTCCCTGGCTTTGAAAATGGTGGAAAGGGGTCATGAGTCAAGGAATGCAGGCAGCCTCTAGAAGCTGGAAAAGGCAAGGGAACAGTTTCTTCCCTAGAGCCTCCAGAAAGGAATGCAGCCCTGATAACACCTTGATTTCAGCCTGATGAGACCCATGTCAGACTTCTGACCTGTAAAACTGCAAGATAACACATAGGCATTGCTTAAGCCACTGCATCTGTGGGAATTTGTTGCAGCAGTGATAGAAAATGAATACGCTTTATGTGCATAGGAACGCCTGGCAGGCTGAATAAACTCCAGATTGCTGGGGCTTATCCCCCAAAGCTTCTGACTCAGTAGGTCTTGATTGAGGCCTGATAATTTGCATTTACAGTAAGTCCCCTACATATGAACGAGTTCCATTCTGAGAGCAAGTTCATAAGTCCAATTTGTTCGTAAGTCCAACAAAGTTAGCCTACGTACCTAACTAACACAATCGGCTACATAGTACTATACTGTAATATATAAATAAAAATAATACATAAAAAACAAACACAAAAAATAAAGAAAACATTTTTAATCTTACAGTACAGTACTTTGAAAAATACAGTAGTACAGTACAACAGCTGGCATTCAGGGGCTGGCATCGAGTGAAGAGACCAGAAGAGTTACTGACTGGAGGGAGGAGAGGAGGTGGGAGATGGTAGGGCTGAAGGATCGTCAGCAATAGGAGATGGAGGGCAAGCTGCAATTTCACTCATGCCTGACGTTGATGGCACAGGTTCTGGTTTCTTGATGGATTCAATTCTATCTACCCTCTTGAAAAAAGGATCCAGTGATGTCTGGGTAGTAGCTCTTCTTTTCTCGTCATAGATGACACGGACTGCATTCTGAACGGCTGCTGCAAACTTCGTGTACTGTTCTACATTCAGGTCCTGTGCCTCAAAAACTAACAGTGCCTCCTCAAATAAAGAAAATCCCCTTGCCATTTCCTGCGTTGTGAATCTCTTCGGTTCTTCAGTTATTTCTTCTTCCTCTTGTCTCTCTTCGTCCTTTCTCTGGGCATGTTCGCATCTTTGAAAGTTCACAACTTGAAGGTTCGTATGTAGGGGACTTACTATATAATAAGTTCCCAGGAAATGCTGATGCTGGTGGACACTTTGACAACTTCTGCTTTATCTCACTGAAGCCCTAAACTGCAGCAGGTCATTCAGCTTCCGAAGTGTCCCGTTTTATTTATTTGTACCCGTTGGCTTGAGAAATTCGAGAGTGAAAAGAGGACTTGAATGTATGGGGATAATGAAGGAATGATTATACTAGGCACGCACACAGCAGTTTGTAAAACTCACTTTCATTCCCTGTGGCGTGTGTTTGGGGATAGGCCCGTATCAGAGAGATCAGTAGTGACCCATTCAGGAATGTAATTAGACAGCTCAACAACAACAGTACAAAAAACCCAATCGAAAAATGAGCAGAAGACCTAAATAGATATTTCTCCAAAGAAGACATCTAGAGGGCCAGTAGACACAAGAGAAGTTGCTCAACATCACTAATCATTAGAGAAGTGCAAATCAAAACTACAATGAGGTACCACCTCACACCAGTCAGAATGGCCATGATTTTAAAAGTCTATAAATAACAAATGCTGGAGAGGATGTGGAGAAAAGGGAACCCTCCTACACTGTTGGCGGGAATGTAAGTTTGTGCAGCCACTATGGAGAACAGTAAGGAGGTTCTTCAGAAAACTATAGATAGAACTACCATATGATCCAGCAATCCTACTCCTGGGCATATATGTGGGCAAAACTATAATTCAGAAAGATACATGCACCCCTATATTCATAGCAGCACTATTCACAATAGCCAAAAGACATGGAAACAACATAAACATCCATCAACAGATGAATGGATAAAGAAGATGTAGTACATATATACAATGGAATACTACTCAGCCATAAAAAAGAATGAAATAATGCAATTTGCAGCAACACGGATACACCTAGAGATGATCATACTAAGCGAAGTAAGTCAGAAAGAGAGACAAATACCATATGATATCACTTATATGTGGAATCTAAAATATGGCACAAATGAACATATCTGTGAAACAGAAACAGACTCACAGAACAGACTTGTGGTTGCCAAGGGGGATGGGGGGATGGGGGAGGGATGGAGTGGGAGTTTGGGGCTAGTAGATGCAAACTATTACATATAGACTGGATAAACAACAAGGACCTACTGCATAGCACAGGGAACTGTATTCAATATCTTAATACAAATCATAATGGAAAAGAATATAAAAAAGAATGTGTATATGTGTATAACGGAGTCACTCTGCTGTACAGCGGAGATTAATACAACATTGTAAATCAACTATGCTTCAATAAAAATAAATTTAAGAAAAGAATGTAATTAGGGGTAATGACATGTGTCTGTGTCATGCTCTTCATGGTACGGAGCTGGACCCAACAGTCCCATCACTCACCGTGACCGTAACCCTCCGCGTGGAGCTCAATGAACAGCGACTCCAGAATGACAATATTGATCTGGAATTTCAGCTGAGCTCAGGACTCACTGCATTCTCAGGTTTCACCCGTGTCTGGGATTGCACAAATTCTTCAGCTTTTCTCACTCTAAGTTGGGCCTTTCAAAACTCAAAAATAGTTCTACATGCTGAATGGAGTCTCCGAACCAACGCCAGGCACAACAAGGGTGGCTGACGAGACTTCTTATGGTCGTTGGGCGTCCTCATCTCACTTTGAGAGCAGGAGCTGGGGAAGAATGGACAATTGTACTCTGAGTTATTTTTCAAAGCACGTTCACATCTTTCATCTCACCCTGTCACAAATATTAATGACAAAGTCAGGGAGGGAATCGAGGTTTCCTGAACCTTAGCCCCATGTTCTGTACTCCTTCTGCTGCTACAACATTTTATCTCTGTCTCTAGATCCATGTCCAGAATGCTGTCCCATCATCAGCGAGAGAGACACAGCTAGAGAGAGACAGAGACAGAGATAAAGAGAGAGAGGCAGAAACAGAGAGACAGAGATAAAGAGAGAGAAACAGAGACAGAGACAGAGAGAGATAAAGAGAGAGGCAGAGACAGAGATAAAGAGAGACAGAGAGAGAGACAAAGAGAGAGAGACAGAGAGAGAGGGAGAGACAAAAAGAAACAGGAAGAGAGAGAACAAAAGGAGTGAAGGAGGGGAAGGAAACAGAAAATAGAGAAGAGGAAGAAAAGAGATAGAAAGCAGAAAAGAAATAGATAGTGGAACACCTCAAGGACAATGCGGAGCCATAACCCTCCATGTCCATGAAGGGGGTTACAGGCGTCCCCCGGTACCCGCTGGGGACTGGATTCAGGACACTGCACTCCCCCCCACAACCCCACCCTCGCCTACCACTGCAAATATCCAGATCCATGGATGCTCGAGTCCCTTATACACATACCTACAAAGGCATGGTACAGCCGGCCCTGGGCATTCACCCCCTCCTCTTCCTGGTTGGCAGGATCTGAGACAGCGTGTGGGCAGGTTACCTGCACTGTCTATAGGCTGTACTCAGAGTCACATTGGGGGAAGGATGGACTAAGAAATGACAAGGACACACTGACCATCCCTGGGCTATCAGGAGTCCCATAAAGTCCCCAAGATTATTCTCAGGTAAAACCAGAGGGAGACAAGAGAGAACAAAAACTGGGAAAACAACCCTCCCCATTCTTTTTCAGTGTCATCTTAACGATTATAAGATTAAGATCATGAAATCTTTCCACAGGGAACGGGGGTCAACATAACACTCCTTGAAAGGTGAAATGACATTTTTCAGAACATAAAATAAGACCAGTTCTGTAAGCATGCTGTCACAACTGCCAGTTTGGCCGGCTGGGGGCCGGGTGGGGGGAGGATGGCAAAGTGGGAATTCTTATCGCATGTTATGGGATGCACTGTTTTGTTTTGACTCTTAGCATCTAGAAGCATCTCACTTTGTTTCATCCTCATCGATCCTCCTCCTATTCTCTGTGCCCACAAGGTTGCCTCTTGAGGTCCCTGGGTCCCTGGCACAGCAGCTGGTGCATTGCAGGTGCTCAGTGGATGGGGGGAGGGGTAAGAGGCAGGAAAATTCTGCTCCAGGGAAGGGCTAGTGCCAAGGGCGCTTGCCCTTTTATTTGGAGGAATATGGGAGTCATGGGTAAGATGGATGGTTAGACATCATCACTTTAGGGTGCCTCAAAACTCTGAAATTCTATAATTCTTATGTATTTAGAAAACTTCATCAATACCAATATCTGCACCTGAAAAAACACTTATTAGAGACTTACAGTAGGGACTTCCTTGGTGGTGCAGTGGTTAAGAATCCGCCTGCCAATACAGGGGACAGGGGTTCAAGCCCTGGTCCAGGAAGATCCCACATGCCGCGGAGCAACTAAGCCCCTGCGCCACAACTACTGAGCCCACGTGCCACAACTAATGAAGCCCGCGCGTCTAGAGCCCTTGCTCCGCGAGAAGAGAAGCCACCGCAGTGAGAAGCCCGTGCACCGCAACGAAGAGTAGCCCCTGCTCGCCGCAACTAGAGAAAGCCCACACGCAGCAATGAAGACCCAACCAGCCAAAAATAAATAATAAATAAATAAAATTTAAAAAAAGATTTATAGGAAATGTCTTTGTCAGAGGCTTATAAATAGCACTATATTTGTCTTGAACATAAGTTCCCAATTTTCTATTTTTCTTATTACTTAAATTCTATTTCAATAACGCAATTGGAAACCATCATCCCTAATGACTCTTACTATTGTCACATCTTCACAAAACTGAAAGAATTTTAGAATCCCAAAAGAAATTTAGCTACTTCAAATGGAATGAATACCAGCAAAACATAAACTGCCTCTACCCGAGGTGTGTATTGAAAAGTATAAAAAGTTGGGTCTTTCTGGGAATTCCTTGGCAGTCCAGCAGTTAGGATTCCGTGCTTCCACTGCAGGGGGCACGGGTTCCATCCCTAGTAGGGGAACTAAGATCCCACATGCCGCGCGGTGTGGCCAAAAAAAAAAAAAAAAAGTTAGGTCTTTCCAATCTTTCTACGATATCATCTATGAATTCATAAGCTCTGGGGGAGCATATTAAGTTTAACAAATGGTTTCCCATGGTGATAATGTTTGGCTGTAAGCAAAGGAAGAAAAAATAGCCTGAAGTTCTACAGAGAAAAGAGCAAGAGATGAAAAAGAGAAAATAACATCACTGTGAAATAAAAAGAAAACTTGAAAAATATTTGATCAATTATCATTGCTTTGTAGAAAACAAAAACCCAAATATTCAGTGTCACCAATTTTGCAAGATTTGCCAGCTTCTATATTCTTGAGGAAGAGAGCTAGGGTCTGGATAAGAAGAGTGTAGCACACTGCAGAAACTGAATTCACACTAAAGCAAAAAGCACCCAGACTTGTCCAGGAATTTCCATATCTATCATAGTTCCTGGAGGCTGGAACCTGTTCAGAAATATTACATGTGTTTCACAAAGGAAGTTGAAAGAAATAACATTCCACATAAGAAGTTACATAAACTCAAGTTTCAGCTAATTCTTCAAAATCTACTTTCAGTCATACTATTAATTAAGTATGATGGCAAAATAATGACATTTGATATATACAAGGACTCAAAACTTTTACTTTTCAACTACCTTCTGAAGCATTGCTTATGGATGTCAAGAAAAAGAGAGGCAAAAAACCAAAAAGGAAATCCAACACATTACTGCAGAGGTAGACATTTTTGATGATATTTGATAGCACTTTGTATGAACCCACGGATGATTTGCTGATTATAAATGGGGAAGAATATCTTTACAGGGAAGGATAAAGTTCTCATCACTCGAACCCACTGATCAATTTCCATCTCCTTAAAAGTGAGAGGGTAAGACATTTTTCCTCCAAAATCGTACATTATGTATACATTGCAACATTACCAAGCAGTCTTACCAAAAATTTGAGCCCAAATTTAATCAAGCCTTTAGATCTAATTTAGTAGTTTATAGGAAATATAAGTGATAGAAGAACTGTTTAAACAACATCATGAAGAAGCCAGTTGAGAAATCCAGAATGTGGAACCTTCTGCAATAGACCCGACCCACCTTTTCAACAAGTCAATGACATGAGGAAAACATGGCAGGCGTGTGTTGATGAGGGAGAAACTTTGAAGATTATTAGAGACCAAGGATATACAGCAAACAAATGCAATGTGTGAACCTTATTTAGATTCTGATTAAAACAAACTAACTGTAAACAAACATGGGGGGATGGATGGGGGAAATTAGAATATTCGATGATATTAAGGAATTATTTTTACATTTTCTTAAGTGTGATATTAGCATAATTGTTATGTGAAAACAGAGTTTAATTTTTAGAAAGGTATGCTGAATGATTTAAGGATAAAACAGCCTTTAAAATACTTCAACTGGTTTTTCTGCGGGCATAGTATCAATAACTTCCCTTCATGGTTAATATACTGGATTCTTGGCAATATGTGGAATGGGGAAGGAAGGCTGAATCCTATGCTCACGTTTTGAAGGCAAGAGGAAGAATTAAATAACATGATGAATAAATAAATAAAATAACTTCCCTTCATGGTTAAGTCAGTTTGAACTAGCAGTATGTTTGAATGCTGATGACAGTTATCTAGTGGAGAGGAGAAAACTGATGATTCAGGAGAGAGAGGGGAGAATTTCTGGAGAAATGGCCCTAGGGGCAAGAAGGGCTGTGATTAGTCCAGGGCTAGCGACTCAGAGAGACCCATGGACTCAGGCCAATCTGCAAAGTGTTTGTTGACAAGATAAGGGCAGAAGTTGAAAGTGTACATTTTGAAATGTTTATAACAATTTAACAAAGTAATTTTATGCCCATTGAATTTTAAATGGGGCTTATAAAAAAGATGGGTTTTCTGTTACTCATAACAGAAAGATTCATAACTGACATAATATTATTTTATCATCAGTGTTTCAGGGCTTCTTAACCCAAGTCTTAGATGCACTTGTGAACCCATCACAATTGTGTGCCCAGGGGAATTGCACACAAATACACACACACACATATTCATACATATATCATACACGTGTCACACATATCTGACAGTAGCTTTCATCAGATGCTTGTAGAGGTCCACGACCCACAGAATGTTGAAGACCCCTTGCCCCAGAGTTGCCTTAGGGGAATCCTCCCCACGCTACTTAGAGTTGCCTGTGTGGACACTCTCTTTTCCAGATTTCCAAGTTTTAAACCTAAATGCCAATCCTTAGCCCTATGTATTTGTGTGGCCCCGTCACTGATAGTCAGTAAAGCACAAATGTCTTTGGTTGTTCCCTCCTCTCTCTGCCGAAAGGGAGCTTTTAGAACAAACAAACACTACGAGGAAACCGAGCTTCCCCCGTGACAGCCAAGCTCCCTCCCATCCCCAGCGGGGGAGGGGCAGCCCTGGGGGAGACTTTCTAAAGCCTCAGGCACTAGGCACTCGTTCTTGCCCATCTCAGTACTTGGGATGCAATCCTTTTTGGCTTAGCTGCTCACCACACGATTAACTGTTTAAACAAATTCCAGAAAGCACATCAATTATTACTAATGAATTCCAAATCAAATCATCCAGAACTACAAAGGGCCGCCAGATGTTTCAGGCAAGGAGAAAAG
Source organism: Eubalaena glacialis (assembly GCF_028564815.1). NCBI lineage: Eukaryota > Metazoa > Chordata > Mammalia > Artiodactyla > Balaenidae > Eubalaena > Eubalaena glacialis. Next base: position 18,096,159 of record NC_083732.1, on the reverse strand, counting down.
AGGGGGTGGGAGGCGTGGGGAGAGAGAGAATTCTTTCCCACCACTCTATTAACTTGGACCTGAAAGCTATAATTTATCCAACACCTGACATAAAGAGGCATCACACACATTTTAAAATAGTTCTTGGAGATTGTCCTAACATTAATTTCATTGTGGAATATTACTTTATATTGATATCATATCTAGCAAAAACTTTTCAGACCTCTTTTACATATATATCTCATTTTACCTTTACAGTGTCTGACTGAGGAAGCAAAGGCTGTGACTAGTTCTCATTTTTTCCAGATGAGCAAATTAAGGCAAAGTGAAATACAGGTTTTTTTGGGTTTGTTTTATAGTAGGACTATGTTTCGAAACTGGATGTTCTGATATTACTGTTGGACACTGCCATTTCCAAACAACCAGTGAGCTAATAAACATAAAAACTTTCCGAGGTATAAAGTCACTAGGGCCCATATGAAAGGTGCACAATGGGTTTCAAGGTATGTATCTGAATGAGACATAACCAGAAATAGGAGACAGCTCTGCAGTGGTGAGCCTAAAGTTCAAAGTCAGAAAGTGGGATGGCTATGGGCAATTGAAGGTCCCCGTGGCTGGGGCCCCTGACAGGGGGATAAGGAGCAGAGGCCCTTTAAACACTAGGATGCCATCAGCAAAGACAAGGGAAGGTTTTCCCATCATGTATCTAGTGTCAACTCATCAGCGGTAAAGCGCCATTGAGCTGGTCCCTCTCTGAGCAGCTTGATTTCCCCTGGAAGCTGGTTCCATTATCAGGCCGACTTCAAGATTCCCACTGGAATTTTTGGGTCTAAAACAAAACCCTTCAAATGGCTGTAATCAGTGTTCTGCAAAATATGTATGACTTACGAGGTGGTTAATGGACTTGGGAGTGAGAAAGAGGGAATCACGACGTGTGAGACCTGGAAGGGACCTGGAAAAACAGGGTTCAACGTGTTCATCTCTCAGGTGAGGGGCCTGGGAGGCAGTGAGAATCAGTGATTTGCCAAAGACCTACACTTTCTTCCTAGACGTGGAGGTGATCGTATGTTCATGAATTGTTTTCTTCTGCTTAGTCCCCTTCTTATGTTCATTTTAAATATTCATATATCTCCAGTGGGTTTTACATATTTAAAACTTGTGGTCTCAAATGTTGGAATGAATAAGAATTATGTGTTGGTTTTTGTCTTTCCTGCTAAATATTTGTTCAAATAACCAAATTTTCTTTAAAGGTAGACTTCTTTCTTCTTCTTCATCTTTTTTTTTTTTTTTTTTTTTACGATAACACATGGTAAATAGCTCAAGAAGGGTCCAAAGTTATAGCCTCATGGAGAGAAAAGTCATAGTGGCTGCACTTTGGTTTCTGCTGTGTAAGGACTGCTGAATAAGGCTGGGTTTTTGTTTGCAAGTGCATTTCATGCTGCATTCCATCTTGACAATACATTTGATTTATAAACTCTAAAAATAAGACATGCTTTAGAGAAAGATGTGGGCTTGGTCAGGGTGAAAGTAATGGAATAAACAATCTCTTGCCGTCACTAACATTCCAAAATCATTTTCCAGGGTAATTATCAAGCCAAGAACTACAAAACCCATTTTCTTTCAGTGCACTGTACGTATCAATGCAAAAAAAAAAAGAGAAGAAAAGCACTATTTACTGAGTCAAGCTTGTTTGTTTTTTAATCCCAAGATCAACTTTCTAACCATCCATTTCTTTTAGAAACAACGGGTGATCCCACAGTTAGAACAACACTTTGCTTCTTTCCCTTCCTTCTTCCTTTCCTCTTCTTGACTGGATATTAAATTAACTTTTGCTTTAAAATGATAACACATAAACATGAGCATTGAAAATTTTAAGTTTTTCAGACAAATATCATATGGTATCGCGTATGTGTGGAATCTAAAAAAATATAATACAAATGAACTTATTTACAAAACAGAAATAGACCCACAGACATAGAAAACAAACTTATGGTTACCAAAGGGGAAAGGGCAGGGGGAGAAATAAATTAAGAGGTTGGGATTAACATATACACGCTACTATATATTAAATAGATGACAAGGACCTACTGTATAGCACAGGGAACTCTACTCGATATCTTATAATAACGTATAATGGAAGAGAATGTAAAAAAAAGAATATACATATATTTATATGTATATGTTTAACTGAATCACTGTGCTGTACACCTGAAACTAACACTACATTGTAAATAACTATATTTCAATGAAAATTTTAAAAATAAATAAATAAAATGTTTAGTTAAAGCTGAAAAAAATGTAAAAAAAGTTTAAATTTTAACATGTAGGTTATTATTTTGAATTTTAAGGATTAAAAAAAATAGAAGCGTAACAAAAGGCAGAGAAAACCGTGTCTCTCCATCAAGCTCTCTTCCGACAAATACCACGACTCTCTTCGTATCTGTTGGTGCCAGTCGCCAAGTCCCATGCTTGAAGTAACCAAAAGCCGATGTTTCTGCGGAGTGATGGCTTTGAACAATTGTGCCAACCCTCTTGAGAGAGAGAAGTGGTGAGTGGAAGTGCCCACCAGGCCTCCTGAATCATCAAAACCTTGTGTTGGAGGCCTAGTTTCCAACAGAGTAGTCATTCAACAAACATTCACTGGGTGTCACCCATGTGCCCGGAGTTGGACTTCAAAGATGAGAGAGATGCGGTCCCTGTCTTACAGGAGGTCGCAGTCCCAGTTTCTTCCTCTGTAAAAGTGAATTGGGAATACCTAACCAGCAGGGCTGCTGTGGAGATTAAATGAGAGATGAGTAAAGCACAGGACCAGGCACATGATACTCAAAATTGGTGGCTATTATTGTTGTCATTACTCAGTCACTCTCTGGCCTCCAGATGACAGCCCAACACACTGACATCTGGGACCCAGACTGGATTCCTGAATTCAGTCCGCATGTACGCGCACACGGGTGTCCTCAGCATGGAGCACAGGAAAGGGAAAGGACGGATCAGTTTATCCCAGAGTTTCTCAACCTTAACACTAGTGGCATTTTGGACTGGATGATCCTTTGCTGGGGGAGAGGGAGGTCTGTCCTGAGCACTGGAGGATGGTTAGCCGTGTCCCCACCCTCTACCCACTAGACACAAGTAGCACCGCCCCTCTCCCCAACCCCCCACAGTCGTGACAACGAAAACTATTCCCAGACATTGGCAAATGTCCCCTGGGACAGGTAAAATCACCCCGGGATTGAGAACCACTGCTCTACGCATTGGACTTTTACCCCTCTTTTTGCCAACCCAATACATCACAGAGGTGGGGACGATACTTAGCCTGTGTAGATCGATGTTGCATTGAAGGTTTCTAACATCTGCTGACTCAAAACAAAACCTGCTTCAAAGGACAGACCTTGTCAAGGTTATCTGCAGGCTTCCACTCACACTCTTAGCAGCACAATGCTCTGGTGTTTTGAGGCCGAGGGCTGCTTCCAGAACAATCTCACTCTCCAGGCTTTCTGACCCGGGCACACCTCTCTTTCCTGCTCACGAGTCCGCCCCCTTCTCTGCATTTGTGCATGAGACATTGTGACGCTCTCATCGGGCTCCTTTTCTCATTTTTCCCAAGCAGACACACTCTTGACCTCTCCCTTGTTCCTCAGGATGTCTCTCTGTTCTCACCCCAACCCGGGCTGAAAGAGCCTCCCACATCCTTCCTGCCTGATCACCCCTGTCTCTTCCTTACGGATCCTCTTCCAAACCCTACTCCGCAGGGACAGCTTTCCTAACTCTCTGTCTAGCAATCTCTCTTCCCTCCAGCAACTTTCCCATGGATCATATCTATCCACCCCTCAATGAAACAGACGCTGAAAAAAGCATCGTTTGACAACATGCCTAACGGACTAACAAGTGATTTCATGAAATGCAGGGAAATTTCACTGCTCTTTGCGCTTTTTCCTGAGTCATATTTGCTCCGTAGTTGTGAATTTCATAGTTGTCTCTAATATTTATCTGGGTCAAACATCCACTTCTTCTAGGTCTACTGATATTTCAAAAATTAATGTCTATACATTAGATGACTGGCTATTTACAAAGTCCATTTAATATCAGACATGAACCACAGACTCAAACCCTTGGGCAATTCAACCTGTTCTTTGCCAGTTTTGCTCTCTGCTTTGCTCCAAATCAATTTTGTTTTCCAAACTCCTCTCTTTTTCCTGGCATTTAGCTCTCTAGTTTATGACAGTTTCTTATAGACCTCAATTCTTGCTATAAAGTTATAAGTAATTTTTAATGAGAGGAAAAACTTAAAAGAAAGGGATAGGAAGGAAATAAAGGGATGGAAGTGGGTGGGAAAATGAAGGCTTTGGGGGGAATAGGGTGTATCTCATGCTCATGACTCACTCATATTAAAATGTATTAATGTTTTTAAGTTTATTAATGCATCTCATTGAGCCAATAACATCTTCAAAGACTACTTAGCATACTTTTGGGAAGAAGTTTGGGCACATCCTGTGCTTAATGAATGCAGTTACATAAAACCTTACTCAGTGTAATTGGATTGACTTTTTCTTCTGTGTTAAAATATAGAACAGATCACTGAGGGTTTGTTTGTTTTGTTTTTTTTTAACTCCCTGGTGAGCAAATTTTGGTGCCCTGGTTTTCTTTAGGTTACACCCGATGACTTTTCTAAGAGGCATTCTGCATATTCACCTATTTTCCTGATGACGAGGGATTGAACAGCCCATGGTTCTTTTCATGGAGTTCCTAGTCTCAGCCCTCCTAAAGCTTCACTCCAATTCCTCATATGTCCTCTATCACTGATCCCATTCGTTAGTGGAAATTCTTAGTTTTTCACTGCAATTTGTCCATTTTACCCATGGGGTGCTTATTTTTGTCAACATCTTTCTATTTGTGTAGATAAAATTTTAAGACTTTCACATGCTTGCTATTCTCTGGAGAAAGTTTAGTTTTGCACATAGTAGTTTGTCTTTCTGTCCTCCTAGCTTTCTAGAACTCTGGAGTAAAAACTGACCTGGAATCTCCACCTTTTAGAAACAGGACAAAAATTTGAGCTGAGGACTGCCTCAATCTAATCTTACTGTACCTCTACTGATACCTGTCATCTGAATTTAGTTTAAATCCCAGTTCCGCCACTTGCTAGCTACGGGATCGGAAGCAAAGTCACTTAATGCCTTTCTTATCTTGGTTTTTTCCTCTATGAAATGTGTTGCGTCAGGTTTTTGTGACACTTAGATGAGTTATTAAAGGTAAAAGCACTTAAAATGGTGTCTCACCCGTAGTCAGGACTCAATAAATGTGAGCTCAGTTCTTCTCTGAGACGGCGATCAGAGGACGGTGTCTCTTAGGATAGTGTCAAGGTAAGAGATATAAAAAGTCAGGATGCTGACCCTCACTGCCCCCCAAAAGTTAGAAAATACCAACTATGAGTAGTTTTGTGAAACAATAAACACCACTTTTTTTAAAGTGAATTACTCGCAAACAACCCCATTAAAATATGGGCAAAGAACTTGAACAGACATTTCTCCAAAGAAGATATAGATTTAACTCTTGAAGAACATGGATTTGAACTGTGGAGTCCACATATAGGTGGATTTTTTTTTTCAATAAATACCTACTACAGTACTACATGATCTGAGGTTAGTGAATCTGCATATGCAGAATCTCAGGGTCAACTGTACAAATGGGTACATGAAAAGACTTTCAAAATCATTAGTCATCAGGGAAATGCAAATCACACCACAATGAGACCACTTCGCATTCACTAGGATGGATATAACCAAACCAAGCCCAAACTAAACAACACCAACATGAAAGGAAAATAACAAGTATTAGTGAGGCTGGCAAGAAATTGAGACGTGATGGGAATGTCAAATGGTGCAGCTCCTGAGAAAAACGGTTTGACAGTTCCTCAGAAAGTTAAACGTAGAATTACCATATGATCCTATAATTCCACTCCCAAGGTATATACCCCAAAGAATTGAAAATAGGCATTCAAACAAATACATGTACACCAATGTTCATAGTAGTGCTATTCACAATGGCCAGAACAACCCAAATGTCCATCAACAGATGAAAAAGTAAACAAAATGCAGTGTATCCGTACAATGGAATATTATTCAGTCATTAAAAAAATGAATTACACATACATACTACAACCTGGATGAACCTTGAAAACACTATGCTAAGTGAAAGAAGCTAGACCCAAAAAGTCACACATAGTATGATTCCATTTATATGAAATGCTCAGAATAGGTAAATCCATAGAGACAGAACACAGGTTGGTAGTTGCTGGGAGCTAAGGGTAGGAATATTTAGGAGTAACTGCTTAATAGGTACAGGGTCTCCTTTTGGAGTTACGAAAATGTTTTGGAACTAGATAGAAGTGATGTTTCACAACATCATGAATGTACTACATACCACTGTGGTCTAGATTTTATTACCCCACTATAGCCTTAAATATTCTGGTGGTAACTAAATGTTGTTCTTTTTCTTCATTATCTGTTCAGCTCAGTAAAACCAAATTGCGTTGAGTCTGGCTTTTGCCAGCTGGCTGAATTGTTCGTATTAAAATGGTTAATTTTATGTTATGCGAATTTCACCTCAATTAAAAAAAAACTGAGGTGAATTACTCACTTGCCAGTGAGGGTTATTTTCAGGGCATTTAATACTTCATCGAAATAGAAGGTATATTTTCTTTTCTAATGTATTTCGGTCAACCCAAGAAAAGTTCGCAGAAATAACTTCTCTGAAAACTGAAAATCCAAAACAAAACTGGTAGTAACTCTGGACTTTAAGTTGCTTTGCAATTCTATCAGCTATGGTAGAGCAGTACTGAGTATGTGACCCCTCTTGCTGTGAGAGCTGTCGTAGCACTGGAATCTTCCGACGTGTTCTTTTTTTTTTTTAATAAATTTATGTATGTATTTATTTATTTTTGGCTGCTTTGGGTCTTTGTTGCTGCGCGCAGGCTTTCTCTAGTGCGGCGAGGGGGGACTACTCTTCGTTGCGGTGCGCGGGCTTCTCATTGCGGTGCCTTCTCTTGTTGCGGAGCACAGGCTCTAGGCGCGCGGGCTTCAGTAGTTGTAGCTCACGGGCTCTAGAGCACAGGCTCAGTAGTTGTGGCGCTCAGGCTTAGTTGCTCTGAGACATGTGGGATCTTCCCGGACCAAGGATCGAACCCCGTGTCCCCTGCATTAGCAGGCGGATTCTTAACCACTGCGCCACCAGGGAAGTCCCCGTTCCAACGTGTTCTTAAGGTACACATTATAATAGACACCTCGAGGGCTCTAATCCAGAAGGGTAACTAGTGGGGAGAATTTGGTTGTGTATTTGTGAGGATGGGACTTTCCACTCATTTCCCGCTCATTTCATCATGCCCGTGGGTGCAGCCAGCACTACTGGAATAGAATTGATTTCAGAACAATTGTTAGCTAATCCAAATGTCCCTTTTGACTGCCAACATAGAACCTAAAACTCACAGATCAGTGAGCTCTGTGGTTTTAACCGTATAAAGCCTCTCACTGTCTACAGGCCACGTCATATTTTCCACTATGTCCCACCTCCAACTCATGTGTCACTTCAGCTTAGCTGTCCTTGTTCACATTGCTGCTTGCAATTTCCTATCTCTTTTCTTTCATTATTGTCCAGATTTTATCACCCCACCAAAGCCCAAATACTCCAGTGGTGACTAAATGTTCTTTTCTTTATTATTTGTCCAGCTCAATGAAACCAAATTACATTGAGTCTGGCTTTGATGCCAGTTGGCTGGCTCCTTTCCAGGTTTAATTATTGAAGAATTTGTCTTATTCTTCAATATTAATTACTCTGTGTGGGCTTCAGTGGAAAAAATAGTCCGGAGATGGAATGTGACATTGGAAACAGGTCCAAATCCTGACTATCCTTCCCACTGGACCAGGGTGTGCTGAGCTTATTAAACCTGGGAGGAATGATGTAATGCTCAAGGGTGCCTTTAGAAGACTTAAGACACCTAAAGAAAAATGGGAAGAGCAAAAAGAGGAGGACCAAGGAGAGTGGATAGGTGTGGAGGACACAGGAAGGCGATGACTTTTGGAGCATCACATGAGCCATAAATGGTCACTTTTCATGGACTTGCTATTAGGAGGCATAATGGTTAATTAAGACCATGAACTTGGGAATCAGAACAGTGTGGGTTTTAACTGAAGCCCTACAGGCAGGCTATCTAACACCCTAGATCCCTAGTTTACTCATCTGTAAAAGGAGGATAAAATTGACTACAGCATATCTTTATTACGAGGAACACTTCAGCTAATGTATGCAGGATCTCACCACACAGTAAGTAATCAATAACTGAAGCCTGTTACCATACTTATTGTAGTAGCTGCTATTTGTGTAGCCCTTTACCTTTTCTCTCCCTCTTTATGGATAACTTTATAGAAAAGGAGCCTTGCTAAGGTACCTAAGATAACCTCCTTTTTAAATTTTGAGCTATTAATACTGAGCTAAGCAAGTGTTCTTAAAACAAATGTTTGCTGGTGTGTTGGGTTTTTGTTGGTTTTGCACCAGCCTCAGGCTGAGTTCTGAGCTGCTGGGCTGGGAAAGAGGAAAGGGATCAAACTGACCCTCAGAGAGTCGCTGTGGAGCCAAGAGACCACACAGGAGACTGGGCAGCAGGCAGATGCCAGGGAAGGTGCCATGGAGCAGAAACAAGAGGTAACAGGAGGGACTTCCCTGGTGGCGCAGTGGTTAAGAATCCGCCTGCCAATGCAGGGGACACGGGTTAGAGCCCTGGTCCAGGAAGATCCCACATGCCGTGGAGCAACTAAGCCCGTGCGCCACAACTACTGAGCCTGCGCTCTAGAGCCCACGAGCCACAACTACTGAAGCCCACGCACCTAGAGCCCGTGCTCCGCAATGAAGAGGAGCCCTCACTCACCACAACTAGAGAAAGCCCGCGTGCAGCAATGAAGACCCAGTGCAGCCAAAAAATAATAATAATTAATAAATTAAAAAAAAAAAAAAAAGGTAACAGGATAGAGAAGTGTGAGGAATGGTGGAGCCTGAAAGATTCCCCAGGCAGTGGTCTGCAAGCTGGAACACGGTAATGGAAAAACTCTATTTCCCACCTGTGTGTTTCTTCCCTGTGTGTTTCCTTTACTGCTCACACAGGACACTTCATTTCTCACACCTTGGTCACCAAATGTGTGGAGGGTTTTCTCCACAACAACGAGCAAGTCTTCGTGACACCAGCTGGTGTCCTACAATTTAACTCAGCTCTGACACTATCTACCCAGAGATGGCATCAGATTCCACAGGGTAAGGGCTTTAGTCCTACAAGACTCTCTCGCCTGCCCCACACCGCTGCCCCCGACACACACACACTTCAGACGCCAGTTGCAAACCCAGGTTGTCACCTGGGCTTCTGACCAACCAGCTGTAGATTGGAGGTTCCAACACACCCTCCTTGGGTTTGATTAATTTACTAGAGCAACTCACAGAACCCAGAAAAAGAGTTTACTTACATTCACCAGTTCATTATAAAAGGATATGATAAAAGACACAGATGAACATGGAGATGGAAGGGGTGCATAGGGCGAGGTATTTGGGAAGGGGCATGGAGTGTCCATGCTCTGTCTGTGTACCACTCTCCCAACACCAAAACCTGTTCACCAACCCAGAAGCTCTCTGAAACCTGTGCTTTTGGGACATTATGGAAGCTTCATCACAGAGGCATGATCAGTCATTAACTTCATTTTCAGCCCTTCTCCCTTCTCAAGAGAAAGGGGAGCAGAGCTGAAAATTCCAAACTTCTAATCATGGCTTGGTCTTTCTGGTGACCAGCTCTCATCCAGGAGCCCACCCAGAGTCACCTCATCAGAACAAAAGATATTCCTATCACCCAGGGAATTACAAGGATTTCAGAAGTTCTATGCCAGGAACTGGGGGCAGAGACAAATATACATTTTCCATTATTTCACAAACATATTACCCTGGGATACACAAAATCTTTCCAAAAGTTGTGCAACTCACAGATAGCCTTAAGAGAATCAGATTCAATCATCAACATCCACATATATACTTCTTTATATGTCTTTGCCCAGCAAGGTACCTGTAGGCCAGAAAATGCTCATTTTCCACCTCTGCTTTTATAACTGTCCTTCTTCCATCTTACAAAAGAAAGGTATCATCCATCTCTAATCTAGCTATGCTGCATTGTACTGGGTCTGACAAACCTCTAGAGAACCTAACAAAGGACCATTTGACAGATGGCATTGGCGATGATGTGGAGAAAGTGAATGATTCCTTTTTTTTTTTTTTTAATATATTGTAAGGGTCTTTTTTTTTTTTAATCTCATTGTTTTTAACTGTGTTCTGTTCTTTTTTTTAATAAGTTATTTTATTTATTATTTATTTTTGGCTGCAATGGGTCTTTGCTGCTGCGTGTGGGCTCTCTCCAGTTGCAGCGAGGGGGGCCACTCTTTGTCACGGTGCGTGGGCTTCTCATTGCGGTGGCTTCTCTTGTTGCTGAGCACGGGCTCTAGGCATGCAGGCTTCAGCAGTTGTGGCACATGGGCTCAGTAGTTGTGGCTCACGGGCTCTAGAGCGCAGGCTCAGTAGTTGTGGTGCACGGGCTTAGTTGCTCCGCGGCATGTGGGATCTTCCTAGACCAGGGCTCGAACCTGTGTCCCTTGCATTGGCAGGCGGACTTTTAACCACCGCACCACCAGGGAAGCCCTTTTTTATTTTTTAATTTTTTTAAATTTTATTATTTATTTGGTTGTGCCAGGTCTTAGTTGCAGCTTGTCAGCTCCTTAGTTGTGGCATGTGAACTCTTAGCTGCGGCATGCATGTGAGATCTAGTTCCCCGACCAGAGGTCCAACCCGGGCCCCCTGCATTGGGAGCATGGAGTCTTAACCACTGTGCCACCAGGGAAGTCCCGAAAGTGAGTGATTCTAATGATCAAGGAACACATATTTTTGTAACTCAGATGGTTTTCAAATACTTACTTTCAACAAAATTGAAGGACGACCTTTTTAAGTTGTAAACTGATGATCAAAAATAACTTGATTACAGAATGCTCTAAAGGAGTTCAAGGAGTTGAGGGACTTGCTATATCAAAATATCTTTCATTTCCATATACTTATTTATATGAACATTTTCCCAGTGCTCATATAAAAACTGGAATAAAATGTATATCAACCCTATCTCATTATAGCAATAAGTGTATTTATTCATGGCTACATGAATGAATTTTTTTAAATCCCAGCTCCCTCATTAAGTGATATAATTCAGGCTGCCTCAATTTACAGGCAACCCACTGTGGTTCTCCTTAGCCCTTTCACACAGCTCAGCTGCATTAATTAAAGGAAAAGTCCTGTTTTTTCAGTGGAAAGATATTATATAAGTGGTTTATTGAACAGTCAGAACTTGGTTAATTACAAACACAAAATAGTTCAATTTTTTTTATCCAATTGATGCCTTTAAAAAAATACTCTGTCAAATCCCCCATCCCACAGCTTTTGGGTCACTTTCAGCTTTTAAAAAGTTGGATCTAGTTTAGTCCAAAATGAAGTCTCATATCCAAATTGGCATTGATCTGTGTTACTCCATTAAAAGTTTCTCTCTCCCATTAAATAGTTCATTAAGACACACACCTTCCACTGCTCCTCTCACCCTCAGATGAGGCAACGGGTGGTCTAAAGTGTTGGTTTTCAAAATATTTCTTTATGCTCCCCCCTTACCCAAAGAATGTTATAAACTTGGGGTAACGCTCATGCTTAAAAAAAATTGACTTCTAAAATTTTTTATCAGTGATGTAATTTGATGCAACGGATACAATTTCTATTGTAGTATAAATATTGGTACTTAAACATAACGCTATTATATTACGCTCTTAAATACATTCATTGAACTACAGATACCATAGTTATTTTATAACCACTGTCATCCATTTGTAAAACATGGAAAAACCCTTCTCTAACCGTGGGAAAGTTTGCAATGTTTCTTTGCTTCCTTGAACTTGTATTTCCATCCCACTTCTCCCATAGAATTTTATCCTATTATCTGGTTATGCTTGAAAGTTTAATAACCACCCTATCATAATGTTTTACAATAAAAATATGCATATAAACTTAAATGTCTAAGTTTAGGTTAGGTTAAGGTTTCCCATGTCTCTAAGACTGTAACTATTAAAATTTTATTCTGGAGTGAGTTTTCAAATATTATAAGGATTGATCAAAACGACATATACATGTTAAAACATTTTTATAAATAATGTTATAAAACATACAATTTTATTGGAGATACGTTTTATTTATTTTTATTATTTTTCTCCCGCTCCCCCCAGCCCGGTATTGCCCCCTCACCCCCTACCACTGGTAATCATTAGTTTGTTCTCTACATCTGGAGTCTGCTCTTTTCATTATATTCAGTAGTTTGTTGTATTTTTTAGATTTCACATATAAGTGATATCATACAGTATTTGTCTTTCTCTGTCTGACTGATTTCACTTAGCATAATACCCTCCAAGTCCATCCCTGTTGCTGCAAATGGCAAAATTTCATTCTTTTTTGTGGCTGAGTAGCATTCCATTATATATATTATATATGTATTATATATATATATATATATATATATATATATATATATACACCACATCTTAATCCATTCATCTGTTGATGGACACTTAGGTGGCTTCCATATCTTGGCTATTGTAAATAATACTGCTATGAACATTGGGGTGCATGCATCTTTTTGAATTAGTGTTTTTGTTTTTTTCAGATATCCAGGAGTGGAATAGCTGGGTCATATGGTAGTTCTATTTTAGTTTTTTGAGAACCCTCCGTAAGGTTTTCCACAGTGGCTGCACCAATTTACTTTCCCACCAACGGTGTACAAGGGAAACGGTGTCCACATCCTTGCCAACATTTATTATTTGTGTTCTTTTTGATGATAGCCATTCTGACAGGTGTGAGGTGATATCTCATTGTGGTTTTGATTTACATTTCCTTGATGATTAGTGATGCTGAGCATCTTTTCATGTGCCTGTTGGCCATCTGCATTTCCTCTTTGGAAAAAATATGAAACACACAATTTTATTGGAAATCTATTTTAGAGAGCCTCCAAATTCTTCCCCAGCACCATCCTGACCATGGATGCACTGCAGACAGTGAAATAAATTCCAAGAAAGGAGCTTCTGTCTCTTTGAGACAGGACTGAGTGGTGGCAGGCGTGGAAAAATTGTGCCTCAGTCCTGTCCCAGGGGCTACCTTCTTCCAAGGGTCACTTAATTTCTTTTAATTTCTGTTTCCCACCTTTGTAAACTGGAGGTAATACAATACATGCCCTGCTTCCTGCTCAGGGCTGTAGAAAGGTTCACCTAAGATAATGTAGAAATGCCTTGTGTGCATTACAAACAAAATACAATGGTTAATTACTGCTATTAGTAAAGGAGGGAAATGCCCATCTCTGAAATGTTGGCCTCTGAGGCCTGGAATTTAAATTGCAGTTTTGATAATTCTAATGCTCATTTAATCTTGACCTGTCTGATATTGCTTTAGGCTTATCAGTATCCAAGATATTAAAATAAATTTATCTTTCTAAAGAAAAATACAAGAGCCCTTTAGGGATCCTCCAAGTAATCTTAAAAATAAAATTAAAAGGATTCCTGTAAGCTGAAATGACCCAATGTTCACGCTAGTGAGAAGTTAGCTCTGGGTTAGCCCCCAGCTAGGGCCTGGGACCCAGGAAGGCAAACCACCCACTCGTCATCCAGGAAAGAACTGTGAGTCACAGACTCAACACCCTGTGTGCACACAGCCAGGCAGCTTCTGGTGTTAAGGACCTTTCATCCTAGGCTCTTGGATAAGAGAGAGAGAGAGAGAGGTCTCTAAAGAGTAAACAGACACAGGGAAATAGCAAGTGAGGAAAAAAAGGAAAAGAAAAATACAGAAGAGCAGCCTGGGTGAAGTCTCCCATCTTGATTCCATCAGTTAAATCCCCCGGAGAACCTACAAAGTGAGTGGGCAGGTGGGGCGAGGAGATGGAAGTGAGGTGAGGCCAGCTCTCCACTGACAGATCTCCCGTCTCAGCTCCGCTTTGAAGTTGACCTGAAAGATCCTTTCATCGGGTTCTCAATATCGCTGTGGCTATAATTTAAACTTGAAACAGGAACAAAGTGTTTTTACTATTGAGTAAATCCTCTGTTCGAAGAGCAGCTTCCCCCCATGCAGATGGTTTGTCTCTGCTCTCCTCTTCTTGGGGGTGCATTTCACCTCCACACTTCACACACACAGTTTGGGAAAGCATCACTTTGTAGAGCAAGTGGACACATACATCAGGACTGAGCATGGGTCCAAACAATAACAGTACATTTTCTGAAGTTTTTCTTCCTCCTCCCGCCCACTCTCCCCTCCTTCCTGCCTTCCTCCCTTCCTTTCTTTCTTGCCTTTTTTCTTTTCTTTTTTTCTTAGAAAAAAATTTTTTCAGTCTTCTGTTTTCTTTCCGCACTAGTACAACACTATTGCAAATGTAACGCTCATTACAAAACATTAAGACAAATACAAATAAGCAAACACACAAAAAAATCAAAACAAAGCCATGGACTACCTCATCCAAAAATAACCTCAATTAACATTCTGGTGGAAATTCTTCCAGACTACCCATCTCCCTGTCTCTCTCTAGCTTTGTGTGTGTTTGTATGTGTGTATTCACATATTAAGGATTACTTGACTAGAAATAAAGTTTCTTGAGGTTGATAACTCTTCTTCCCCTCAATTTGACCCATTTTTGAATAGAAGCTTCCACTTGTCTTCCTCTGTGCTGGTACCTTTAGTTTTATCTACAAGGAGCTACTTCTTGGACCACGTAATACAACATGATTTTCAGATTGGAGCTATCTGAGGAGGTCAGGACTAAAGTTTCTGTTCACGAGGGTGGGTGACATGGGGTTGAATTTTAAAGGGTCTGAGTAGATGCTGAAATCAGAGCTTCCTGGGCAGGCTTGTCTGATCTCAATCACATGGTGTGATTGAAAATTGTGAAGTAAAGGAGCCCCCAGCATGTCCATCATAAGTAGCCTCCTCCCCAGCCCTCTCTGGTCCCTACACTTGCCAAGAACCCATCATTCTTTGTGCTACAGGAATCCTGGGAAGATTCTCAAATAGAAATTTTCCTGCTTATAGATATCACACCAAACCCTTATCAGGCTTTTCGTAACATCATCAGTTTCTGGGAAGAGAGGAAGGCTTTGACCAAGGTCTGGGTTGGGGTGGAGGAAATGAGGAAGAATAGAGAGTTAAGGGAAGAAAAGGTTAGGGAAGATTCTGAGCCTAGGGACCTCCTCCAACGTGATGGATGTTCCAATAGCAAGGACACACACACACACACACACACACACACAAGACAGAGGAAGGAAGGATTAGTGTAAAGATCCAATATTATTAGAAGTTACAGGGATATGAAATGAAGTATAGCAGATCCCTCTCTTTCTTCTCTGCCTCTCTTGTTCCTCTACCCCTCAAGCAATGTCTTCTAAGCACTCAGTCGGCATTTGGCCCCAAAGGGTCTCAAGCTCCAACATCACGACAATCCTGGTTCAGTACCCACCACAGCCAAGAGTTGTTTCTGTGTCTCTTAACTCAAATTCCCTAGAGTAGTGGCTCCAAAATCTGGCTGATCATTGAAATCACTTGCGACTTTCTAAACACGGATTCCTGGGAGTCCATCCCAGGGACTCAATCAGCATCTCTGGCGAGAGAGTAGTAGGCCAATATCTCTCTCTTTGGGTGGACTCTGTTAGAGCTGCTGATTGGTTGCCCTGGGATCAGGTGTCCATCCGGGGCACTGAGCTGTGGCTGGGGTAGGTGGAATCCAAGACACACATGTGGGGTCATTTCAGGGTTGGGATCAGGACAAACACAATAACACATCTTTGTGACAGTGCTCCTTCCAATGCATCCTCTACTGGCCACTGGAAGTTTTTAAAAATTTTATCTATCAGATCATGCTCACTCAGTGGATTCCCTATCTTTTTTTGGATAAGGATAAAAATCCTTAACATGGTTCACATAGAGAGAGAGGTGAGGGCTGGAACAGAAAGAAACAAAAACACACAGGAAACACTAATTGCAAAACTGAGTATCTAGGGACCTGAATTATGGTTTGGATTCTGCATCATCTTGTCAGTCCTATAACGTCTCTGGCCTTAGTTTTCTCACTGTAAAAGTATGTGGTTGGATAAGATAATCTCTAATTCGCTCAGCTTTAACATTTTGATATTTCTTGGATCTGCACCACGGTTTGGGCGATAAGAAGCCATTCTAGGGTCGGGGGAAGGAGTTGGTTGGAGCAACATGGGTCATGAATACTTTCACCTCATATTAACTGGGGAGAAGTAACAGTGAGAAGTCAGTGGTAATAAGGGACTCTGTTTGCAAGATCCTGATCAAACCTTGGCATCAAAGACAACAAACAAACAAAACATATTCCCTCTGGCTTTTAAGGACACGATCAAATGATGCAAGTGAAAATCGGGATTCTGAGACTGTTCTTGCAAAAGACTCATTCTAAAGCCTGCTTATGAGTGTGTCCAGGTTTCAGCTTGGAGAGTATGGCAAATGCTGAAATAATTTAGTCCCAAACAAACTGAAGAATTGATACAAGAGAAATGATATGAAACTAACTACCAAGAGAAAATTAAAAATTACTATGGATGACTGGTCACATTGCAGCTCATAATAGTCATCTGAGGGTAGATGAAATAGCGTGTCAACAATTCATTGGTTGGATGATTATAATGACTCTTGTAAGCTGATGAAGAGGCTTGAGTTGCAAGTTTTTAAGGAAGTTCAGAAATACTTCACTCATTTCCACTGATCAATGTGTGTGTCCCTGAGGTCAAAGACGGCATCCATCACTTTAACATGCTTGGGTCTTTAACAATTTCCAACTAATCCATAGCAGTAGATGGAGGCCAATGGTTGGATGGAAGATGCTCAAAGACTCTTTCGTCCATTATCCCACTCGCATCTTCCGTCTACTTTGGAGTTTGCCCCCAGTGTACCAGAATGCCCTCCTCTTCTGCAGGCCAAACTTTCTCTCTCATCATTCAATCTATTATGAAATTTTACCTTCACCAAGAATGCTGTCCTTTACTAGATGGATCAGGGCTGATGACTTTTGATTCCTAATGCTTAATTAATCACTCCATCTTCTGTGCTGCCACATCATTTTATAAATACTACTATTATAAGACTTAGAGTATTAGTTATGTCGATCTGCCCATCTAGGTTGTATGTTTCTTTATAGCAGACCTCATGACCACTTGTGTTTGTATCTCCCACACCTACCATAGTGGCCAGCACCCAAATACTTAGAGAAAGAGAATTATATCAATGATGGGGGGGAGGGGGGAATGGGGAAGGGGAGTTACCATCTCAGAGGGACTTTTACTCCAATATATTTTATAACAGTTAAAATGCTACACATTGACAATGAAAATATAGCAGAACACAATGCGGTTTGAATACTAGTGATTCAAACAGAAAAATGCTGTGTAGGAAATATTTATTTTGAATGGTGGTGCTTAAGGAAAAGAGAACAAGCTAGTTTAAATAAAAGAGGGTGAGGAAGTAAGGAGCTTCGGAAAAGAGATCCTGAGTGATCTGGGGGGTTGTTCACATCTCCACCCAGGTCAGGTTTCAAAGCACATGGCCTTCTTTTTCCTAGACATGCCCGTTCTTACGGGTTTCCATCATATAAGATAATGTGCAGGCTAATGAGGTAGGCAGGAGGAGGAGCAGAGGAGAGAATGAGAATTTAAAAAATGCCTGGAGGGATCTGAGCAAGTTGGAAGGAAAGAGGAGGGAAGTTGCTATGGGTTGAATCGTGTCCCCCCTCCCCCAGATTCATGTGCTGAAGTCCTAGTCCCCAGAACCTCAGCATGTGCCTTTATTTGGAAATACGGTTATTGCAGATAGAGTTGTTAAGATAAGGTCATGAGGGTGGGCCCTGATCCAATATGACTCGTATCCTTATAAAAAGCAGAAATTTGGACACAGAGACCCGCATGCAGGAAGAATAGCATGTGACTATGAAGACGACCATCCACAAGCCAAGGAGAGAGGCGTGGAACAGATCTTTCCTTCACAGCCCTCAGAAGGAACCAACCAACTGACAGCTTGATTTCTGACTTTTGGCCTCCAGAACTGTGAGACAATAAATTTCAGTTGTTTGGGCTTCCCTGGGGGCGCAGTGGTTAAGAATCCGCCTGCCAATGCAGGGGACACAGGTTCGAGCCCTGGTCCGGGAAGATCCCACATGCCACAGAGCAACTAAGCCCGTGCGCCACAACTACTGAGCCTGTGCTCTAGAGCCCGCGAGCCACAACTACTGAGCCCGTGTGCCACAACTACTGAAGCCCGCATGCCTAGAGCCCGTGCTCTGCAATGAAGAGCAGCCCCCGCTCGCCGCAACTGGAGAAAGCCCACGCGCAGCAACGAAGACCCAACGCAGCCAAAAATTAAAAAAAAAAAAAAGTCAGTTGTTTAAGACACCCAGTTTGTGGTACTTTGTTACAGCAGCCCTAGAAAATTAATCTAGGAATGAAAGAGAACGTGTGTATACACGTATAAGAATGATTTCTTAGGAGGGAATGAACTGAATTGTGAACTGTGAAATACAGAGGTATGAGGGGGATGGCTGGCGAAATCCTCGTCCGACGAAGAAAAAGAATCAGTTCCCAGGGCCAGCCAGAAGATGGCGCTGTTGATCGGAACAGCTTGCAGAGGCAGGAGGAGGAAGCCGGTGGGTCTTTCCAATTTGTCAGATATTCGCAAGTGGAGTAGCCCGGACGCCGTAATTGCTGGACATGCAGTCTGCTGCCAAGCTGTGTCCAGCATCCTCGGTGATTCCTGGAAGGCTGTGAACAGAGACTGGTGGGAAATCTTTCTGATGGTTATAATCTAGACAGGCGCGCAGGGTGGTATGCGGGCATGGAATTTAAACTTTTGCTGCATCTGAGTGAGATGCAAACTCCTAGAGGGTTTGTGACAGTGGCTGTACCATTCTCTTTGCACAGCATCTTACACAAAATTAGAAGATGATTGTTCATTGTGGTAATAATTTTATCCTTTTGAGCTTACTAAAAAGAGATCATTTTTTTCTTTAAAAATTACATTTTTAGGTCAATAGTATTTACACCTATTTGTATTTACCTCTACTTAAATCTCTGAGGCATGCTCCCATTTACTTCTTAGAATATTGACAGTTAAAATTTTAATGTAAAAATTATATATATGAAGAATCCAACAGTGACCAAGTAATAACGATACGTGCTTACAAAGCATTTTCACATAAGAGCCCTGTTAACAAGGTAGATCTTACTGTTCCTGTTTTACAGGGGAGGAAAACTGAGACTCGTGGAGTTTAAGCAAGCAGGGAGTAGCAAAACAAAAACACACTAAAACCCAGTTCTTCCGACCCCAAATTGAACATTCTCTATCATTAATTAAATGTTTGAGAACTTTAGGAACTGTTGGAAATACAAATCAAACCACAGTGAGATATCACCTCACACCTGTCAGAATGGCTATGATCAAAAAAGCAAGAAATAACAAGTGTGGGTGAGAATGTGGAGAAAAGGGAGCCCTTGTGCACTGTTGGTGGGAATGTAAATTGGTGCAGTCACCGTGGAAAACAGTATGGAGGTTTTTCAAGAAATTAAAAATAGAATGATCATATAATCCAGCAATTCCACTTCTGGGTATTTAGCCAAAGGAAACGGAAACTCTAACTTGAAAAGAAATCTGTAGTCTCATGTTCATTGCAGCATTATTCACAATAGCCAAGACATGGAAACATCCTAGGTGTCCATCAATAGATGAATGAATAAAGAGTACACACACACACACACACACACACACACACACATAGTGGAATACTACTCGGACATAAAAAAGAGGAAATCCCACCATTTGGGACAACGTGGTTGGACCTTGAGGGCATTATGCTAAGTGAAATAAGTTAGACGGAGAAAGACAAATACTGTACAATCTCACTTATATGTAGACTCTTTAAAACAAACAAACAAAAAACAACTGAGCTCATAGCTGCAGATGGTGGTTGCTAGGGTGGGAGGTGGGCAAAACGAGTAAAGGTGATCAAAAGGTATAAACTTCCAGTTATAAAATAAATGTCATGTAAATAAGGTATGGAATGTACAGCTGGGTGACTATAATTAATAATACTGTATGTGGGACTTCTCTGGTGGCGCAGTGGTTAAGAATCCGCCTGCCAATGCAGGGGACACGGGTTCAAGCCCTGGTCCGGGAAGATCCCACATGCTGCGGAGCAACTAAGCCCGTGCACCACAACTACTGAGCCTGCACTCTACAGCCCACGAGCCACAACTACTGAGCCCATGAGCCACAACTACTGAAGCCTGCGCACCTAGAGCCCACACTCCACAACAAGAGAAGCCACCGCAATAAGACCGCGCACCGCAACGATGAGTAGCCCCCGCTCGCCGCCACTAGAGAAAGCCCGCGCACAGCAACGAAGACCCAATGCAGCCAAAAATAAATAAATAAACAAATAAATAAATAAAAAGGAAAAAAAGATCCCATTAAAAATAATAATAATAATAATAAAAATAATACTGTATGTGCACTTGAAAGCTGCTAAGAGAGTAAATCTTAAAAGTTCTCATCCTAAGAAAAAAAAATTTGTAACTAAAAAAAAAAAATTTCAGGAAATGATACCACAGGGTTCAACGTCTTCAGTTATTTAATAGTCTATGCGCCACTTGTCGAGCTATTTATCCTAAAAAGCCTATGAAATTTTAATAGAAATCCAGTGTTGATTATATACTTCTCTGAGTAGAAAAAAATGTAGACTCTTGAAATTGCACAGAACAGGTTTGAATGTCTCTAGTTTGGGCAAATTTTTCAATGTCATCAAACTTCAATTTCCTTAATTGTCAAAAATAGGTAGTAATACTTGCCTCATAAGCTTCAACAAACTAAAATACATTAAGAATGTAATATAGTTCATCGTACCAAACAGGCCTTGCTAAATGGTAACTCCCTTATTCTCCATAAATAAGAGAGTATCTGGAGGCTTAACGTGCAAAGAACATGTTTTCTCTCAAGCAAATGTCTAGGATCAAAGTCAAAGTCATAATATGCAGCGTGGACTGCCTCACAGCCACACAGGGCTGCCAGGCACACCAACGAGCACACTGGTTTCCCACTTGCTTCTTAGAACGAAGTGAGTAGGAACATTCCTCTTCCTTGAAGAGGCACATTTCTCCCTGGCTTGTGGGGCAGGCAGTTCTTAGGGCTTCATGCCCTTTGCTGACTTAGTGGGAGTTTTGCATGTAGGAAGAAAGAACAGTCTACTATAAAGATCCCTGCTGTGGCTCAAAGAAGGTGATTTTATGGTAAAAGGAGTAAATTACATGACTTCTTTAATGTCATCCAGATGATTTTTCTCCTTTTCATTTTTTAAGCTTTGCTTACAATTCCACAGTATTTCCTCACAACTCGGGCCCAACTAGGCACAAGCCAGAGCTTCAGCGGTCCTAAACAAGGATTGCAGGGTGGAAGTTTTCTGACTGTGCCTTTTTAATTTCAGAATTCCATTTTACATGAACCCCTTCCATGCAGAGGAATGTTTATGTAGTTTACAAAATGTTTAAGGTATATTAGTTCATGAATTTTAGAGCTGGTCATGTTGACTAGGGGTCAGCCAGACATTTTCTGTGAATATCCAGATAGTAAATATTTTACGCTTTGTGGACTGTATAGCTTCTATCTTCTGCAACTACTCAACTCTGCCCTTGAGAGTGAAAAAAGCCAGAGACAATATGTAAACAAATGGTTATGGTTGTGTTCCAATAAAATTTTTACGGACACTGAAACATGAGAGTCATTTAATTTTTACATGATACCAGAAAACTCCCTAAAAACTTTTTTTCCCTTAGTTCACAAGCTATACAAAAATCGGCATAATTTGTCTAGACCTGAACTAGATGATTATAGTCATAGAATCAGTGGTGGATCCATCGAAGATCTTAGCTTCTCAAAGCCCTTCATTTGATAGCTGAGATTCTGGAACACAGAGAAATTAAATACTTTCCTCAAAGTCATACAGCTAGAAGAGTTATGGGTCAAAATTCCCATCTCCTGATTCCTAAATTAGATTTTTTCAAACCATGTCATTCTACCATAATCTCCTTGACTCATACACATCCATGCAAGCATCTATGATGAATTTGTAATTAATCTGTGGACATAAATGTCTGTCTCCAAATAAGCCCTTTTGATCTCAACTTGGAGAGACTTGGACTCTGCAAAAGGACTTCTTCAACTGTGTTACTTGCAGCCTAATGTTAGGGTCAAAGAAAGCATGCAAGACCTCTCTGTCATGACTTATATCACTACTAAAGTTGAATATTAGAATCTTTGAGCTAAAAGGGTCATTGGAGATTGTCTTGGCTCACACCTTCAAATTATATAAGAGAAATCAAGGTCCGGAGAGCCTAAATGAACTGCCCAAGGTCACTCATTGGCAAGATCTAGAGGACAGGTCTTTGGACTCCTAGTGCAGAGCTGTTGCAATTGTACCTTATGGTCTGACAGTTTATGATTATGAACATGAATAGTTTATGAAAAGGAATTTTATTGCTTATAATTAAAGCATGTCTTTTGCGTTAAAGTCCAGAGAAGAAGTATAATAATTATCATTAATTCCCAACTTGCTCTAATATATCAGGAACTAAACTAGATATTGCTTAATCCTTTCCTTCTTTATCTCCATTTTACAGATCAGGAAACTGAGGCTTGAAGGACTTACAATAATTTTTTCCATGTTACGTAGCTAGTAAGTGATAGAACCATAGTTCAAATTTACTTTTCTCTTTAAAACCTGAGCTCTTCACTTTCCACGTCACCTCTGTTGAGTGCTTTTGTTTTAAGTCACAGAAATTTTTTCAACAAACTGGTATAAATTATAAGAGGGATTTCTTGGGGCAGGGAATTGAAAGATGGAAATGTGACTTCAAGTGTCATTCAGTCAGAGCCCTGTGGGTGGTGGTGTGATGAATTGGGAGATTGGGATTGGCATATATACACTAATATGTATAAAATGGATAACTAATAAGAACCTGCTGTATAAAAAAATAAAATTCAAAAAAAAAAAAAATCAGAGCCCTGTGACCCCTGGCTCTGCCTTCCCTGGCTTGTTGGCTAATATCTCAGGTGGCTTCACATAGGCCACATGTGTCCTCATGCACATCCAGTGAGGTCAAAGGTGAAACTGAGTCATCTATGGAATGAACAAACCTCCCGATCCTGGGGCTCTGATTGGACTAATCCCTGGACTGGTCCATAGGCTGAGGATGGAATTAATCCTCAGAACTCATCACCGGCACTTGAGGTGAGGTTAATCCACCCAAAATGAACTGCTGTCAGAGGGAAAGGGTTCTCCCTCTGAAAAGGAAATTTTAGGGGCTGTTAGAAAAGGAGGGAAGAATGAAATTTTATTTTATTTTTTATCTTATCTTTCAGCCACGCCGCGCGGCATGCAGGATCTTAATGCCCCCGATCAGGGATGGAACCTGTGCGCCCTGCAGTGGAAGCACGGAGTCCTAACCACTGGACCGCCAGGGAATTCCGAGAATGAATATTTTATGGGCAACAAATGAATTTACTTTACCATCTTCATACCCACCCCATTGTATTGATAGGGTCAAAGACACAAAATTGGCACCATAAACCTTGATAATGGTGTCCTTGACTGCTTGCTATAAGGTGGTAGGGGAGGAATTGCTCAAGGTCCGTGAAGCACACCAATCTTTAACAAGCAGATTTGGATTCTTGCCTGCACTTTAGGCATTATTAGATGAATAAGTAACAGCCTATCAAGGCAGGACCTTCCCAAAAGGTATGCGAGTTTTTCCTGGGGGCTAAATCTGCACTTTGCAGGGAGAAAGTAAGGGACTGATAGTGACCCAATCTTCTAGAACCCAAATTCAATCTCCCCTTGCCTGCCCAGCTCCCGTGTCAGTCATCTCAGACACCCCCATCACCCCCTTTTAAAATAGACCTCATCACAAAACACTGTGATGACCGTTACATGTCTAGTGTCTCCATGAGACCTCAGTCTCCTTAGGGAAGGACCAGTTTTTACCCATCTTTGGCCCTCAGCCTGTAGTAGCGTCTCACCCACAGAAAGGGGATGACTACAACCAGATAAGCCATGCCAACCATGAAGGGAGGACTCGGCTTGAGCCCTGGAGTGCTGGGGGGGTCACTTAGCTCCTCTGAGCCTCCCCTCCAATGAAATGAGAAAATTAACAATATCTGCCCCATGGGATTTCCTGAAAAGCACATTATAAAATGTAAAGTGATGAAAGTGTTACTTCTTTCAATTTTTCACTAATTCTAAGATCCACATTTTCATGTGTTTTAACATCTCTGAAACTGAGATCCATTCTTGCAATGGACTGAATGCTTATGTTTCCCCCAAATTCGTGTGTTGAAACCTAATGCTCAAGGTGATGATATTAGAAGGTGGGGCCTTTGGGAGGTGCTTAGGTTATGAGCCCCCGTGAAGGAGATTAGTGCGCTCATGAAAGAGACCTCACAGGGGTCCTAGCCCTTTTGCCATGTGAGGTTACAGCTAGAAGGCACTGTCTGTAAACCGGAAAGCAGGCCCTCACCATACACTGATCTGCCAGCACCTTGATCTTGGCCTCTGAACATTTGAGGGATACATTCCTGTTGTTTATAAGCCATCCAGTCGATGGTATTTTGTTATAGCAGCCCGAACAGACTAAGACAATACTGCAATCCACGTATAAGTACGCACCATACTTTAATCGACAGTGTTTTGTCTTATGTAGTATCTCTTAGTATTACATAAAATAATGGTGAATCTTACAGTTAAAGGTGTCTGAGCGTCAACAAAATATGATGTTATTGATATCCATGCAGTATTTTACCTCTGACAAATGCCCCCAAACCTGCCTAAGAATCAACTATTCTATTTGATGTGAAACCAAAAAAACCCAAAACAAATGAATAAATGTAATTACATAGAAACAGAGTCATTGATACAGAGAACAAATAGGTGGTTGCCAGAGGGGAAGGGGCTTTGGGGAGGAGATGAATAGGTGAGGGAGATTACGAGGTGCAAATTTTCAGTTACAAAATAAATGAGTCACAGGTATGAAATGTACAGTGTGGGGAATATAGTCAATAATTATGTAATATCTTTGTAGGGTGACAGATGACAACTAGACTTATGACGATTATTTTGAAATGTATAGAAATATTGAATCGTTATGTTGCGTACCAAGAACTATCAGAGTGGTGAGGTCAATTATACTTCAAAAATAAACAAACTCATAGAAAAAAAGAGATCAGATTTGTGGCTACCAGAGGCGGGGGGTGGAGGGATGGGGACTTGGATGAAGACAGTCAAAAGGTACAAACTTCCAGTTATAAGATAAGTAAGTACTAGGGATGTAATGTACAACATGAGAAAGATACTGAACACTGCTGTACATTATATATGAAAGTTGTTAAGATAATAAATCCTAGAGTCCTCATCACAAGGAAAGAAACTTTTTTCTATTTTTTTAATGTTGCATCTATATGAGAGGATGGATATTCACTAAACCTATTATGGTCATCATTTCATGATGTATGTAAGTCAAATCATTATGCTGTACGCCTTAAACGTATCCAGTGCTGTATGTCAATTATATCTCAATACAATTGGAAGGAAGAAAAAAAAGAATCAACTCTTCTATTTGTCAATCTCAAGAGTTTGCCTCGACAGCCCTCAGACCATCCTGGATGCCTTTTATAACTCCCTATCCATCTGACGTGTATCCAAACATTTTGGGAAATGATTTGTATTTTCACTTCCACATACGCTGGTTACAGTGTTTAGTACAGCACTTAATCTTACTTGTCCTTACTTTCCATTACCATCTTACCACCACTGCTACCAAGCTTTAAGTAAGGGGAAGAATTCTGCGATGTCTTGGAGGGAATAATTTTAGTTCTGCTCTGGTTTTGTCACTAATTAGCTACATGTCTAATCTCTGTCATCTGCAAAACGGGGATGCCAACGTTTTCCTCACAGTTATGCAAGGTCGAATGAGATCGTATATGTGGACGTCCTTTAAAATTACTGCATTCTGAAATCTGGTAAACAGAAAAGCCTCTCTTCCCCTCGGTATATTTACCAATCTTGGGCAGCTTTCAAAAACCACACTTCAGAAGAAAGGGTGTCTTTTAAGGTGCATTTGATTACTTCCTACATTCACCACACGATCACAGAGATGATTTCTGTTCTCCAAAAATCTACAAGACATGGACAACAAAGTGACTTAATTTGACCAGCACCCGGTTTCCAGTAAGAATGTGAACTCCATTGCTTTAAAAGTCAGTGTCCCCTTGACTTTGCCTTCCGGCAAGAACTACTTCCTTTGCAGGGGCCTGCTCAGGGAAAACTTATTTTGATGTTTTCAAGACAGAGCAAGATTTAACTTGAAACTGTGAGTTTCTTTCAAATTCACTTACCACAGAGAAGCACCTTTTTTTATGGCTGGTGATAAGTAGTAATCATTTACATCCAGCCCTCGGTATCCGTGGGTTCTACATTGGACGAGCGAGGGGTTGGTTGAATCCATGGATACGGAACCAGTGGATACCGGGAGGGGGAGGGGCAACTGTACTATGTCATTTTATATAAGGGACTTGAATACCTGCAGATTTTGGTATCTGTGGGGAAGGAGGGAGGGAAGGGGGCTTCCCTCCTCCACTGCCACCCCCATACTGAGGGACTACTGTATTTGCGGTTTCTTCTTTTTAACTTTGTGCTTTCCCCTACTTTGCACGCTATTAAAACTGACTTTGTCTGTTACTTGGCTCAGGCTTAAATTATGAAGTGGGAGTGGGGTGGGCATTAGGACAGTACCTAATAGATATTTAGTGCCCACTTTGTGTTCAATTTACCCACATCACCTTGTTTCTATAGACAGCTCACAGCAATCGGAAAAAGTTCAGTGTTCTATATTTGAGATGAAGATACTGAGGCGGGCTTCCCTGGTGGCACAGTGGTTGGGTATCCGCCCGCCGGTGCGGGGGTCGCGGGTTCGAGCCCTGGCCTGGGAGGATCCCGCATGCCGCGGAGCAGCTGGGCCCGTGGGCCGCAACTGCTGAGCCTGCGCGTCCGGAGCTCGTGCTCCGCAGCGAGAGAGGCCGGGACGGTGGGAGGCCCACGCACCGCGATGGAGAGTGGCCCCCGCTCGCCGCAACTAGAGAGAGTCCATGCACAGAAACGAAGACCCAACACAGCCAAAATAAATAGCGTTCCCTTTAAAAAAATAAAATAAAATAAAATAACCTGTTATTAAAAAAAAAAAAAAAGACACTGAGGCAATTTGTCCAAGATCATAGAATCAGAACTAGACCCAACCTCCCTGATCACAGACCCCCAACATTTTGTTTTTGATTTTAGGTTTTGGTTTTGTCTGGGTATAAGGGGGAAAAGGGGGTGAATAAAAAAGTATTTGAGCAAGCATTTGGCATTATGTTTTTAATTCTCTTAAACCGGAGGTCAGCTTCTACTTTCTGTATGTGAAAATGAATTTGTCAGTGGATCATTTTCCTTTACATTTTCCTAGATTCTTAAGGCATTACAGAACAAGTCTCTAGCTAAAGGCATTCCATAAAGCAGACAGCCTTAGGGAAGGAGTGGGGCATAAATTACATGAATGAGTTAGTACAAAGCTGCTAATAAAACCTACAACACAGGTAAAGGCAGAGGGTATAATTTTCTGACAAAGCTATTTAGTACCAACTACCAAGAACTAAAAATATAAAAAAGTAAATATTTTTAAATTAAATTGCAAAAAGAGAGATTTACCTAAGGAGGAAAACAAAAGTATTTCCAAGCCTGAGATTTATTAGTATAAATAATCACAAAGAAAGGATTTCTTTTTGATTTTAGAGTATGTTTTCCTTGGACAGTGAAAACAAAGAATTGTTTTGTGCACTTGTCAAACTTCACTTGTGATTACAGTTCATAAGATACAATTCTTATAATGTATTCAATCTTTTTCATTTCACAACTTTTTTGCTTATTTTTAATGTGTGATTATATTGTTTTACTACTTTCATAGCAAAGTTTTTTTTTTTTTTCTTTTGTTACTTTCCTAGTCTCTAAAGAGTAAAGGGATTTCCTCTTTGAGAAGTCTTTACATGAGAAAGGAAAAAAATTAGCTCTGAAATTAGATTTCTCAGACTCACAGATACAGACAACTTTATATTCCTGGTTTCTTACAAAAACCATTAATAGTTTAAATGATGTAAAAACATAAAATAAAATGAAACTTCCAGGATTTTCGGTTAACAAAAAAAGTACAGAAAATACAATATATTTGGAGAGGAAGGTGGAAGGGAATGTCTATGGAAAGTTGGGCTGGCACTTGATTAAAGCGGAAATTATTTCTAAAATATCATCAAGTAGAATTTCTTTGGGGAAATCTGCATTAACAGAAAGCGGAGCACCGTTTATATTCTGTGTATCATTAATTGCCTCTTCTGCGAAGCAAAGTGGCATTTTCCTGGGGCAGGAAAATCCCATTATAAAATGCTGCAGGAATAAAGGATGCTTCTTCAGTCTTAGCTCTCGATTGCGTGGCCCGGGGGCGGGGGACTGGTGTCCCGGGAAAAGCGCAGCGTGGGCTTCCTGGGCGAAGCCTGGGTGACCCGCGCGCACGGTGCGGCTGAGCCCCGCACGGGCACATCAAGCGCTAGTCGGCTCTTGGCCTTGGAGTCAAAGTGCCCCGCTGGCTAACATGTCCGCAGACGTCAGGAAGCAGAGTTGGGAACCAGGAGATGTGGTGGCCGCCCTGACGGGGCTGCTGGCGGCCCGGCACCTCGCTGGGCCGCCGGGATCCCAGAGCACCTGCTCTTCCGCTGCCTCCGGGCGTGGTCGCGGCGGGGAGGAGGCCGGGGCCCGAAGCGTCGATCGCGGGCGCCCTGGGCTGAGGCGCCCTTCCAGCCCGGCTCAGGACGGGCGCGCCGCCAGGGCTGGGGAGGGGCGGCGGGAAGGGCGGGGGCCGGCGCGGGGCAGGGCCAGGCCGGGCTGCTCCGGGGCCGGCGCTCTCCGAGAAGCCCAGCACTCGCCCCGGAGTTGTGCGGAGCGCGTGCCATGAGGACCCTGTGGATGGCGCTGTGCGCGCTGGCGCGGCTGTGGCCCGGGGCCCTGGCCGGTTGCGCCGACGCGGGGCGCTGCTGCCCCGGCCGGGACCCCGCCTGCTTCGCCCATGGCTGGAGGCAGGACAGGGTCTACGGGACCTGCTTCTGCGACCAAGCCTGCCGCCTCACCGGGGACTGCTGCTTCGACTACGCCAGGGCGTGCCCAGGTGGGTGGCGGGCCCGAGGGTGGGCAACCGGCCGTTCGCCCGCAGCGGAGGGGCACAGGGTCCGCACCAGGGACCGCAGACCGGCAGCCAAGTGTCCCGGTGCCGTCTATCCCGGCCCACCCCGGACGCCTCCATCCAGGGTCCTCCAGCACCCCCTTCTCTAGGTGCACCCCAGACTCTCCATCCTAGGGTCCCCAGCCCCCTCCATCTAGGGATCTCCCAGTCCTCTCCATCTAGACCTACGGCTCCAATGCCCCCCTTCCCACCAGAGACTGGGTGGAAGGGGCTGGAGCCCTGCTGTCTGGAAGGGCGCTGGCCACTTCGGCCGAATGAATCCCTCCGCTTGGGAGCTGCGACTTGGTAGGGCCACCTTCCACCTGGAGAGATGGCGCTGACAGGTTCCAGAGGCACGCCCCTGTGCCGGGTTCCGCCGCGTGCATTCTGTTAACCCTGGAGAGGGGTGATGAGGGGGAAAACGTGTAATTATCCCATTTGGCGCCAAGGCCTTGTCCTGGGAGGGTACTTGCTTCTGGAGAACAAGTTCCTGGAGGACCACAGTTGTCCTCACCTGCACTCCAGCGTGTAGCACAGCCCCTTCCTCCTAGGAGGTGTTCCATATATTGGTTGAATTCAATTTTATCCATATAGCATGATAAAGATTTTTATCTCAAAGTTCCTAGTATGTTTTAATCTTGCCGGTTTTCCTTTAGGGTCAGTCTTTTTCATCTTTAAATCTCCCACAATATCACAGCCCCTGATGTAGGCTCAACAAATGCTGACTTAATTAAATTAAAAGGTAAAGGAAGACATGGTGAGTATAGTCCTGAAAAACAAGGCGTACCTGAGAAAAGCCAGCTCTGGAAATAAAAGTAGCCCTGCTCCCTGATAATCACATCACCCCAAAAGCCACACATACATTAGGGTTTGACCTCAAGGAGCCCAGCGTTGTGGGATCCTCAGCATCTTCCTGGTAACCTGCAGGGCTGTGTCATTCCCCGGGAAACCGGATGCCTGGGGGAGACTAGCACCCCTTCTGCCTCTTTTCTGCCGGGAGAGGCCACCAGCCCACCGCAGGACGGTCACCCAGGCCTGCTGCTGAAAGAACACAGTTGAGAAACATTACGATTTTTAAAATCTTGATTGAAAGCTAATGATTTACCTGAGAATACTGATCTTTTTGATAAGCTGCTTTCCCTCTTCTGCTCCAAGGCCAAGGTACTTTACTACTAAAGTAAGGTGAAGAGTCAGTTACTTAGGGAATGTAGTACCCTTGGGCCAGGCGTCCCCTGTTCCCTCCCCGCAGAATCCTCCCTAAACTCCTGTTTGCCTCAGTTACCTGGATCACTCAAACCTTTCCACCGTGGCAGCCTCTCTCACTAACCTCTTCTCTCAAGGGATCTGCCTACATTTTAAAGGTAAATACAGAATTCTTGCAGTTCAGATAATGGGCCCCGGTCTGTGGTAAGCACAGCAATACAAAAACAATGAAAACACAATCTCTGCCCGCTGGAAGTTCAGAGTTGAGCAGGGAAACACACACAAAACCATTTGCAATATGCTCAGTGCCAAAATAATGGATCTGGGAAGCCAGAGAGGAAAAACTCAGAAGACCAGAGGAATTCAAGGAAGACTTCCCAGAGGAAGTAATGGGCAAGCCTGGTCCCAGAGAATGAGGGAGAAGCCTCTAGAAGGGGAAGGGGAGTTCTAAGAGGAAAGCATTTCATGGCTGTTCAGTGTTCCCTGAGGGCGTCAGCGTTTTGTGACAGCGCTAGGCTAGGCCCTGAGGCTCACCTGGGGAACAAGACAGACAGTGAACGCAGCTAGATAGGCGAGTGTCAGGAGGAAAACCGGCTTTTTCGTGTGCGCTAACAGCGCTATGAGGAGTTGCAGAATCCTCCAAGTCTCTATTTGGTCAAAAATAAAACCCTCATTTTCAGTCCAGAGATATTAAAACAAAGGGCCTATCATTTCGGACTGAGGATTTATTGGGGAAGTAATGGCAGAAGAGAGAAGACCTTACCATCTCCGGGGGAACTCAGGAAGAAATCCCAGGACCTTTGTGGCTAGGAAGAGGCTGTGAGCTGCGGACAAAGAAGCCCAAGCCAGAAAAGGAAATGGTGCCTGCTAGGATTTTTAAAGGAGCATTTTCAGGAGCCTGAAACGCCCTTCCCCAGGGAGTTAACAGAGGCTCTCACAGGCCGAGGCAGAAACAGACTCGGGATGGAAAAGGCTCCTCGTTGGTAGATTCTCTGTGCCTGGAGTTTTGCGGGAAGGCAGTAAGAAAA